>NC_063196.1:21890088-22232104 GCF_017589495.1 Alosa alosa
CCAAGTGCTCGGAGGCTTGGCATCTACAACTGGGTTTCCATCGAGACAACTAGCCTACCACACCCACGCATAAAGACACACATAAACATGCATTCACTCCATACCCTTTTTCACCAGAGCATACACACATACAAAACACACACACTTCACTTGTGCACACACATTTCATAACCTTCTGGGTCTACAGAACATCCATACACACACGCACGCACACACATACACACACACACAAGTTCCATATGAAACCAGCACAGTCTGCCGTCTGTCGCAGAGTAAGACACAATGAGCAGGTGCGCAGACACACATACACACACACACACACACACACACACACAGGAGGGAGATGCTTAATAATTTAAGATTGATGGTGGAGAATAGGAGTTTGGCTGGCTCCAGGCTGTTAGCTACAGAGCACCCTGGCTGCTTCCCTGCAGAGCGAGCTAACTAAAGCCCCATTTATCTGCACTCAAACACACTGGAGCAGAAGACGCACGGCTAATCCGCAGTAATGAAACTCCACTGCTGGGAACAAATAGCATTTTTATACAATACAGTGCAGAGGGAGACGAAATGGAATAGAATTGAACAGAATGGGACTGAATTGGATTGAAAATGACTGAATTGAATTGAATGCATCAGAGTAGAATAGCTAGACAGTTAGTGTGACAGCCCCTCTTCCCTCTGACATGAACAAGAAGATCCTTTGTGTGGTGTGGGCCGAGGAACATGAAATGAAGCCAGACGGATCTGACTCCTCTCTGAGAGGGGCCTCTGTACTCCATTTGTGTATGAAAGCACTGACAGTATCATAGACAACCCTAATACTGATTCAGTTTTGATGGAAGGAATGTGATAGTGGACAGAGGATATGGGTGCTACCCATGGACGGATTATAAACTTTCAGGCCCCTGGGCCTAGATGTATTAAGGCCCCCCCACTAATTGTCATGTATGTGGGAGGGGGGGGGTTGTTTGATGTGATTTCCTGTATTCTGATGCATTTTGGGGATGGTCAATACTAAATTCAATCGGATTCATAGCCTACATCCTGATTTGTTGATATTGAGGCAATTATTCCATGCAAAGGCTTGGGCTTCAGGGCCTTTTTTCCATGCATAATCTGATGTTCACAGCATTTTCTACAGGTTGAGAGAGGAATTGCTGCAGTACATTGACTAAGGATGGTCTATTTTACTGTCATGATGTAGAATAACTCCACACTAGTGGTAATGCAGTTTTGCATGGCCCCAGAAAATGATGCTGTTTACAAAGAGCCACTCATGATTCTAATGAAGAATCTAATCAGAATGCAAAGACAATTGCATTCAAAATACAGAACTTTTACTGTGCAAATTTCACAAACATCTTAAAACCGATACAAAAAGTAGTGCAACTTGCAATAATTATACTTTTTTGAAAATTATACAATTTAAAATAAAACTTCTCTGCTGATATGCTTACTCTGTCAAATAGGCCTATCAGAAACATGCCTTATTGTTATTGTATGGTTTACATGACGTTAGTGGCTAACGTTAACTTCATGTGGCCTGCCATGAGCTTCGGTTCGGTTCGCTAAGCAAAACATTAACAAAAAAGTTTGTTTTGGTGCACTGATGACAGTCAGGATAATTTCTAACTAGCCAGCTAGTATTGCTCAGTTCCTGTCTATAACATGCTTTACTTGCTACCTGGATAATTTCAGCGAATATTCTTAAAGTGAGATGAATGATAAGATCATTAAACTTCACTGTGTTCGGTGGGTTGCTAACGAACGACATCACCTACTAGCCAGCTAGTTACAGCTGTTGAACAATCTCAATTGAATTTTCGTGTAAATCCCTTTCAATGCAGTATCCCTTAACATTTTTCCTTAACTAAAGAAACAATTTAAGGTATCATGTGCAACACCCTTAAATAAACCCCTTACCTAAGGAGAAATTAAGCCTTAAAGGTCATACTTAAGGGGAAAAACTGTTTTGTGTTTACCCTATAACTATGCCTCACAGTTGCACCATGCGTGCATATGAAAAAAGTCCAGTCTGAAACACTGTCGCGCGGCGGTTCCAAACGTTGTGTAATCAAATATGGCGGTATATTAACAATTTATATCATAACGAAAATATACACCGGTATACGGTGTGAACCGGTATACCGCCCAGCACTAGTTAATCCTACGCAGTCTCACCCGCTAGCAGGATGTGCTAATAGGCACAGAGGATGTGTTGGTGTTGTGTAAGTGATCTCTTCATTTGGTTTGATAATGGTAGAGGTCTCACCTGGTAAGGGCAGGGGATGTGGTAGTGCCGACACTTCTCCTGCACCCAGCTGGTCTCCCAGAGCGGCCGGTAGCTGTGCTCGTACATGTAGCAGCCGATGACAGTGAGCAGCGGCACCAGGTAGAGCGCCGAGAAGACGCCGATGCGGATCATGAACTTGACCAGCTTGTCCTGGTTCTCCTTCTCCAGCGGGATCTCCATGCGCACGCGGTTGAGCGCGGCGATGCCGGCCAGCAGCAGCACCACGCCCAGCACCACGTCCACCCCGAGCGGCGCCAGCAGGAACCAGCGCAGCGCCACCCCGTCGTACATGCCCACGAAGCACACGCCGCTCAGACCGTCGCCCTCCACCTGCAGCGGTCACACACATTCAGTCAGCTGACCCTTCTGTCCAAAGCTACTGACACATTAATTTAGCTGACCCTTCTGTCCAAAGCCACTGACACATCCATTTAGCTGACCCTTCTGTCCAAAGCCACTGACACAATCAGGTGCAAAAGGAGATTTTAAACCCACCGCACACCAGTGACCACACATTCCAAATGGATCTGTCACTAGCCCCCGCACCCCAGTAAAGATATCTTCAATAAACAATGGATTTGTCTCACCGACAAAATACTGTGGAGTGGTGAAAGGGTCTGGCACTGGTGTGCCGGGTAGAATAGAAAACAATGGAAGTGATCAAATGTCGGTAGTGGAGTGCCTTTCTGTGCGGTGGACTTAAGAGCTACCCTGGAAATCCAGAGTTCTCGCAAGAGCACAATGGAATTGTCTCTGTGAGACACTCTGGCAAAGAGCAATGATGCACGTTACTTGCTCCCCAACATTCTGGGGAACCAGCTAAACTGATGAAGACAGCGCTGCAACGTTGGAGGACAGTACACATTGGTCATAGTGTTCAAAGCGTCAAAGTCCGAAATCATTTCAGAGTAAACATGGTCTAGTGTTATCCAATTGCGTGCAGTGAGATTTTTAAATGCATGCTTGTTGCCGCCCCTCGAGTTGGGCCATTACATTGCTCTTTGCCAGACCCTTAATCTTTCTAGATTATCAGGGTCTGGATTTTCCAGGCTACTTAAGAGCAGCAATAAAGTGTAAATGTTACATTTACAAACACGTTACAAACATTTACAATGTTTACAATACAATGTACAATAAGGTAAATTTACAAACACGACAGGACACGACAGGACAGGACAGGACAGGACAGGAAAGGAAAGAACAGGACACGAACCTTGTTGAGGGCCAGGAGGGTGACGGTGAGGATCCCCGGCAGGCCCCAGGCGGCGGCGTGGAAGATGAGTGCCTTCTTCTCGATGGCCTCGCTGCCCCACTTGGGCACTGCGGCCAGGAACCAGGTGAGCGTGAGCACCACCCACCAGGCGCCGCCGGCCATGGTGAAGAAGTACAGGCCCATGAAGAGCAGCGTGCAGGCCTTGTTGTGCGAGCCCTGGGTGACGGTGGCGGCGCGGAACCTTCCGGGGCTGGCCGGGTTGCACGCCACGCGGTCCTCCAGCAGGAAGCCCAGGAAGTAGATGAGCGCGACCATCATGTAGCAGACGGCGTAGAAGACGATGGGTCGCTCAGGGTAGCGGAAGCGCGCCATGTCGATGAGGAAAGTGAGGAAGGTGAAGAGCGTCGCCGACAGGCACACGATGGACACCACGCCCACAAAGTAGCGGGCGAAGAGGAGCTCGTCGCGGTGGAAATGCATGCTGGGACAGGGGGCCGAGCAGTCCTGCGCCCCCAGGAAGGAGTAGCCCAGGCCGGGGTCCACCTTGAGCTCGCGCGGGCACCAGAAGCCGTAGTCACGCTGCACCGGGGCAGGAGGCTCGGACGTCACCGAGGAGCTGGGGAAGAGGTCGGCGGTCCGCGGGTACGACTCCTCGCAGTCTGGGAACCTGGGGGAGGTCAGAACACACACACACACACACACACACACGCACACACACACACACAAAGATAATGAGAAACTGGGCAAGGTGCTATACACAAAGCTATTTTTATGATTCATGATTATCTGATATATTAATAATAAAAGTAAAATATTTACATCATATTCATCTGATAGATTTATTTATTTATCATGATTATCTGGTGTGTTTATAAGCCGTATGGTCCAAAGACATAAAGCACAAGCTGTATATGAATTGAAATCCACCAACATTTTTCACACAGAGGTCACAGTAATAAGTCATTTTATATTGTCTTCCCTATTTTAGGCATCATTTGTCAAGTTATGAAGCGGCTTCCAGAAGCGTCTCCCTCACCTCTCACATTCCATCTCCTCGGGCCAGCTGATGCCAAAGATCTCCATGAGCTGGTGGCACTCGGCCCGCGCGCGCTGGCACAGGCGTTGGCACGGCAGCGTCATGCGCCCATACTCGGTGCACACGGGCGTGTACAGGGCGCAGAGGAACGTCCGCAGGTCGGCGGAGCACTCCAGGTTCACCATGGGGTGGAAGGGCTGAGGGGGCAGACAGAGAGGTCAAAGGTTAAACAGACACATCAAGGACATTTACCAGCCACGGCACGGCAGAGTCCAGGTCAGGCGAAACTCGAAACCCGCCCGACGGCTGGGAAAAAACGATGCAGGCCTATCGCGTTGCATATTGTGTTACTGTTCTCAAGAACACTCTCTTTGAATGGAGGAGGTGTGAACTCATACCCAGGGACAGAAGCATTCTTTCAACCAATCATTTTCTAGCCACTGAGGTTGAATAATGGCCTCTGTGGAAATATAATTGCTCTGTTTAATGTGTATTATTATGTGTTGCTGCACACGGCCCATAGCCATTATGTTGCCAATGGAATTAGATAAGCACAACTCCCTAGCCAGCCGACACTTACTCACACGCCACCGTGCAACATAGCGTCACTGTTTACTCACACACTTATATAAACTCAGCACATTGCATAATACTCCACAGATAAACCACAACAAACAGGGCCCACTGACTTCACATTCACTGCAGTCAGGCTCAATACAGTGGACCTCGCCCTGTAACTGGACACCTGACCCCGCCCTCACGTTCATCATAACCACACCCACTTCAACTCTCTGAACTCAAAATGACACAGGGAGGGGGTGTCCTGTGTGTGTGTGTGTGTGTGTGTGTGTGTGGTGGTGGGTGGGTGGGGTTAGTGGGTTGGCAAATGTACAATTGCAGTTAGGTCACTCCCCACCCCACATCACCTCCCTTTCTCTCCTCTCTCACCATCAAATACACTCAAATACATTTTCCATTCTCAGCTGACCTCAGGACAGCGCTGTGTGCCTAATTGAGAGAGAGTTGCATGTAGATTGATATGCCGCTGCGGGGCATGGAAACCTGACTCCCGATCAGTGGAAGACGCTGGAGGAGAGGGGGGTGAGAGAGGGGCTATATGGCAGGGGCAGCTGCTAAGCAGAGCTTTAATATGTAAATCCCCCACCTCACCCCCTTTCACCCCCTTCTCCCCTCTCTGTGTGGGGGAGGGAGAGCTCCAAACCAGGCCTAGACAACTACCCCCGTCCCCCTCCACAAACTACCCCCCACAACCTCATGCAGGGGGACGGCCTTTGTGACAGCAGTTTGTTGAGGGGGCAATGGGAGGGGCCGATGAGGTTGCCCGTTCCAATTTTTGAAAGATGAGCTAAATGAAATACTACTCACTGAGCTGCCCCCCCAGACGATTATGGGTAATATGTGCTATGCCAAATGGGTTTCCAAACACAGTAAGGGCCTTTTGTGAAGAATGCTGTGAGAAGTTGTGGATTGGTTTTTCTTCACAAAAGTGGTTTGAGTTTAATTCAGTGTCCGTTCAAGGAACCATTCAAGATAAGAATACACTATTACGACATACAATACCAAATCTGAGTATCTGGCTTCCCCTCAAGAACACACATTAACTTTCTCCAGAAGCTAATAACCAGAAGCTTTCTCTGCTGGTTATTACCTTCCCAATGTGGGTCAATGCTCCTCTTGTTCTTTTGTTGTATACACCTACAAACACACATACACAAACACACACACACATCAACCAACCAACCATACAACCAACCATCCAACCAAAACACACACACACACACACACACACACACACACACACACACACACACACACACACACAGACACACACACAGTATTACAATAGACTCCTAGCAGCTTCTTTCCAATAGAGACATGAAGGCTGCTGTCAGCTGCAGTGGATGCCTTCGCCTGAGTGTCTTACCACCTGTCATAACAGACATGCTCGGCTTTCTGCATTCATTTGTGCCCTGAATCTGCTTCCCGCCTACATACATATACACACTCATGAACGCACGCTCACACACACACACACACACACACACACACACACACACACACACACACACACACACACACACACACACACACACACACACACACACACATGCTGACTCTAGAATGCCTCCCCTCAGCCTATAAAATAGGATTAGAATGCATGTTAGGGTTGGCCATTTGCACACAAAAGGACCCTGATGCAGTGATGCGTTGTGTACGCCTAATCCATATTTAACACAGCATATTTCTGCATTCTTCCAGCAGATTTACACCCCTGCCAAAGAGCAAGAGACAGGAGTAATTGATTTCTCAGACACCGCGGTTTTGATGCCCTGTGAGTTCCTCTGGGAATGTATTTCTCAACTATGAACCATACAAATTTGCAATTAACCATCATATAAAGCCATATGATGATTGTCTAACTGAAAACACCAGCCAGATTTTTTAGATTACACAGGCAGTCAAGCCTGATCTTATGTTATACTGTACATTATTATTGAAGGCCATACTGTTGGGGTTGAATCACCATGTCCCATGCAGTATTTGTACTGCCCTATACAAGATCTGTCATTTAGTACAATAGAATGTATTCCCCAAATAAAATATTTCTTTAGTGTTCTCTGATGATCTGACAGTGCAAAATGCATCTCTGCGCTATAATTGTGAGCAATGAAAGCAACTGATTTTGCCACACCCAATATTAATGTGCTTAGAATGTCCTTATAATCTAATACAAAACAATCTGATGTGAGACCTGATACAATACCTGGTAAAAACATTGCAATGCTGTAATAAATTGATTTCCCCCCATTCCCCCATGCAAACTGCGCTTTATTCTCACTCAGGGTTTCATTCGATGTACATTTGATTACAGTGGAGTGGGTTACAGTGGCCTTTTGCGCTTATCTTACCATAACATTCACGACAGTGCCATCTAAGTGGAAAAGGGACATGGCCTGTCAACTCAGGCTCTTTAAGTGGCCCATCAAAGACCACTAACAATGGTGAAGTTCATCTCGGTCAAAGTCCAAGACCAATGCCTATGGCTGCAGGGCTTCAGGAGTGGAGGAGTGCCAGCCCAGTCACACTGGGACAATAAGAGGCCAATGGCATGCTGCCTGTTTGTGCCCTAACCAAGCCACAGCTGCAGCCTTTAATTCAATACAGAGGATCTTATGACAAACCTTTGCTGTCCTTATTACATTACTGAGATCAAACAGCATGCTCGCGCGCACACACACAATCAGATATACGACGACTGAGAGAAAGAGAGGGAGAGAGAGAGAGAGAGAGAGAGAGAGAGAGAGAGAGAGAGAGAGAAAGATGTGGGCACAAACATGCATGCATTCACATACTTATTCACATGGCCTGTACACTATTCACTATACACTTGTATTCATTCATGCACACATGCACACACACACACACACACACACACACACCTACATGCATACGCGCACACACACACATGCTTTCATGCCCACTGGATTCCACCCTCACCCACTTGCACGCACACATACCCACACACCGTCACTAACTTGCTCCTGCGCACACACGCGCTCAGCCAACCCATCCATCCCACTCCCATCAGCCACAAACCCACTATCCTCTCTGCCAAACAGACAAATAAATGCGCACAAATGACAGACTCTGTCCTGTTTTCCATTTTTTACCTACCGTCAGTCCAGTGACATTCATTGCATTTAACACCCCCTCCCCTTCACATACTGATCTCACTGTAGCGATCTAATGAGCTTTCCATGTGTGCATCTGCCCTCCCCTGCCCCCTTCCCTCGGAGACCCCAGGGCATATGTATGCACACGCATCAGCTCAATTGTCCGTTGCCTCTAGATGCCCTATAAACAACCTGGTGAAACACTTCAGTGGATGTGCAAGGCGGAAGGTGGTTAAGTGGTTCCGTGAATGTAGAGCAACTGAGTTCACATGGGCTCTTGGGGACACTATTGTGTGGTTTTATGTGCCAGGGCCTTAGGGTGTGACCCTTAGAGGTCATAATTAGGGTTACAACAGTAACAGAGATTTTTGTGGTAATATATTATAACCGATATTATAAATATCATGGTTTTATGGTATACAGTTTTGGTGTCATAATGTGTCTGTTTGCCATGATGTCGGTCCACCGCTGCAACCCTAGTCATGTAGTCATGTACATTTATATTATTATTCTATATACATGTATTCAATTTACATGGAATGACTACCAATTTAATTAAAACTTAACTAAAATGTATTACTTTAGATTACTGATCTGAAATCAGCTGGCTTTTAAAAGCTCAATGTCATTCTAGAATCCCTTATTCCTCCTTACAGTCCATTACTGCTGTTGGGCTGCCCACTGCTTCCTACTGCACGGGCCCTAGTGACCCGTGGTGCAGTCAGTGTTCGGCTTTAAGCCGCCTCTCCCCAAACACAGGCCGTCTTGAGTCTGGGACGGGGATTACTGTACTGTGGGATGTGCTATGAGACAGCTGCTGTCTGCCAGGGGTTTGGTCTTCCTGCTGCTTCAGATCCCCCCTGCGATGAGGTGTATTGAGCCTTCTTTTGCCCCCCCTCCTCAGAAAAATAGCCCTCACTCCTCTCTCTCTCTGTAGGGCTATACGGTGCAGGGCTGCATGGGGCTAATGCTCATTCACTCAACACTCTCACACATGTGCAAGCGCTACAGCTCGGAGATCTGAAGGTCTTGGAGGGTACTGAAGAATTCCTTTTGAAGGCATGATAGCTCAGTAAAGACTAGCACAGATGAGTTGACATGTTATTTTTACAACTGAATTTTGAAGATATATACAATACAAATAGGCTAATGACATATTACAAAAGGATAACATGGATATAATGTTGCCGGGGAGCTTTTGTGAAAACAATACAAAGACAGCGGAGGCAATCTGAATAGATAAGGTTGAAAAATTATCCATAATCATTTTTTAATCCTCCAGTGACTCATCCTTTTTCTCACTCTCTCTTCATCTTTCTCTCTGTCTCTCTATCATTCGTCTCTGCCCTTAATTCTCTGCCATTCCACGCTGACTGCCATGGTAACCGCGGATGCATCAACGGCCCCCACGTCAGGGAGTGGGGGGGGTGTGCATGCGGAGAGGTCGTAGGGCAGCACTGAAGGACCTCCTCCCGGGAGCAGGAAAGCCCGCTCTTTTGTTGAAACACAATTGGCACCCGTTGCCACGGCAACGGCTGTACCTTGCTGGGGGGGAGGGAGCAAGAGAATAGGAAAGAAAAGAGAGAGAGAGAGAGAGAGAGAGAGGAGGGTTGAAGAAAACAGACAGAACAAGAGAAAGACAAGGAAGGAGGGGGGGAATAGACAGGCAGAGGCGATTTAGCCTGGCCTCTTTGAGAATTATAAAGTTAAATGGCTAGCTAACTAGCAGGAGCAATGTGGTTATCAATTGTGTGTATTCTCTTGCCAATTCCATTAATATTCCAAGAGCGGCTATATCATGCCATTAATATTCTGCGGGCGGATATTTGATGGCATTAACATTCACATTGCAGTGGTGGGGAATTACACTTGACATGACATGAGTCGAGTGCCAATGGCTGAAATGCCTGGAGATCACTTGTGCTATATACATTCAGGGTTAATACTGTAATAACATCCTAATAACAGCAGCCTTTGTTGCCAGTTCAGCAAGAATATCTCCAATCAGGAAAAATGCCTGGCTGCTCTGATCTCTTGTTCCTGACATTGCTGAATTTAAATTCAAATGACAGATTAATTCTACTAGGCTGTTTCATCAAACTGTAAGGCATTTCGGCTATGCGCTTTCATGACAAGCCTGTTTAAATATCTACAAAATTGTGTATTTTTTCCTGGTGTATCTATTCTTTAATTTCCTGATTCAGCAGCACACATCTGCTGTCATAGAAATTGATGCATTAGTCAGATACTGGCATTGGTTCTAATCTGCTGCTTGACAAAAATATAGAGGGGTTCAGATATATTAAGCACTCCAGAATAAATCAGATATTAAGACTGTACTACCAGGACACAGTGTTGTATCAGGCTAGGGACTGCTAGGATAGTGGTTGTGAGAAGATGGCAACAGCTTGTGCCACGGCAGGATTAACTCCACTCATACCCCTGACAGCAGCATCCCTCTCTCTCTATTTCTTTCTCTCTCTCTCTGTGTTACTCTCTCTCTCTACCTCTCTCTCTCTCACATTCAATCTCTCTCTCTCTCTCTCTCTCAATCACCAAAATACCATTAGTTTACCCCAGCCAGCCAAAATCTTAAATCTCCCACCAATCACTCTTCCATCAGTGTACACTCTTGAGCCTCAATCAAAGAGAGAGAGAGAGAGAGAGAGAGAGAAAGAGAAAGAGAGAGAGAGAGAAAAAAAGGGAGAGTGGGATGCCATCCCTAGGGCGGCTTCTCAAACGAGGTTACCAGGAGTTCAACCAAACAACGGCGGAACCACTCGGCTGCTCAGGGACGCTATACAGTGATGCTAAGATGCACCACCACAAACCCAGCCTCCCAGAATCCCGTCTCCGCATCCAAAAATAAACAAGGGGGATCAAATAAAGACTCTGTGGTGCAGTCATGACAACTCGAGAATTACCACCTTGCAAAAGCAGACGCGCTGAGAAATCAGAGGTGACGCCAACCAAGGGGGAGAGAAGAGACAGTTATCAAAGCTCTGGCTGGCGGGGTTTGGCTCTCGTCGACGGAAGACGGAGGAATCCCTTGGTCGGCGTCCAAGGAGCCAATCTTATTGCCTTTCACCACAGCAAGGTTCTATTCTTCATCATTACCACGGCTGCTGAAGGGACTCCACTCCCATTCGGAATCGAATGTCAAATCCACCCCGGCCTTTTCTCTCCCTATTAGTGTTGCGTTCTCCCATGACGGAAGCCTGCCAGAAACACAGGCAGTGACAGCTCAGCGTTGAAAGGCACACTGTGAAGTGATTTAGATGTGGTAGGGGTTGTTTTGCAGTGGGAGCCTTGGGTTTCACTCATGATATAGTGAGAAAGCGTGCTTTGGGCTATTTCAAGTTCCCTACTTATGAAATGCATTTAGAATGATCATTCCTACTCGAGGCATGGGAAGGATTAATGACAAGCTAACCCTTCAGTGGAATTTAACTGAACTGTAATCAGTCTATCACGCCATGATACCACAGCTCAGAGGGGCAGACCTGTACTGAGGTCTGTGATATGATCTGGTAGTTTGAAATAGAAAGCCACTGGTATTTTGTCTGTTGTTTGGGCACTGATGCCATACTACAGTGCAGTCTATGAAAACTGTGCAGTGGTATTGCTACTGTGCAGTTTGTGACATGTGTATCTCCAAAGTAAAAGCTGTGCATTGGTTAATTTAGCAGGATAAGCCTGATGAAATGGGAACACATCAAGCTGATGTGTGCTCAGTATTTGAAGGGTAGAGTGATCATGTGTCTGTCTGGTGTGCGTGTGTGTGTGTTAGCACGTATACACGTAAGCGCATATGCCTATGTGTGCGTGTGTGTGTATGACTCCTTTGGGTACACTGGGGGGTTACGTAACTAACGCCGCTCAGATACACAAGAGGATGGAGCGACCAGATGGTGCTACTCTGGCTACGCTCCATCACATCAACCCCCTCGCCCTGCCCACATCCCTCCCTACCCACCACCCAGCCCAGCCCAGCCCTGCCCAGCCTCTCCTGCCTCCTTTATCTGGGTGGAGTTGGGGCGGAATGGGGCGGGGTAGGACCACACCGCAAGCATCACCACGGGGATTTACCCCCATCATCCTCATCCTCCTCCTGTCGCTTGCCGCTCCTGGACCGCACATCTCTGCTGGGAGATGATCGCTAACAAAGCTAATGCAGCCGCTCGGAGCTGAGCCTCCACTTACTCCGAACACTCAGGCAAAGAGGATCACCCAGCGGCCCGCAATCAATCCAATCCGATCATCATGGCAGCGGAGATTACAGGACCATCAACACAATCAACACAACCATAAATAACATACGCACCCGCCAGCAAAGCCATCGGTCTTATATAGAGTCCGCGATGACACACATTCAGAGTGCATGGAATATGCTGGGATGGGAATGGAGAAAGTGTGTGTGTGTGTCTGTGTGATGTGTGTGTGTGTGTGTGTGTGTGTGTGTGTGTGTGTGTGTGTCTGTGTCTGTGAGTGTGTGTGTGTGTGTGTGGGGGGGTTGTTCTGACATGGAATGTTCTGACTCAGATGGTGGCCTTTGCTGGACCCTTGAAGTAGGTCACACAAAGGAAAGGAAAACAGCCCTTTGCCAATCGTGCACACTCACATAATGCAGAAGTCAGAAATTCATTGACTTAATGCCCCTCTGGAGAGATTAAAACTTAATTTCCTGCTTAATGTTTCTGTAATGTGATCCAAATAGCTGTGCTAAGCGAAGACGCACTAAATTGAAACGAAAGCCCAAACACTTTGTGGCAATCTAGGGTGTGTTGATTGCTAATGCCATCAGGGTGTTACTGCAAATCTCCCTGTAATCTGCGAGTTTCAATAAAACCTGCCACACAAGTGCAGAGACCAAAGCGTATCACTATAACAACACTAGTCTTCCCACAAACTCCACACTATGAAAAGGTGGAACAAATCCCCTGCCCATTTAAATGACATCAAGTGGAAGGAAAAGGGTTCTGCTCCCCCTCCTCCCAAACCAGTAAACATTTTTAGTGCTCCAACTAAGTGTAAAGGGCCACTCAATATTAAGAATAAATGTTTCAGTTTATAAACTCTACAATTCAACATAATTCCCACAACAAGCATCAAAAGCCGCCACTTTCAGTGTCTGATGTGACCAATAAATGCCCTTCTCAGGCAAATTATTTCCATGTTTGCATTAAGTAGACACTAACTCTGACTAATCTAATTGGATTGGATTACAGTGCAGTGACCATTCTTGATTTACTTTGTGTTGGTGACCACAATTCAGCAAGTTTAAGAAGGCACCAATGTTTGTGCACACAAACACACACATACGATCACCCACACACAAACACACACACACACACACACACACACACACAGCATACATACATACACACACAAACAAGGCTGATAACCTACCTCCATGGCAAGGGCTGCAGTCTGCTGGTCATAGTGGTTGAGCAGATTGGGCATGAAGGTGGAGTTATAAGGCAGGTCCTGGCACATGCGCAAGGTGATGGGCTCGCAGGTGAACATGCTGTGGCTCCCTCCAGCCTCCATGTGGATGGCCATGCTGGCTGCCACCAGGGACCACAACACCCACAGCAGACCCATGGTCATGGGTCCCACCTCAGGGAGTTGCCCTCCCCTCGCTCCTCCAGGCAGAGGCGGCCTTGGACGCTGCTTGGAAGGCTGGTGGCTAGAGGGAAATGGAACTTGTGTATAAGGAGTTGGGTCGGTTCGGAGAGTTTGTGCTCAGGTGCTGCATGTTATAGTGGAAACGCAAAAGGACGCAGAGGGATTGTCATTGACTCCTGAGGATATATCGTCACCTGATTGAAATACAAGCCCAGCTGCGCTGCTGCAGGTACAGCTAGTCCCAGTTTGAACACGTGAATGCAGGCACTACTGCGATGGCGATGCAGTAGACTTTCCACAGGAGGACTCTGTGAAAGAAATACGTAGTTAAAAATGTTAGCCGTTATTTTAAGTGCTCCATTATGCCTATATCCCATTTCCAATTAAATTCCAATTCCATCCCCTTCGTAGATAAACACAAATGATGAAACAACAGGTTCATGTAGGTGTAAATTAAATCTAGTATTTCTTCCAAATGCTAGTTGTCACCGCAAGGGTTCTTCAGTTTTCAAATTAGGCTTCAAAAAAACTATTGTACTCTAGACATGGAAACATAATTGCAACGTGTTACAATGACATGCACTTTCCCCTCCAGTTCGGCCGGTTTTCCCGGCATAGGCTATTTTCTTAGTAGGTTATTTATTTCTCAAATAATTGACCTTGTTCATCGAACAGTTGATCACACAGGAGATCTGCGCGGCTGAGCAGCGAGCACTTAAGCTCGTCAGCCCATCACTGTGTTTATGTAGCCAACCGTACCTTGCTTTCCCATGATAGAACAGACTACAAAGTAGACCGGTTAACGCTAGATAATGATGGCACGGAAATATAAAACTGACAGCCAGAGTATCCTTCTCCAACACGACAGAAATACGTCGTACGATAAATAACAGCGACTTCACCGAACCACGAACAATAGATTCCTCGTTTTAACCGATACTACACATAGGCTAGGATCTCCGGACGATCGGTTCCATTTGATATCTCAAAACGACGGTTTAATCAGCCATAACGAAATGTTCATCTGTGGCAGTGAAGTGATGTTGTTCATAATGCCGATAATAAAGTAAGCTGGAACATGAACACATAAACCAGACTTACCCTAGTTTTGAGAATGATTGCTCGGTTCTCGTGTGGGACTCTGGGCTTCTCCTCCTTAGTGTCCGTAACAATAAAACGACTCCGCTTCTCCTCCAGCAGGTTTGAGCGATTGCGTCGGGAACGCGCGTGGAGAAGACGGTGACGCGCGCCAGAACCAACCCCTCTCCATGGGTAAAATGTAGTTGTCAAATAGAAACCGGCTGATGTCTGTCAAAGTAACACATTTCAAAGATAGGCTACACTACTTTTTTGCATCCTCGGTGCTGATTGAAACATTGATGCATTGCATAGACACAACAGGAGGGATGCTGGCGTACTAGGGTCTTGTTTGTGAAACTGTCGGCGACAAAAAGGAAGTGCAGCGCAGAGTTGTGTTCGCATGGTTACTCCTAGCGACAGGCATGCTAGCAGAAAGGGGATGGGGGCGCTGTCGTCTTTGTGAAGCCAGTGTGTGAAGTCGCATTACTATGGAAACTGGTAAACTCATATGTGAGGCTCTGTGGTTGGAGGCTCATAACGAAAAATAAACGAAAGCCTTCAAAGGAAGGAATGCAAGCGTGCGGCCTAAAAACTTGTGACTTTTCTCTCCCTCACGAATTGACAACCGTCGGAAAATATCAGAGGTAAGTGTGACATCCACCACAGGTGTTAAAACTCACTGTGTACAAGCAGTTGTTCGAATTAATAGTCGTCAGATAGGTGTGGGAGCGGTCTGTTGACGGACGTCATTGTTGGGGTTGTTTATTTTACAGGCCTAATCTAGTTCCTCTCTATGAATACTAAGACAAATCTGTGCACAATGAAGGCTACCCGTTGCCTGATGAGACAAAAAACTATCAAAATGCATGAAAACAGAGGCCTGACATGAGACTATGGCACATTGGTAAACGAGAACCCAAATGCCTTGCATGACAGTAGGCTAGTTTGGAGAGGTTTTATGCAGCTTACTCCAATTTTTGTTGTTTAAAAATGAAAAAAAAAAAAAAAAACGAGAGATATCTGTTTGTTTTGGAGTGATCACAGGCAATCTTATCAAAGTTTCAAAGATGTCCTTTGCCGGTACCAGAGCGGTAAGTGCACCAAAGAAATTGCAGACCAAACTAAGCACTTGGACTCCACTGAACCACCAGCTGTCCAACAGCAATGTAAGCTATGCATCATCATAGGTTGTGTATAGCCTATTGCCAAATAGTGTTCCTGGTCTTATTCACATGAAGTGCATGCTCTTCTTCTTTGTAGATTTTTGAAGAAAGAAGGCTTCTTCTCAGGAAATGGGTGAGGATGTGACAGATGTTCAGTAAAATGAATGAATCACTGAACTAGACAACATATAATGTCTTCCAAGTCTAACATGTTATGGTCAACCAAATTATTTTAAACTCTCCTTAACATATAGTTCATGTTAGGGAGGTCTGCTGTGAATATTTTTGACTTGGAGAGACATCATCTGGCTGATTTCACTGTAGTTGTACTTGGGTGGGCCTGATACTCCTCTGAGATTATAAAGATGGTCAGGTAGTGGATTTTAAGAATAGCCATGTCTATAAAGTATTTATAGAAAAGGCTTCTGAGCCTTGTGCTCAATCCTTAAGGCTCACTGTTCTTCCGTAGTGGAAGTCATCAAAGAAAACTTAAGGGAATACAAGCAAACATCAGAAAACCCATAGTGTTTTATCAAAGCTTCATGTAGCTGTCCAACCTCACCATTGAGACATGCATGACTAGTGCATTTATTGATGTGCGTGTAAACAAGGATCAAACAGGACCAGGCACATAGCACACGGTGGCAAGACTACATACTGTCCTTTACACATCAGCCTCTGCCTTGCAACACACCCCCATGCATTTAAAGCTAGAAAATATTTGACGGTGAAATACTAATGTTAATTTGGTGAAATTACATTCATTTTACAGATTGTATACTGCAGTCTGCACACACATACTTATTTATCTTGCATATGCACAAGGATAGTCAAGTAAAAAAGTGAACTGTTGCTTGAATGTCGTTCCTCTCTTGCAAGCCGGTTTGAATAAAAGTATCAGCTGAGTGTGTAAGGACATTCAGTAGAACAGTGGGATACAATGTATAAAGGATAATACAATGGGATGGTTTAGAGCTGGGTTGTGAGGGAAATCGAAACCTCTAAAAAGCTTTAACGTTTTTGCTTGTCCTCTGCCCAGTTTGATAGGTGGACTGATGGACAGCGTAAGCTGGTGTTGCAGGACTTCCTGTCCAGGTCCTCTGCAGCCCAGCTGAGGCAGCTGAAGGAGAACCTGAGCAGCCTGGTTCCAGAGCAGGTCCTGGACTTCACCGTCGTCCTGCCCAGGGTGGTGTCGCTGTACATTTTCTCCTTTCTGGACCCCAGGAGTCTCTGCAGATGTGCTCAGGTACCAGCTGGCACACACATGATCACGGCACTGGTCAGTTTTTAGTGGTTGTGTTAAAGTGGACATGCACAAGCACTCAGGCCGTATATTTTGGTTAAGGTGCATCACAATACCCTTCCTGTGAACAAAGAGAGCCAGATACTCACACACATGCACACACTCACAGACACACAAGCAGAGGCACTTTCTTCCAATCCATTGCACTCTCAGTGGAGCACAAGCACTCTCAACACCACAAGAGCTCCCTCTCAATCAGATACTCATGTTTTTGTGTGTGTGTGTGTGTGTGTGTGTGTGTGTGCGTGGGCGTGCGTGCGTGCGTGCGTGTGTGTGCGCGTGCGTGCGTGCGTGTGTGTGTGTGTGTGTGTGCGAGTGTGTGCACGTGTGTGCGTGGTTGTCTAGCAGGTAGACAGGCAGACAGTCAGCCATTGTTGGTGGTGTAAACAGATGACCACCAACAGAAACAGACGACGTTCGGTTCTTGTGTCATTGATAAATACACACGTGCGCACACTCTGTGTGATTGTGTGTGTGTGTGTGTCTGTGTGTGTGTGTGTGTGTGTGTGTGTGTGTGTGTGTGTGTGTGTGTGTGTGTGTGTGTGTGTGTGTGTGTGTGTGTGTGTATGTGTGTCTGTTCTGACATGGGATGTTCTGACTCAGATGGTGGCCTTTGCTGGACCCTTGAAGTAGGTCACACAAAGGAAAGGAAAACAGCCCTTTGCAAATCGTGCACACTCACATAATGCAGAAGTCAGAAATTCATTGACTTAATGCCCCTCTGGAGAGATTAAAACTTAATTTCCTGCTTAATGTTTCTGTAATGTGATCCATATAGCTGTACTAAGCAAAGACGCACTAAATTGAAACGAAAGCCCAAACACTTTGTGGCAATCTAGGATGTGTTGATTGCTAATGCCATCAGGGTGTTACTGCAAATCTCCCTGTAATCTGCAAGTTTCAATTTCAGTTGAAAAGTTTTCAAACTTAAATTTCAGTCTTCAAGTTTCAAAACCTGCTACACAAGTGCAGAGACCAAAGCCTTGTTTATGTTTATGAGTGTGTGCATGCATGTGTGGTCTGTTGGCCGGTCTGTTGCATGTGTCATCTGACTGTTGAATGTCCTCTATGTGCTGGGTAGGTTAGCTGGCACTGGAAGAGTATCGTAGAGCTGGACCAGGTATGGATGCCCAAATGTCTCCGACTGGATTGGTGCATCGACTTTACCCCCACACCATTTGAACAGGGGGTGTGGAAGCGCCACTACATAGAGACAGTAAAGGACCTTCATATCAGCAAACCTAAGGTGAGGATGACAATGATGGCCAATCAGATAACTTGTCACTTGCATTTAAATGAAAGGAATTATTTAGCATATGAGCTATTTTTACTTTGATAATATAATTATAAAAAGCTAATACATTCTTAATAGCATTTCATCTTCATTACTACTGATTTCCAAAGTAACCTAATCTATTTGCACAACTTGATTGCATTAGTTAAAGTTAAATAGGCACAGAGAGACTAAATTAAAGCTCCTAACACAAATGATCACATATCTTCAATTGTTTACACTTGTGAAGGCCGAGGGCTATTGCATTGTGATGCATGTATATACTTTCTTCCACTGGTGTAAATTACCCCTCCTTGAAAATCAGCAAATCAAGTCACTCCTTAAGTGTTTGCGTGGAAAGATAGACATTGCTGCCAGTCTACCACTAAACCCCCACATATAAATACAGTAAACCAGTGATTCTCAATCTGAAATTCTCAAAATGAGAACTACCTCAAAAACAATCGGCTCTCCAAGTACTAACAATATGACCGGTATTTAAATACAGTAGGCCTATTTATCTTCATAATTTACATTGTACACTGTTTTCGAAGAAAGACAAAATTAGTTTAATTGAACTAACCTTAACCAAATTTAATTTTAGTCTTTATGAAAAAAATATCTCGGAGACTCTCGGAGTACCACTAGGGAGAATCCGCGTACCACCAGTGGTACCCGTACCACAATTTGAGAACCACTGCAGTAAACTATGGGAAGAACTCCAGATGTGAATAAAATTTAGCTTTAACTTAGCCTGAGTGAACCCAGACGAACTTGGTAGCAAATTTGAATTAGCTCTGCAGGTCAGTCTGGAAAGGAGCCCATTAACGTTAGTTTCTGAACCACCAAAAACCCAGGAACGTGTTATTTCTTTGGAATTGAGAAAACAACCGCATTTCAAACCTTCGTTTGCAAGAAAGATGTATTTGCTGCACTTCTGAAATGATTTGGTAGAGTTTAATGCACCAATTGAAGTTAGATTTTACTGCAGCAAGTTCGGAAACAGGCATCAATGCTCCTTTCCAGACGGACCTGCAGGGCAAATTCATATTTGCTTACAGGTTTGTCTGGATTTACCCAGGCTACCTTTAACTTGTATTAAAATAAACAGGATAATTAGTATAATTTACAAATGAGAGAAAATAGATATTACATATTTTTACATTTACTTGGTACTTTTATTTCGCATTGTTCACTATCAGTGTTCATCAGTTTGCCGTAGTGGACACATTTATGATTCTAAGAATATACCTCTCTCTGATAGGGTTCTAGTATTGGAATTATGGGACAGGAAGGAGGTATATGTGCTCTCTCTCTCTCTCTCTCTCTCCCTCTCTCTCACACTCTCATTATCCCTTACTGTGTCTAAACAGACTCCAGTCAAGGATGAGTTTGTTGTGCCCGATGTGAGGGCGATCGGTCAGGAAGAGGAGCAACCCCCTTCGTCCGATGACAAACCCAGAGACACACGGGGCAGAAAGGGTGTTGCTAGGCATAGCTCAGTAGTTGGGACTCTGACAGGACTTCCACCATGGAGGCATGCTGACAGACACCCCACCGACACCATGCGCTTCAACTACCTCGAGAACCCAGACCCTATCGAACAGGCGCGGCTAGCGTAAGAACTGTTTGCTGCTCTGGCATGCATTCCCATATTTGTGTTCTGTAATGAACATGAGGTGTAGAACATGCCCATCATCACATGTGTTCTCACACCTGCAAACTTGTCACCTTTTGGCTACAGTCACCGTTTCTATGTTAACCAGGGTAGTTGAAGGGAATAGGGTTTTGTATGCTGTCACCTTTTTCACTACTCAGAGTACACACTACAGAGTTTGCAGGTCTGGTTCTGTTTTGACTCTGATATGTTAAGTTAAGTTATACTTTATTGTCCAGTACAGAAATAGTAGTGTGCATACATTCATCACACACACACACACACACACACACACACACACACACACACACACACACACACACACACACACACACGCTTTGAGCAGTAAGCTCGGAGCCCACACACACTAGAAGCTCAAGGTGTAGGTGCTCAAGTGGATGTGGATGTGGGAGAGTGCTGTTCAATTAACTCTCCCCACCCACATTTTTCCTACCAGTCAGGGACTGAACTGGCCACACTTCGCTTCGGTCACAAGTCCGCTTCTCTAACCGGTAGGCCACCGATGCCCACAATGTATATGCTGTCTGTTAGATAAATGATGGAGGATGGTCCCTCCTCAGTGATGCTTAATTTCACTAATTAATTTCAAGTGTAGCTTGCTACACAGCTCTCCTGTAAGCTCTAGTTGTAAGAATATTTTATTTTATTTATTTATTTTGATTTATCCTTGAGTCCCAGTGAGATCTTACATCTCTTTTTCAAGGGAGCCCTGGTAGTAAATGTAAATTAATGTCAATCTAAAACATAATAATAAAAAGACCTGCTTAATATATAAATCCATTTATATAATATATGTGACCATTGTAAACCAAACCAAACTATTATATTATATGTGACAGACATTTCATAACACATTAATTACTGTGAACATGGTACAAAATTACAAAACTAGATGTGCATCATACCAACTGGCCATAAGAGCAACATCCACTGTTAGGTGATAGGACCACAGTGTTGTACAGCAACAGAGACACCTGGTTAGCCTGACACATTTGTGATAATATAAATGTGGGTCAAGGTCATCTAATGCTGTGGATTACAAGGGCATTGATGAATTGGCTCTGTTGTTCGGGAGGAATAAGCTCAACAAAAACTGTTTAGCCTAAAGGCAAGGCTCCAGCATCACCTAGCTCATAGATCAGAGGCATGGAGTATATCTAGTACAGAAATGGGAAGCATTCTGTATGTTGGTATAAACTGTATGTGAATATAATATTGTATATACCGTGTGTGTGTGTGTGTGTGTGTGTGTGTGTATTTATATGAAATGTGTGTGTTTTTTTTCAGTGAACGATACAATGAAAAAAAGGTACGCTGCTTGCTACCACTGAGTGTTTGCCTCCTTTTTTCAGACGGGCGAAAGGGGGGCGGGTTCATCTGAGCACGGCACGGCAAGACAGCAGCAACAACAAGAAGAAAGCGCTCTCAGCCTCTGCCTACAAACTGCGCAAGGCAAAGTCCCTGGTAACGTTGAGCCCCCGACAAAATATGAACATGACTGTCCCGGTGACCTTGCAGCTAATAAAGGAGGGAAATAATGCAAAGACGTCTACTGAGAGCACACACCCAGCAGGCGTGAGGCACAGCCTAGACAGCATTTACATGGCAAATCATGCAAATTGATCTCCGCAGCAGGAGAGAGGGGAAGGGGTTGGAGGAAATTCAGGGAGGAATTGCTGTAGTGTTTGAAGAGGCTCTGCCTTTGTGCAGTGTGAACATGCCCATGCATAATGGAAATTTGGTATTGTGGCATTTTTATGCATCTTATAAATCCATCTCATTGGTGGCATAGATATGCCACCAATGAGGCAACGATACAGGGAAGCTGTCTTTTAAATCCATCACCTTGGTGTTTTGGCATAACTGACTGATAGGTTCATTTTTGTATCCTAGTTGTCTTAATGACACAGAAAGACTATCTGCAGAGATAACACTGAGCACAGATAATACTGAAGTGTAACTAACCCATCACTAGGCAACTGGCATTGCCTCAATCCTTGCAATTCCCATGTTGTATCATTTTATGTCCTTCCTCATTCACAAATCCTTGTCATATTATACACATCTCCTGTCTTGATATCTTATCTGGCACTTACCACAATGTCAAACATGATTATGGTGAAGTTTGACACCAATGCCCTGCAGCTTTGTTTTGCGAGTTCAAGCGCCTGTGCACCATTCTAGCAGAGTTAGCAAAGCGATTCAGGTTCACCAAGGAGACAAACATTTTTAAATCTTTTTTTCCTTGCCCACATGGCTGCCCGAATATCTCCCAATGAAGAATCTCATCTTATTACCTCTCATCACCCCTGTAGATGTTCCTGTCACTGGATCTGCAGTCTCGGGAGAAGAGGAGGCCAGACTGGGCTGTCCGGAGTGCTGACCAATACCCTGTTGACAAGGACACAGCTGAGCAGCTGGCACACAGTGCCCAGTGGAATGCTGGGATACGTCCAGCTCCCGTGTACCCCCCCGTGCCCCGGCTAAGTGCTGAAGGACTCAGGGCCTCCTTGAGGTCTCAGAGGAGCTCACCTAGTAAGGGCAAAGGTTAACGGCTTTCAGGTTGATAGCTTCTCATTGTAGCTAGTACAGCAGTCCCAGTATTCGGGAGAGCTAACTGCTAACTACGTCACCCATTTGGTATTTGATTTTGCAGAGGCCCTTGTAGGATAACAATGAGTGGCATCACATTCATTTTACCTCTAAGAATACTGCCATTACGCTAAGAGACAGTCAGAGTTCAACTCTTTGTTTTACATGGTCCAAATTCATTTTCTGAGAATTTCGAGTCATGTACGCTGTCATAATTTAAAATAACGTGGCCTACTGGTTAGCGCTTCGGACTTGTGACCGGAGGGTTGCCGGTTCGAACCCCGACCAGTAGAAACGGCTGAAGTGCCCTTGAGCAAGGCACCTAACCCCTCACTGCTCCCTGAGCACCGCTGTTGTTGCAGGCAGCTCACTGCGCTGGGATTAGTGTGTGCTTCACCTCACTGTGTGCTGAGTGTGTTTCACTAATTCACAGGTTTATTGGGATAAATGCAGAGACCAAACTTCCCTCAAGGGATCAAAAGAGTATATACATTTATACTTATAATTGATGTTGCTAAGGCTGTCTGCTTGGTGTGGTTTGTAAACAAAGTAGTTCATTGTCAGCTTTTTGCTCATTTTGTCCACTATTATAAATATTTAGCTATTTGAACAACAACAAAATCATGCAAACCAGTTATAAGTTATCATGCTGCACACTGTCAATTAATGGACGTTGTAGCACTGAGCAGCTATTTACACTTTGACTTCTTAACTGGAAGCAGTCTCTTTCATTCATGCCCCAATTTACATCCCAAATAGGACAAGTATCCAGATTCTGCAGGGATCTTATCTTTGTTCAAGGTGACCTAATTCAGAGAATAGCCTGCTCTATTGCTTACCCTTTGGAATGGGGACTAAGTATAGGCCTAAATGTCTGATCCTCTGCTCCATTCATTTTTATGGCTTTTGCCACAGTATAGGGCCAGTTATTTTAAGATGAATTCAGATGTACTGGTCTACTAGTTATAGGCCTATCTGTCAATCAATAGAGCACTGACACACTCAAAATAGGGAAAGTCTTAATAAATTCTCCAAGTTGTTTTTATTGTAAAAGGCGTAATGCTAAATATGAGCTCCTGTTGTGTTGCTGCAGCAGTGCCACTGTTTGAGGAACGTCCGTGGAGGATACCTTCAAGCCGGGACTCACAAGAAGGCTGAACAATATCGCCACCATCTGGATCATTTCTGAATTGCAACGGGATCCGAAATGGAACAGGATCCATTAAAATGGAAATGGGTGGACTGAACGAAGTAGGCTGTCATAGTAGCCTTTTATGATCGGAATGAACGAAGTGCTACTTTTTACATGTTGAACTGAAATCATGAGACACTTTCGTTAAAAATAGGCTGTATAGTTTGCAAAACTGTTCTACCAACAGCTGCGAGATACAGCCTACATTTTTTGTAATTTAATTATGCAACTAAGTTCTACTCAGAAATGACCTAGGTTATTTGATATGTAATCAAAAATCTGCTGCTCGTCCGAAATGATCAGTCAACCTTGGAACAATTTATTGTCATGCCAATAAACGTTGCTTTTTACAGCCATAGGGTGTCGCTGTATGATTGGTTTTGATTAAGGCCCAGCCTTGACTCCACATTTTAGGAAACTCCTTGCTTCTGACAGAACCTCCTGCATTTTTTACTATTATATTTCAGGTGCAGATTACAATTACAACTTCCTGTATTTCTGACTATTATGTTATAGATGCTGTGCAGATTACAGTCACCCAATTTACATATTATGACTGGCCTGTTAAGAGAGATGTGTGCTATTCTGACAAAAAAGGGAATACAATTAGATGCCTCTGTCATCACCTTATTTCCACTCTCTTCTTAACTAATAAATTCACCAATGACAGCTGAGTGAGCTTTAAACAAAGGTCCATGTTTTGCCTGCACAAAAACACCAACCTACTTCACAAATTGTAGCCTTGGTAAAATTCTGGGTATTCTCTGTAGCCATTTTGTATGGCGACTGTTGGTGTTGTTGTGCGATATAGCTTCATAATCTTTTTTTATAGACAAAACATTGTAGGATTCAGATTTATTAAGCCGTAAGAGAAGGCCTATCTGGAGTTGACAGACAACCCATTCAAAGCACTGTTTCGCCCTCCCTACAACTTTACTATTGGACCGTATGTGCAAGGCCTAGCTTTCATTGGTTGATGAGAAACGCCTGCTCTTTTTTCAAGCCAATTACATTTTTGTTGGGGCGGTGCTCTAAAAGTAGATTTGAGTGCATTTTCTAGTGAATCTGAGGGAGGGGTATGCTTTAGGAAAGATCGTTGTAACGTTAGTGCAGTTGAAGGACGTGGAAAAGTAGCACTTTTTGGTTTTATGTGAAAGCGCTGGACATCTACTTTCGAAAAAAACTGGAACAACTCATCGGTAAGTCCGAAGTAAGAAGGATGGAGTTGATTTGAATGAGCGTCTCGTTTTGTTACACATTTGAACGATTGTTTTCTCTTTTGCTTGGAATGAAATTGAAAGGTATTCCAGTGGGTTCACATATGAAGCCGCAAGGAAGTGTTCCCTTTCATTTAAGTGGAACAAAAAGCCTTTTTAATGCAATCTAAGCCTTGTGTAGTAGTTTTAGATACATATTGCATGTTGAGTTTCGTATTACCCTCATCCTGGGAAAGGAAAGTGTAAACTATTCCCAAACGCTAATTGGCGTGCCTGTTTTATCTACCTAATATAGCTTCTTGATAACGTGTTCCATTGGTTAGCTAGTTAGCTTGGTAGTTGTAGTCAAAGTGCACCCATAAATCTGGTTTGGGTAACGTTAGTTTAGCACATGTTGCCGAGATCTGCTGCTGTGCTCGGCCTGAATATTTGTCGCTGCAATTTTCAACGAAGTCGCAGCTAGCTAAATTAGCCGAATAGCTTGCTTAAGCTCTTCTGGCAAGTCAATTACAATTAGTTATAACTGGCACATTTATTTTAGAGTACGTTGCATGTTGTGTATTTAAGGGTCGCTTAGGGGGAAACCTGAAAAAAATGTCCTTTTAACTTAAAATAGTTGCTCAAGTGATCCATATTGGCTAAGCAACTTAGATTCGTGTTGTGTGTGGTTTTGGAAAGGGTCCTGGGGCTTTTGTGAAAATCAGCATCGTAGGACCTTGAGGCAGTTTCACACTGGCCTTTCGGTTTTAGAAGTCGTGGAGTAGCGTCAATAGGCCGGTGAGCGAGAGAAGCGTAAAGTCTTAGCTGTCAATTAATACATGTGTGCATGGATCACAATGATTACTGGGTGGTTTTGTCAAATCTGTGAAACGTGTGTTCACATCATGTGTTGTGTGTTTAATTCTGACAGCACCCTTTCCCAATGTCTTTGTTTATTTAGTCGATCTATTAAATAATTCACGACTGAGCAGTCGGTCAGTGACTGACAGATGCTTTGAAGCCTCTGGGGTCGTCTTCGCCGCACACACCACTGCAACGGTGTGGCACTGTGGCAGCTTGGCTGAATTCGACCTGCCCCGTTGGCCAGGAGATCATGTGAGAAGCCTCAGGTTGTCGATGCCAGCACCAGACCACAACAGCTGTTCCCTTCCTGACTATCGGTGCCATAGAATAGCTGCTCCGCTCCCGGGAAAATAATCAGTAGAATGTGGATCTCTTTCTCGCCCCCTCTTTATTCAGTGTTGAGGTCGGATGAAAGTGTCTTTTTTAAAAGGCCACAGACCAAGTGGCTCAGTGCCAGTATTGAGTTGTTCTGAATAGCTGACGTTTATCTTCAAACTGTTTTCCTCCCTTTACTGGCGTTCCACTGTCTCCCCAGAGTGGGTTAACTGACTCCTTATTGTTATTCCAGATCCGCAGTGAAATTCGGCCTCGCTGCCAGACAAACTGCGACAGCTGCACCTCTTGCGCGTCGGTGGCAAGGCCTCGGTGAATGCCTGCATTTTTTAACGCCCAGGGATCTTATTGCAGACTTTCTGTGCACTCTAATTCTCCATCGTCCTCCACACACTGAGTGTTTTTGTGTGATAACCACATCTGCCATGGTCGTAGTAGCTGATTCTGTGAATTATTTTGGTGTCATCTGTCTGTTAATTCTGTGCATGGTGTTCTGCAATGCCACTGTCACGCACCTGTGGTTACCAAGAGATTTAGGGATAACGTTTGGGCGCTGTTTGTTCTCTGCCACGGAAATTCTGCTAATTCTGCATACAGGCGTATGGATTTCCAGTCGTCAGTTGGCTGACACTTAACTGACATTAGACATTTAACTGACTTTGTTTTTCGCGGTATCCTCGCGTGCCGCCCGCCTCATTCAAATGGTCTGCGAGCACAAGAGGATTTTGTGGAGTGAACGGATAGGGCGCGAAAGATGAAGGGGGGCGCATGGCTCTTGGCAGCGGGTAAATATATTGTATGCCGCCGTCCAAGTCTTCCCTCGCTGGATATCTCCAGCTGGACGAGCGGCATGTGTGAAATCGTTTGTTTTAAGTCGTCGTGATTCGTTCTTCTGCGAAGAGATTTGCACGAGCTGATGCGTCTTTCTCTCGGCCGTTTTTTTTGTTTGTTCTTTTCCACAACAATGGCCACCAGCCATAGACTCAGGAGACAACACCCACCACTCTGAGTCACCTCTCTTGTATTATATAGGTCAGCTGTATGAAGCTTGACAAACATTTTCTCTGATTTACTTGGAGTGGCATCATTCGTTTACGTTGACGCAGTAGAGCCCCTTTGCCCCTGTTTGTAGACACTGCATGTGCGGTGGAACATCTGTGTAGCATACAGATTCGTCCATCTGGACAGACTGCAGTCCATTCTACTGGTCTTGACCCAACGCTGAATGAAGTCATTGAACTGAACTAACAGCTTCATCTATTTAGTGTAGAGAGTTTGTGGTGGACTTCAGTCTTGCAGTGTTGTTTGATTGGGTTGATTGCTGCATTTCTAGTGTCCAACCATACTTCACTTTTCACTGAATAGGTGTAGTTACTTGTGTTGTGATACTTTAACACGTAAATCTTACTGTATGTCTGTGTGTGCGCGCACGTTGTGTGGTTTGATGTATTATTCTTTCTTGTGTTCACACACATCCTGTTCACATTTCACTCCTTTGATCTGCATGCTGTGAAGCTGATAGGCCTTTATCGCATCTGATTGAGTGCTTGAATTGCGTTCTTTTGTCTTTTTACCTCTCTCTCTCTCACTCACTCACACTCACACACACACACACACACACACACACACACACACACACACACACACACACAGTGGTAGAAGCCTTGGGTGATTTTGTGATTGACATCAAAGTGGATGTTAGTGACCTATAATTAAAGTTACTAAGACAAGTACTGGCATTCTGAACTGATTGAGTTACCCGTTTCATGTTTATCATCAGAGAATGTTTACTTCACAAGGGAACCTTTTTTATGAGTAATTTTTCATGCAATGTGTCTTAATGTTATATAGCTTTTGTTTGTTGTGATGGGACAACTTTGGATGATTGACTGGTGCAGAAACTAGCCACCCTACCTCTCTGATGCAAACAGATTTGGTTTCTGTTCATATTTGCCTCATACATTTTTGAGGCAAATATGATTGGAAGTTTTGTATACAGCTGACTAGCAGGGAGGGAAGCAAATATGCATTGATCCCTATGATCGTATTGACATGGCAACAAATGCAACATTAACTTCATTTTCACGTCCTGTGACTAGATAGCCGCCCAGGCAACCAACTTGATGGTGACAGTGAGCTACTGAGGTTGTCTAAAGCACACCAGCTGGTATGAGATACCTGCCGTGTGCGTGTGCGTTTTGTTGATATCATGTGTGCATAGCACACAGGCCTTGTGTCAGATCTTTTGAGGCTATTGAGATGGTTTGAGTGGCTCGTCCTGATGGGCCTTGGCTCTGCCTCTGCGGGCTGCTGGGATGGAGGAGCGTCCCCCCCACTCAGTGGGTTTTGGCTCCATGGTGCAGAGAGGGCCCTGGCTGTGCTCTACGCCTCGATGAGTGCGCTGATTCGAACAGCAGCTGGGACAATGAGATTTATAGTGTTTTTGTCCATGGTAACAGTTCTTAAAAGCACCACGAGGAAAATGGAGGGAGGAAGGGGAAAAAAAGTGCCACTGTGTGTCTTCATACCGGCGAGACAGCTGTGTGTGTGTGTGTGTGTGTCTGTCTGTCTATGTGTAAATGCCCAGAAATGTCTGCAAAAGCAACAAATCTCTTGGGTGCCATGGTCTAAGGCTTAGCCTCCTCCACACTGCCAAGGCAGCAGTGTAATGACTTGCTTTAATTAAACCTCCTCGCCCACATACGCACACACATGCATGCACACACCTCGCACACACACACACACACACACACACACAACACACTTGTGTGCTGGCTTATGTAATCTCTGGCCCTCCGCGTCCGCAGTTCTTCAGCCGAACTGCGATTACCTCACGCAGGAACCGATAGAAGGTTCCGGGACCTGAGTAAACTGGCCCACAGCTGATCTCCGGTGAGAACAGGCTCCGACTGTTACGGCAGCCAGCAGTGGTTTACAAACAGCTGGAAGTGGGCTTGGAAAGAGCTGGTCCAGATCTCCTTGTGATGACTATTTAATTTTAAGGGCAGCCATGGCCTACTGGTTAGCATTTCGGACCTGTAACCGGAGGGTTGCCGGTTTGAACCCCGACCAGTAGGCACGGCTGACGTGCCCTTGAGCAAGGCACCTAACCCCTCACTACTCCTCGAGCGCTGCTGTTCAGCGCTGCAGGCAGCTCACTGCGCCGGGATTAGTGTGTGCTTCACCTCACTGTGTGTTCACTGTGTGCTGTGTGTGTTTCACTAATTCACGGATTGGGATAAATGCAGAGACCAAATTTCCCTCACAGGATCAAAAGAGTATATATACTTATACTTCCTTAATGTGGGGAGTGGATGGGTCAGCAAGCCAAGAGTCATTCGGTCAGGGTAGAGTTTGAGAACCGAAGCCTCTCTCAGCTGTGATTCACTTCACCAGTTACCTGAAGATAATGTTTTTCTGTTTCATCTCAATGGTACCAACCATACCAGTGAGAACTCCACTTTGCCAACAGTCGGAGGTCCATGTGTAAAGATTAGGTAAGTGATGTGGTGACGTGGTCCAGGTCGGCCAGATCAAAGTGGTCAGTTCCCGTTAGTTTGGATGGGATACACGAGCGGTCTCATTCCTTTCTCCTTTTTCCCCTTTCTCAGACTCACGCACACATAAAATCTTTCCCTCTTACAAATTCCTTCTTTTTCTCACCCACATATCTTTCTGTATTTGTCATTATCTATCAGGCTCTCTCAAGATGCGTCGCACTGTTTTGCTCTCTAGCAACTTCCATTCTACTTGGTCACACACACACACACACACACACCCACTATGTCTCCTATATGAACATACACACACACTCGCTCTCTGTCAGCCTCCTCACAAACACACTCTTTCTCCCCCTCTTGCACGGCCACACACACACACTTGAATACTTGGTTCTTTTGTGTGTGTGTGTGTGTGTCTTTGAGCTGTGTGAACAGAAGTACTATTGAGTCTCGTGCCCACGCTCCCCATCAGAGCCCTACACACTTTAATGTCCCCTCAAATGCCAACCGCCGTGTCCCACCCCAGTCTCCACCCCCATCTTGGTGCACACACTACTCTGCCTGTGTTTGCCCCTCTGCCTCCCTCTCCTGGTCTTGCTCTCATTGCCCCCCACCCCAGTCCTTCTAGTGACTTTGAAGGTAATAATCAATTAAAGATGTTTCGCCTGGTGCATAACTCCAAAACGTAGGCCCAAACATGTGTAGCCTATATAATCATCCAGCCCCTGTGTGCGGGCTCTTCTTTTTCTTTCTAGTGACTTTGAAGGAACAAAAATTTAGCACCACCCACCCCACCCCGTCCCTCAAGGAAAACGTCACTACATCAACATCAACTACAACACCCATTAGTTAACCAGATAGACTTGATGGGTCTCGATGGTGACAGAATCGTTCAGCACAACCTTTGATGCCCTTGGCTAGAGCTTCTATGCACACTGACATCTACCTGTGTGTGTGTGTGTGTGTGTGTCTGACAAGATAAGTGACCGCTTGAGCTAAAATCCCTCCAGAGAAGAGTTGGAAAGAGAGAGGAGGTGACAAATGGCCTCATAGAAGTGGACGGATAATGAGAGCCCAAGACCGAGCGAGGGTAGGGGAAGCATGATTTATGCTTCCAACAGACACAGCAACAGCTATATTAGCACATATGCATAACCCCCTCCATGCCACAGCCGAACTGTGGCCACACTTATACATTTTCTTTAAATAGTTAAATATATAGACTTTACTTTACTTTATTTCTGCATTGTTGCACTATTGGACTTACTCATTTGCACCATCACCATGACCACTATCACTATTGCACTACCACCATGACACTCATTCGCACAGAGCACCTTAGAGCACCTTACCATACCTTACTATGCACAGAGAATCACAGGCTCAGTCCCTGCCTCAGTCATTGCAAGTGCCTCTGATTGATTAATCACCACTATGTGGATACTGTTTTTAGAATTGATTTAGATTAAGTGTTAGTTAGTATAATTTGTATTTTAGTATATTTAGCATGTTCTTTATCTTCTACTGTCCTTATTGCTTAGTTGTGTTTTTATATTATATACTTGAATTACTCTTTCTGCTGTTAAAGAATGTGTTTGTGTTGTCTGTATGCTGCTGAGACCTTGAATTTCCCCTGGGGATCAATAAAGTATCTATCTATCTATCTATCTATCTATCTATCTATCTATCTGACACAGCAACAGACTGATTGTGAGCGTCTGAATGGCCCTTGTAAAGCCGTTTTGTGGGGGGTGATTGCTTCTCTGAGAATGAAATTGTCGCCCATCTCTGGAATGAGTGGTGCACTATGTAGAGGCTGGGCGTTCATTCATATCTGCAGAGGCTTGGTGCTACAGGAACTTCCAGCGAGCCTCCGGGAACTTCTGCTCAAGAATGGAACAATAAAAAGATTGCACCATTCTTCTCAACCGCTTATTTTCTGAGCCTACCCATTTGTATTGTATTATTAGAGTCGGTGAGCTTGAAATAGGGGACGTGTATATATCCCAAGAAAAACAGACTAAGTTACAATCATTGCCTTTAAGGACTGCTCAGCCCTTTTGGCATGGGCTATCGAGTCACTTCACAATCACTCTTGAGGATCAGTTATTTTATTGTGTTTTTAGTAGGGTTGTAACGGTACACAAAAAACACGGTTTGGTGTGTACCTCTGTTTTGAAGTCACGGTTCAGTAAGCCTCTACTACTAACCTAAAATTCACTGACTACGTAAGGGGAATAGTATTCTGCTGATGCGCCACTTAATAAGATTGGAACTCGAATTTCCAACTTGGTCCGTAAAAAAAAAAAAACATCCGTACTGAACCTAACGTCCTGTACTTAAACGGTTTGGTAGGAATACATGTGCCTTTACACCCCTAGTTTTCAGACATGTAAATTATCTGGTCCAAACTTGAAAAGAAAGGTTGAATCAAGGCTTTGAAAATAAGCATTTGTGTAATTTTTCAAGAAACTCTGCGGTGGATAAAGCATGCTAAATGGTATTTATATGAGGTCCTGATGGGCAGGTCTGTATTTGAAAAGTGGAGATGTTTATGGCTTGTGTGTCCACTCCCCACCCCCGGGGGTCCTGACCAGCCCCCAGAAGTCCTATCGTGATGCAGCACAAAAGCACGCCTTCTGTCAAGGCCTCGGGGGCAGGCAAGTTGAGCAGCAGCAGCAGCAGTAGACTGAAGAAGCAAAAACCTGCCGTATACGCACTGCACACAGACACCCCTCCTCCCCTCCTGCCCAGGCAGACAAATGCACACAGTCCCTTAACCCCCCCCTCATGTCCATTTAAGGGCAAAACCCTGAAGCCCTCAGCTGCTGAGGGAGACTCCTGCTAGCGTTAGCCGTTAGCGCTGAGGAGGTGTGGCCCGTAGTTCTCCTCAGCTAACCCACTTTTACTCCTGTTTGTTTTCCTGCCCAGTCAAAACACTGGGCACGTTAAAAATGGAGCAGAGAGGGCTTGTGGTGGAGGGTGTGTGTGTGTGCACTCAAGTCTGTGTTGTCTGAGGGGTGGAGCTTCTTTGCTGTACAATGTGACCTCTCCAGGGTCTTTTTGTGTAAGGGAAATAACAGTGAGTGGTGCAGACCCATACTATTCCTCCTGTTGCCCAACTGTCAGCCATTGTATCTGTTTTCATTCTGTGTCCATTATTGTGCCTACATCTTCAACCTTTTTACCACCCTCTACATCTATGCCTGACTCTTTCCTTTTTTGTCTTTCTTACAGTTGGTCTGTCTGGGCTCTCTCCCTCCCTCCCTCCATCCATCCATCCCTCCCTCTTTCCCTCCCTCTCTCTCTTCCCCCTCCCTCTCTTTCTCACTGTCTGTCTGAAATGGTGGTTGGGTTGCAGTCGGGCTGGCCTCTGTGTTTTTATTGTTGCATCATAATCAGGGGCCTGGGACACTGCATGTCTGTGAGCCTCTGCTCTAATTAAAGGAGCAGCTAAGCAGCCCTTTAAGACTCAGTCAGATCACTCCAAATGGAGCCATTTAGGCCTAATTTAGAACATTAAGTGTTGGGTTAAATCGAGAGCTCTTATTTTGATGTGAACAAAATAGTGGTAAACAAACTTTTTTTGAGAGGGCATGTTTTGTGGTTGTGGGAGGTGTGTAAATTATATTGCCAAAATCATCAGTCATAAATCAAGCCTGACACTAATAACTAGCCCGTTTGCTTTTAATTGTGCTTTGAAACTATTATTAACTACTATCAAACACCTAGGCTATTTCATACTTTGTTGTTGCCTGTGTGTGTGTGCATGTGTTGAAGTGTTTGTTTAAATTCTGTGCTGTCCTTGAGCTGTGGGCTCGAGCAGCCTTGAGTGTAGGCGCAGTTTTTCTAGGACACACTCCTCAATAGTGTGGTTGTTGTTTAAGTGTGTGTGTGTGTGTGGGTGTGTGGGGTGTGTGTGGTCCTCTCGCTCCTCTTGCCTGAGCCCACGACCATTGCCTTTCCAACGCTGATGGTCAATGTTCAGGTTCAGCACACTCAGAAACGGCCCGGGCTGCTCTGTGCATCTCTGGGATTCCCACACGTGGTTGGCGTCTGTCAGGTTAAATCACATTTTCTGGTTAGAAGTTCCTCATTCCTCACAGCCGCCCGCATAATAGAAATGAGTTAAATGATCGGATATTTCCGAACGAGTTAAATGACCGGTTAGTTCCCAATTTCTGTTGTGACCGCTTCCACTTTCAATAGTTACGCATTCAACCCCACTACTCATAGTCTTACAAAAGGCTTCAAAATGACAACAGACTCGCAGAAGAGAGGCAGAGATTTATATGATACACTAGCGTACAACACAGTGAAGAACAAATGGCTGTTTGTTAGCTGATTCATGGGGCCCAGAGTTTTATGTGCTAGCTGAGCTGACCGATGATGAGCAGGAGGAGAAGAATGATGGGTTATGCATGAAGTGGCAGTTTTGGGTTTTGAAGCCCCTAACACACACACACACACACACAGTCAAATGGGACATTGTAACCAGAGCAGTGATGGGATGTTTTGTATCTTGGGCCAGCACAGATGGGGGATTTTATCTTTCTCCAGAGGCTTCCTGGTTTGTTTGCTTGCTCTCCTTTCTTCTGGCGAGCTGGTCTTTCTTATTTTGAAGATGGGAAGTGTTGGCGTGTGTCTGTGTTTCTGCCTAAAGGTGTCCTGCTGCGCTGCCCTCCCTGGTGTGGGAGGAAACTTGAGATACATGAGCCCACGCAGTTCAGGGAAAGGCAAGGGTGATTTTTTTTATTTATTTATTTATTTATTTTTTTTCTTTCTTTATTGCTTTATTTCCAGTTCTTTCTTTATTTGCCCTCAGTTTGCCAAGAAGAGGAAGCTCAAGTACTCGCGCTCACACTCCGGTTTTGGCGTGCGTGTCTTTCTTCCACTCTTCCATTAGGTTGCTCTTTCTCATCCTCTTTCACTTCCCCTGTTTCTCCTTTCTCACTCTTATTCTTTCCCCTCTTTCCCTTTTTACTTCCCTCTCTCACAAACATGTGTTCTGTCTGGGTTTTGAGTGTTATTTAGAGAGAGAGAAAGTACCTTGAGATTTAAAAAAAAGCCACTTATCTTTGACAGCGGATTGTATCTCCTCCACATTGCTAACATATCATGTTGCGTCGCCACCTTGTGCCTGCACTGTATCTCTGGCATCCATGGAAATGGTTGCCATGGAGTCAGTGAATTGGAAGAGGTGGGGAGCAGAAGGGAATCGCTGGTGATATATTCCATTTCAGTTAAGCTGCAGACCCAAGGCGTTTCGCACGGCCCTCTTCCGATAAGGACTTCAAACCCAGCATCATCTCACAGACTAGGCCTCCCACAGAATCTTCTCTCTCTCTCACACACACACACACACACACACACACACACACACACACACACCACTTGCATCGGAGATAAGTGTGAACTTTGTCCGTTTGCCCTGTGAACGCATCTAATTGTGTGCCAGGCTCAGGGGATTGGAATGTGTGGTAATATCCAAGCATATTAGCATTGGGCAACCCCGGCTCTGCACAGCTGAAAGGCCTCGTTGTGGCGCGGGTAGCGGCGGTGGCAGGGGTGGAGGACCGAGCTCTTTATCGGAATGGCATCTCTAGCCCGGATCCATCCGTGCAGTCAGCCAGCCAGCCCAGGCCCCACTCATGTGCCACCTCCTCACCAGCGCCTCCAGTTGTTTTGACCGTTCGCCAGGCTCGGGAATGTTACTCCCACCCCCACACACACACACACACACACACACAATTCTAATGTGAATCATCACACACACTCATGCGCCTGGAGTGGAGCATGCTCAGAGATGGCATCTGCACCACGCCTTCAGTTCCAAGGTAAGAGCTGTGCCAATGGGCCACATGAACGAGACATGCTGAGGAAGGACTTTGGACAGTGATTTGATACAACAAATTCTTGTCGACATGCCTACATGCAGCCCCTTTTTTATGACCGGGCAGATTACAGTCACCTTTGCCAATTAGGCAAAAAAATGTGTGTATATGATTATCTAAACTGAGGTTTGTTTCATATACTGTATTGAAATGAAAAAAGAATAGTCTACATTTCAGTCAAACACAGCAGCCAAATACAACATAAAAATACATTTTTATAGACTTTCACAGATTTTATAGTTATATCTGATTGTTTTCATGGAGCTGTAGCCTTGAAATACCAAAATAAAAGTGCTTAAGAAACTCTTGGCTTTTTCTCATATAGCCTAACCTACTAGCCTGGCTAGTGCCACCACTTCTCAATGAGACGTGGTCTGGGAACCAAACGTTAATTTTCTCGTATTTGAAAAAAATGACCAGATCTGTTTATTGGGTGCCACGGATGTCTATCAAATGCGTCTGTGCATAGCTCATCATCGTCTTGCTTTCCCCCTTGTTCTGTGATAGGGGACCAATCTCAGGCGAAAATTTGCTCCATGGTCTCCAGGATGCCTTAGCAGCGTGAATCAAATCGCGCGCAAGGCAGCATGGGAACACCCAGGCTACTAGCCTACCCTACAAGAATAAAATAGGCCTACAAATCAATAAGCTCTCTGGGCTTATTTTGTTCCAACAGTAGACCTAATGCAGAAACCTATAATGCCACAAGTCTGAGTGAAATATGAACAAAATCATTGGCTAATAATTTGTGCATCGTTTTAGCAGCTAGGGCCAAATTATTATTTAACATTAAGGAAATCCCTTCATCAAAGGTAAGGCTACTCTACAGATTATCGTTGCTGTTTAGGAATGCTATAAGTGTTTAATTTCGCGCTGGATTTCGAAAAACAAAAGCCGACCGAGTGCAAGTTGTCACATGCTTAAGTTGCAGTAGATGTATGGGTAATAAGGTCATTTGACAACTTTGGGCAATGAATGTAACCAAAACGAACTGCATTACCCACAACACGATAGTTTCAAAACCGAAGTGGACGAAAACTGCTTGGAACGTAACGCGGAAAGTTTGAGCGAGCAGAAAACGTTGTTAACCGATTCATAACAAGTAAATCGATATAACGACCGGTTCATTTAAGTTTTTTTCCGATACGGGGCTTCATGTATCGATGTAGCCGTATCTGACGCGTTAAAAACGGATACCGATACGATCGGTTAATCTTTACACCCCTACTTAAGAGACATTAAATGGAAGGTTAATCTGACTGTAGTGTGACACCTACCAATTCAGACGTCACAGCATTCCCGTCTGCCTTTATAAATAACGGCTGTTTCACAAGATTTACAGTGAAGATGTAAGAAAGAGGTTAAACGGGACCGTGAATGGAGACGCTGTGAAAAGTAAATAAGCATATGATGCTTATTTTTGCAATCAGTCACATTCATAAAATCACACACGGCCACAGCAGGCAGTTTCCACTCACACGACGCACGTGTTGTTATGATGGTGGCGCAGGGTGGACTGGGGACGGTGACGAGAGACCACCACCTCCAGTGCGCTTCACACCTCCCTGTAAGAACAGGAAGTGGAGCCCCCCTCGTCCCCCAGCTGTGGTCTGACGGCGTAGAGGGACTTCACGAGTCCTCCACCCCCACCGCACCGCACCCTCTCTCCAGACCCCAGCGTCAGAATTCCGGGGAGAAAATGCTGCACGCTAGGGCTGGGACAACACGTCGTAATCGATGACGTCGACGCAAAAAAATAATGCCAACCAAAAATATGAGCGCCAAAATATGAGCATAACGATTCTGCTAAATATATTTAGCAGCACGTTATAATAATATTTAATTGGACACCTTCAGTGTTTTCCATACGTTGACTAATCTGTGGCTGGGCACCACGAAATCAAAACCGGCCACCACACATTGATGTTCTATGTTGTAGGCCTACTATTTAAATTAAAGATAAGATAAAATAATTTCATTGAGCTGCACTTTTACTCACACAGCCTTTCCTCTCCTCGCCCGCCTTCTCTCAGAACGAGCACGCTGCTCCTCTGCATTTGCATTTAACAAAATATTCACGATTGTTGTTGCTTACATAGAAGCACTGCATAGAACACAGTGGGCTAAATTGCTATTAAACCGCTTTTAGCATCGCGGACCATGCTGCGCAAATTTGTTCAAAACTGCTGCATTAAAGTTAAAGTAAACTCTGCTAAGGTCTTATCACAACATAGTTAGTGAGGAGACTAAACTAAGTTAAGTTACAGTATGCAATCAAGCAGTATCTCAAAGCTAACGTTAGAATACTGTTTGGATGTCAAGTTTAGCATGCTTACTTGCAGCTGCTTGTATTCGTTACTCATGCAGGGCTCATTTTATTGACTGAATGTTTGCAAAATCCCGATGTAAATGGAAAAGTGTTTAACAAGACTCAAAAGTGCTTGTCCAAAGGAGAAGAACGAACCGTTATTTGAACTAACTACGTTATGAATTGCATCCACACATCAGCAGCCTTTTAACTGTGTTAATGTTAATTGCAAGGATTCCCACACGAACGTCTTAAAATGACTCACTACTGACATACACTACTGAACTTTATTGAATGCTACCTCTGTAGCAATAAACATATATTGCAATGTTAAAGAATTAATGTTTTTTCATTCAGATATGTAAATAAACATGTATAAGTTGCTATTAGTGAATTAATGGGGAGATAATCGAATCGACTAAAAAAATGAATCGTTAGATTAATCGATGCATCGAAAAAATAATCGCTAGATTAATCGTTTAAAAAATGATCGTTTATCCCAGCCCTACTGCACGCACTTGCCTCGCTCAGACTGGTTTATTCATTTCCATATTTCTGTGTCACTGTCGTATCTTTTGTGTGTGTGTGTGTGTGTGTCCACTGAAAGTGGATACAGGAAGTTCTTTGGGAGCTCAGCCTTGAGACCGTGTGTGTCTTGAGACCATGCTCTTCTGTGTTGACCTATTTATTTCCCCTAGGCCCAGCAAATATTTATCAGTTCCAGAAAACCCATATGAGACGGTTGGTCATGCTCATGGGCTCTCTCTCTCCCTCTCCCTCTCCCTCCCTCCTTGGCCTCCTCAGACCTCCCCCCAGCCGATTTCCCTCAGCCATATCAGTGCTTTGAACAATAGGTGTGTGTGTGTGTGTGTTTTAGGGCCTGTTACACGAAACCGCCGGGTGAATTTTCTCTTACCGCTTTCACACCTTTAACGACACCAGCAAGAAAAAACCTTGCGTGTACACACAGAGGTGTAACCAGCTAAATAAATGCATATGCCAGACCAGTCGATGGCGCCTTTATGCAGAAGCTTCACGATAATTTTTGCGGAATCGCGAAGGAAGAAAAATGTTCGGTTTTCAATTCAACTGTTAAACTAATGAAGTTCATTTTCAAGGTATGTGACTGCTATGTGAAATTTCAAATGCCTACGCATTGCATTAGGTCTGAGCACCACTGGAGAAAACACTAACATGCAGTAAGCTAATGTTTAACTAAGTTAAGCTAACGTGTGCTTCTAACTTAGCCACTAAAGGCTGATAGGCTACATTGTGCACATAAATCATGACAGTGGAAAGAAAAACATTTTAATATGATAAATAAATGGTTTGGTTTGTTTTGACAAGCAGCATGTCAGGTCGAGTGCCGTGGCTGAGTTGAGAGGTGGGGCTATGTCGTCATAAAGTTGCCGGTTTCAAGACCTACAGGCTGCCTACACGGCGAAAGTTAGCCGGCGGTTTCAAAAGTTCCCACTTCGGAAGCCGGTTTCAAAAGCTGTCTGTTTCAGTCTCCTAAACTGCCTCAAGGCGTAACCGTTAACAAAACCTCACCAGTTTCTCAAAAACCGGCGTCGTGTAAACGGCACCTTAATCTCCTGCCGCATCTTTTTGCATAAGTCACTGCAGATCCTGGCCAGATTTGGCTCCTGAGCTGCTGCTGCAGCGGTGTCCCTGTATCCCGGTGAGGTGAGGTGTGTGTGTGTGTGTGTGTGTGTGTGTGTGTGTGTGTGATCTGTGTGTGCAGCGGATAGGAATGCGGGTGAAGAGGAGGGCGATAAGGAGGAGATGAGCGTGTCCGAGGACTGGCTTCTGACCAGTGGACATCCTCGCCGCTGGAGCGCAGCTGGCAGCTCTGGAGCTGGACGTCTCTGGGGTGAAGGGAGGCTGGAACGCTGGACGGAGGAGATTTGTGTGTGTGTGTGTGTGTGTGTGATTTGGTTAGTCTCTCCATCTGTAGGGCTGTGCTCACCCCTCCATTCTGTAACTGAAACACTCTCTCTCTCTCTCTCTCTCTCTCTCTCTCCCTCACATACTCTCTCTCTCTGAGACACACACACACACACACACACAGAAGCATGCACACTCTGAGACAAACACATTTCTGGGATTACAATGGGCTCACTTGAGTCCCAGACCACACCATGCCGTGCCACGCCGCCTTTTTCCAAGGGACCTCTCCTCCTGGCCAATCCCAGTGCCCCGCTGCTCGTCTGCGCCCCCACTCCCAGCAGTGTCCATCTGTGTAGCGCTGGACACTCCTCCTCCAGCTCCTTCTGAGAAATGTGTTTGGTTGGGAGATGAGGAGCTTATAGAATGAGTGGGTGTGTGTATAGTGTAGGTCTACTTAGGTGTGTGTGTGCGCGTTAGTGAGGGAGATGTTGTCAATGATCTTAGAAGGGAATGAACTAATTGATCGTCTGCTGATGACTTTTTTTACCTGGTTCCCTCAGTGCCAGCCAATGGCCCGTGGCAGTGTTTCCCACAGAATTGAATTCTATTTGTGGTGGTAGGTTTGCAGAATTAACTCGAATGCAACAGTTTTTTTTTTTTAACAAATTAGTGTAGCACGGTTATGATTCTAACCAGATTTAAGCACAATTTAGTACAACCAGGAAAATCATTGTGTGGTGGTCAATGTTGGTATTGTGGTGGGCCGCCACAAATAAGTCAATGTATGCATCACGCTCCCTTGTGCTGAGGATGCTGTAGCTTGAGGTACCCCAATAGTGAAACTGTCACTTCCACGCGTGTCCCTGTGTGACAGCTCAGCTGGTTGCCATAGAAACTCATGTTGCTTTGGGGCTGCTGCTATTGATGCTTCCATTGATGCTGCCACTCTTCTGTGGTCAAATAGATGGCACGTCCAGATGCATGTGGACTGGTATTGGTAGTGTGCTGCTGTATGATACTTTTACACTAGTTCCTGTCACTTGGGATGAAGACATCTATTAACCCTTAAGCCGGTACCATCACACCGGTGTGATGGGAATGTTGGAAATGAAACTTTACAAAGAATATCTGGGTTCATTCATGTTGCAGAACAGAATCTTCAGTTACAAAGTTCAAAACTCCCCTGCTGAAGGGGAATTCTGGGTTCAGAACCCTGGGTGCCATTTGGGTTCTGCCCTGATGAAGGCCATGTTGGCCGAAACATGTTGGCATGATTTGATCTGTTCTTTTATGAACTAGCCTAAAGGTACACTATGCAAGATTTTCACCATAACCTTTACAAATTTGATGGTAAACGAACGTGTAATAGGCAAATCGTTTGTCTAGCATAGCTATACAGCATAAACGTAGCGAGTCGCTACCGAGAAAACCAGCCATGCAACTTCAAGAATGGCCGCCTGACAAATCCCGCGAGAATCGTGAAACATTACCTTGTCAGTAGATCTAGCTCTTTGGAGATAGTGTTTGCCTGTTGTTAATCTTTCACCTCTGCAACAAAAGCATTTGCATTGTGTATAGGGGGAACCTGTCACAATAAGTTTGCAACAGCAGAGTAAAATATAAATATATAGCGACTCTAGAACCTGATAGTGTACCTTTTTGAATAAAGCTTTTTAATATGAAGGAGAGTGGCTTGAATCTGTCTTTTTAAGTCTGGGTAACTTTTCCTATGCTTTTGTACAGTGTTGGTGGGTCCCAATCCATCTGTGCCAGTTGTCTCGGTGTAAAGGGCTGAGTACGCAGACTGACACTGAGTGCTGGGTGGTCAGACAGATGCGTTGATGGGTGCCATATGAAGGCTCACACCTTCAGCACGATTGAGTCTGACCTTCACTGAGCCCTTGGTGTGCCCCTTACCTTGCACACGCAAAGATACACGCGTACGCGCACTCACATGCGTACTACATGCGTACCTTTGTTTCTGAGGATGGCGTAGACATTCCATGCCAGACCCTTCCCCTCAGATTGCATGTAATGCGTGTGTGTGATAGAATTTCTTTTTTTTATACCCCAATAGTGAAACTGTCACTTCCATACGTGTCCCTGTGTAACAGCTCAGCTGGTTACCATGGAAACTCATGTTGCTTTGGCAGCGAGCCAGCTATTAAGAAGTGTGTGAGATTGTGTATGCCTGTTTCTCATGCGTGAGGTTGGTGGGAGGAGGACCACTACCGTAGGGTAAAAGGTAACCTCCACCACCCTCCCCCCTTTCTGTCAGACAGACTCAAAGGAGATGCAGGTCAGTAGTCGTCCGTTAGCACACACACACACACACACACACACATTCTGGCATCTTACTGAGCCATCATTGCACACAAAGGGTAATGGGTTTGCTCATTACCGTAATTCCAGCGATTACTTATTACTCCATGGTTGGTATGACGATCTGTTTCTTTCTCTTATTCTCCAGACTTAGGGTTCTCAGGCACTGTGCTGGAATTCTGGTGTGTCCTGGTTTTGAAAAGAGTATTATATACTTCATTATAATAATTAAATATTATATAACTTCGGGCTCAGAAATGTTCTGTGCTTTAAGCCCCCCCTCCCCCACCCCAAACTCTCTCTTGCTCGCTCATAAAAAAAAAAAAAAAAAAAATGTTTTTGTTTCCGTGTCATATGTTATGTGATGTGCTTCTGGAACATTCCAAGTGGGTTCTGAAAAACATGTTTGTTTAGCGGGGTTCTGTTTCCTGACCCTCCTACCTGTCCTGATGGAAAAGGATGGACGGACGGTGTGTGTGTGTGTGTGTGTGTGTGTGTGTATGTATGTGTGCATGTAGTGGGTTACGCTCAGTGGAGAGAGATGCATTGGGATGAGCTTAAACACAAACTGCTTATCTCTGTAAACTCTCTCTGTCTTCTGACTTTTTCATTGTTCGACGTGTTGGAGCATCCAGTCTAGAAAACCCCATACTTAATAATAAACATTATGCCATTCAGAGAGCCATGTTGGGCAACATATTTAAGAGAGTTGTGTGCAATATACTGTAGCTGTGTACAGTAGGTAGAGAAGAAGCACTCGGCCAGATCAGTGTGGAGTGGGGTGTTGGGGATGGGGATCCACATGCCCATATAAGGCCATGTGTCTGTAAGTGTGTGTGTGTGTGTGTGAAGGAGAGATGGAGGGATCCCCGTGGGCTTGCTCAGTTCCCTTTTTCCTCACGCAGGCTCACAGTCTGAGTCCGTATCTGTGTGTGTGTGTGTCTGCGCGCGCATGTGTGTGCGTGGTGTGTGTGGTCACACATGCATGAGGAGATCGGGGTGACTGTTGCTAAGCAGGATTCCTCTTCCTCCTCCTCTTCCTCCACTTTCTATAGCAACAGACGGATCTGTCAGGGTGGGTCCGATGGTCTCTGGAGGGCCTGAAGGCTGAAAGTGGTCTTGGATGGTCAGATAAGGTCTTTGTTGGTCTTATCGTGGTTTACTCCTCAGCGGTGATCAACGTTGTGTAAATGGGCATTCTATAAGATTCTGGTAGGCTGTATAACAAGGTTAAAGTTGAAGTTGACTGATATTTAGCCGATGCTTTTGTCCAAAGCGTCTTGAATCCGAGTCGTCCAATTTTCAGTCAGTGACACCAGTGGAGCAGCGGTAACATTTTAGCACCTCCAACAAGAGACACTTCTCTGCAAGTGCCAGGTGTTATCGAGTCTCTTGTGTCGGAACGTTTTTTTGCGTCACAGATGCTATTAAGTTCTGTGATGCTGCTGCTGATGACCTAGACTGTGTTTTTTAGCGAGTGCAGGTCAGTTTCAGAGCACGCCTTTGTTGCAGGGGGACTTGTTTGTCTCACGTTGCAGCTCTGGCTAAAGTGTTGTGGAGTTCACCACCACCACCCCTCATTCTAGGATAGCCCTGCAGGGACCGATTCATTACTACAGCTGCGCACACACACACACACACACACACACACACACACACACACACACACACACACACACACACACACACACGGTAAGCAGGCAGCCATAAACGGGGGTTTGCAGTCAGATGTGTCATTGGATGTTTGCTACCCCAGTTCACCCAGAACAGCCAGGGGACATGAGTTAATCACATACAAATGCACTCAAACACACACACACACACACACACACACAATCAGTTGCACACCTCTGTGCATCTGTTATCAGTTGTGTACATCTGTGAACACTTGTGAAAACACACATGTCGAGCAGATATACAAACATGCACATACTTTCAGCACTTGACATATATACACACACACACACACACACACACACTGTGTCTCACACACACACACACACTTTCACATTCCCTCAGTCACCAAGACAACAGTGGTATAACCAACTGAGACGTGAATAATTAAACTGACGGATTTAACGAAGAGAAAGCGGAGGTCGCCAGAGAGACGCAAAATGTACACACACACACACACACACACACGCACACACACACACACATACTCCTCTGCACAAAGACCTCGGAGGGAGTGCTATGAAATGTCAGAGTTCTTAATTAGAGGTTACGCATGGTATTAATTCTTCCTCTCCTTCTTTGTCTCCTCCACTTTCCCATTCCCTCTTCTTTGATTTCTCATTCATTCTCCATCCCTCCTTCTCCCCATCCTTCCCTCTCTCCATCCCTCCCTCTATCCACCTTTCTCAGGAGCTTCAAGCAGGCGGATGTTTTAGAAGGGTTCCACCCAGGTCCTCCTCCAGATAAGGTAACCCATCGTCATGGATACAGGGTGATTCAGGCATCCCTTTTTTCTGAGCACGCTCAGTCCGTGCTGAAGCACCACATCTCCCCTCAGCAGCTCACTAATATCCACCATCTGTCCTCCCACACACAGGCCGTCCTGTTTGGCTCCGTGTTTTTATAATCAGCCATTTGTATCGGTCAATATATTGCAAAATTTGACCGCGTTCGCTACACAAGAAACATGAGCTCCGGCCACCAGGGAGAGTCATCTTTGGCACTGCTGCTCCCAGTTCATTTGCTTTAACAGTCTGATATTTGTCACTCGGCTTTGTCCAAAGACACAAGGAATGTGTGTGTGTGTGGTGGTGGGGGTGTTTATGTGCTGACAATGTCTAAACAAGTGGAGTAGTTTGTGTTTCTGTTGGCTGGGTTTTGAACAGTAGCTGGAAGAGTCGGTCCGTCACGGAGAGGGAAAAGGGGAATTGGTTGCAGGGTCAGCAGAACATGTCCATGAGACGTTAGGCCACATGCAGCACCTTGGCGCTGACTTTCAAACTACGCCCCCTGCACAGAAAGATTCCAATGTGTTCCCAGTGTGTTTCTTGTGGGACCTGCTTCACTTGCAAGGGCATGTGTTTTTATTGTTGTAAAACCTCCACTCTGTGTGTGTAATATGATGTCTACGACCAACAACAGTGTGGTGTTGGTTCCCACCTGCCAACACTCAGCGCGACTGTATATAAACTGGGTCTCCTATGGAGCCGCTGCTGGTGCTGGCCCATTGATGTTTATAAACAGGCAGTTAACAGGGCAGCTGCTGGCTGTGAGCGGGCCGGGGGGCGGGCGGGCATAGCGTTTGCCTGACTGACGGGAGGGAAGCTCGTTTCAACTTGTTTATTTGTTGTGGGGGCAGCTTCAAACAAAGTGGTAACCGCTGCGCACTGGCTCTTCTACTAGGCTCCTCAGTACTTAAATGTGTGTGTGCGTGATGATAGTGGTGGCGTGTGTGTGTGTGGTTACACACTGCTCATTGGTGTGTGTTTTGTCATGAAAGCAAGGCTCACACTATGCCGCTGCAGCTGCTACTACCACTTTGTGTGTGTGTGTGTAGAGGTGAAGTGAGGTTACAACAGTCAGGTCCACCCACACAACAACACTAGAGTGTGAAGACCAGAAGTGTGTGTGTGTGTACATGCACGTATGCGTTGCCTCTGTACTCTCTCTTTGGGGTGTAGCTATCCATCGATCTACGTCTATGCACCGACCTGAAAGCAAACGGCGCGGTTGCATCAACATTGAGAAACCAGTTCCAAGATTTTTTTTGCATGACATTTCTCTCTTACTAAGCTGTAGAAGGCGTGATACAGGCTTGTTGCGGTCCATCTTGCATACTAGTGTTTACACATCTGCCTCTACTTCCAGTATCAATCTACAAGCTGACGCTGCCGGAGAACATTTACATTTATTCATTTAGCGACTTCCATATGTCAATTATATTATAAGACCATTGTTACATTGTCCCTGGAGCAACTTGGGGTTAAGTGCCTTGCTCAAGGGCTCAACGGTGGAAGCCGGGAATTGAACCCACAACTTTTCTGGCTACTGCATGCTAGCCCAGCTCCTTAACCACTACGCTACCACCGCCTGCTAGAGAAGCAGCAGGACTTTGGTAGCCTACAGCTCTGATGGCAGCTAAGAAAACGTACTCACCCCCGTTGGTAGGCTGATCATTGATGTGGAATTATTTTGGGGCAATTCTCTGTTAGTATTACTTATTAGCTTGCCTCAGCAGTTAAGCTATTTCAGATGGAAGTTTTTGATTTAAAACACGCAGCTGTGGACATGATTGCTGTTTTAAATAGCTTGGGTTTAGCTGATGCCTCCATCCAACTGCAATCATCCAGAACCATACAACGATAAACTAATTCCATCTACTGATCCTATCAGTAACAAAGTTAAATCTGAAACTTGTGGTGAAACTTGTGATTTGCACCCCTACTCTCTCTTGCACATTCATGATCTTTACAAGTTTGAGTCACTTTCCTGTTCTTGGCGCATTCTAGCAGACTGCTCCACCGACTCTAAACGTGCGGAAGCTGTCACCGACACACTCTCCAAACCCTGAATTGACGAGCCCTCCAGTTGTGAGAACACTGTAGATCTTGACCGATACGACATGACCTCCCTCCTGACCGGAGTGGGTCTGTCCGAGTGCCTGTGCTGCGGCGGTGCCGCGCTGCCTGTGTGCCTGGCCTCCGCTCCTGGCCCTGGTGCTCCTCACAAACAGGAAGTGGTGTTGAATGACGGCCGGCTCCCTGGGCCTCAGCCCCCAACCTGAGCCTGGCTGCTGCTGCAGAGCTCCAATGGAGCTAACAATAGCAGAGGGACCAGTGGGCCTGGGCCAACACAACCCTTCAGGCATCTGGGATATGCAGCCCCTTGTGTATATACTGCATGCTTTGGTATGTATATGTGAGGGAGAGAGGAGAGTCTCTCTTTCTTTCTTTCTTTCTTTCTTTCTTTGAGGGAGAGAGAGGCTGAGTCTTTCTCTCTCTCTCTCTCTCTCTCTCTCTCTCTCTGCGTTTACCGTTAAGGTTTGGGGGTTGTGTGTGTGTTTTTAAGGTAGAGACGGTAAAGCTGGTATAAGAGCTTTCAGTGCAGTCCAGAGAAAGGTGATTGCTTCATCTTAATGCTTCCTCTATTCTCCACAAACCACAGGCACCAGCCACAACTGCTCTATTAATCACAGTCGGTCTCTAGTCTTGATGACTGTGTGTGTGTGTGCAGGAGGATCTCTGGTTTATTACCAACTTTGCTTTATGGATGAGTCAAATAACCAGTGTTGCTTGCGGTTGCAATTTAAACAAGCGTTCTGAGTTAGGCTCCAGAGTGACATAACTCAATGACTTAATATTAATATTACATTAAGCTCTGAGGAGCTATTGTGTTATTGTTGGATAGATGTTAAAGTCCAACTGTTCTTCTAATGCTCACGCTGGTGTTTGTTTTGGCACAGAATGGACATATATGACCTGATTATGGCATGGGGATTATGCCCAGTTGTATGCAACACACACACACACACACACACACACACACACACACATGCTCACAAACAAGCACATGCAGGAAGGTAGAGATGCCAATCTGGCATGGTTAACTACACAACACAAGGGACAGGAAGCCGGGGTGAGTCTACGCTGCCACCGCCCCCATCGAACACGTATTGTACTCACATCCTCTTGTGCCTCTACTGTGTGTGTAACCGTGTGTGTGTGTTTGACTGTGTGAGTGTTCACATGGTGGTGAATTAACTCATCGCTTACTACTGGAGTTTCCAGTCAGGGATACCTGGTGAAAGTCAGACACTAATTCTAGATCATCATCATGATGTATGGTTTGAATATGGATGAACTGACCTGGGACCACCCCTATAACTGCCAGAAATCTCCATCAAATAGTCAAAATGTTGTTGACATTTATGTTTGAAAAAGTGGCATATGTAATGTGAGGATGTGCACTAGGAGGTATTACAGATGGCACTTTTTTTTTTATAGAACTAGAGAAAGTGAGGAAGCGCTGTCCCCATTCACTTCAATGGCCGATGCTAGGCTAGCTAATTCTGCCAAAAATAAGGCTTGTTCAACAGCGCTGCGCAGATCTGACTAATTGTGATGCATGCAGGACATAACACAAAACATGTCTGCATTGTACAAAAGTCCAGTCAGATCTGCACAGTGCTGACTAAACTCAAATGAGCCTATATACTCAGTGGACTGCTGCCATGTTCAAAAGTGGCGTCCCCAGGTCATATATGTCCATTGATTGGCAGATCCTCCTAGCAATTGCCAGTTCATCCGCCAATCCTCACAGGCAACATACTTCTGTATCATCCAGTAATGTCATACCTAATTGGCTTGATTTTGAAAGTGTAGCCGGAAGTGACTTACGTGTGAGACGCCATTTTGAAAGATTGTGGCGGCTAACTGGCTGAGGCTAATCCTCTGAACCCTGACCTCCTGGTGTGCACACATCGGCTTTTTCTCAAATTCAAGGTGGGATCCTTCAAGCCTTCTATTTGAAGGATGTTACACCATCAAGTCCTGCCAAAGTACTGTTCCAATGTCAAGCATCCATCAGTGTCTACCAAGGCCAAAGTCCTTTGTTTTGCTGAATTTTCGATGATTCATGTAGGTGTCCTCTGCATGCTCGGATCACCCACAATCCTGTGAGCACATTTATGGAGGATTTAAAATCTGTACTTAACAAGGCAGTTCACTGTCAAATGTAAACATCGTCTTATTGTCACTATGTGAAGAAGCTTAAATGAAGTATGGGCTCAGTTCATTTTGACAAATTTGAACTCACCGTACACCGTAATTGTGTAAAGAAGGCATTTAGGCATTTACTTTCTAATGAGAATTATTTTGAGCTAAATAGTCCACTTTTCTCTTTATGATTTTGCTTAATGGTTGCTGCTCTGTGGTTTATTTTGGCAAATTAATCAAACATGTGTAATTTAATTTATTGACGTGGGAGAATGACTGGTTCATTCAATGTTTTTCAAAAAGAAGCGAGCACTTCCTGCACACTCGCTAGTCTATTCCATTGTGTTTTCCGAATGCTAAGAAGAAGCCTTGCCTCATCTTTGAAGGATTTGACTCGGCAGGGCTCAGTTCTACTAAGCACGAATCCTTGAGGATCCTCGACTTTGAGAAACAGCCATCGTAGGCGATCCATCTGCCTCTGCTGCAGCCCCTTAGCTCCCTGTAGATCTCCTCATTCTGTACCAGCAGCACCACCTTGTGGCTGCCAGAGGCACTGCACCCACAGCTGCAGAGTCTCTCTCAGCTGTGCATCTGTCATTTAGCACATCCTGCCAGTCAGCCAGGGCAGCTCTCATTACAGGAGGCGCATGCATGCCTGCAGGATCATCTACCACACCGGGGGGGGCATGCCTGTATCCTGAGGCCAAAATCAGTCATGGCGTCTGGTGGTAGTGCTCCTCATCATTGATGTTGCGGTTCTGTGAGAAGCTGTTTTGCAGTGCTGTGTTTTCTTATTAGAGAGTCATCAGGGCCCACTGTGATGTTAAGTATTGACGGCTGTTGAGATATCAGCACCACAGGAAGTTGTGGATTTTTTTTTCACAAAGCCGCGAATCTTCTTGCTTGGGGTGCAATTATATACTTGAGTATGGTCTTGTCATTCGAGTCGCGTCAACAAATACCAAGGTGAATGTCAAAAGTCTATTCCCACACATACCAACATGCATGCATGCATGCATGCATGCGACCACACCCATCCATGATCTCCGAGTTGGACACAAACAGCCATGCGTATTGATGCTGCTGAGGAGGCCTGGTGCTCGGAGACTCTGGGGAGCCAGTATCTGATTCCATTAGCTGCTATGTGTGTTGCCACGTGGCAGATGCCTTGTGGGGTTGCCCCAGCCTCCCAATGAAACACGCAGTAATCATATCTACCACAGGAGTGCACAAGCACTTAGTGGAGTACACAGACACACACACACAGACAGACACACACGCAAACGCATGAATGTGCGCACCCCTCGGCTTTCTTAGAAAGGTCATGTTGAGGTTAAAGCACAAAGTCGAGTCTGTTTTCAGCCTGTGTGTGTGGTTAGAGGGGAGTGAGAGCGAGGAGGGTATCTAAAGAGAAGTGTGTTTATGAGAATTAGGTTGGAGTTGAATGAGAGTGCAAGGTTTTCTGTGTGTGTGTGTGTGTGTGTGCATGCATGTGTTGCAGGGTGAATGGCAGCAATAAAGCCAAATATTTTTGTTTATTTCCATGCAATGAAAGATGTGAACGGAGCTGTGACCCTATAGGATTTTGTGTGTGTGTGTGTGTGTGTGTGTTGTGAAGGATGTGTTGGGATCAGATGACTCAGCTGAGTGACTCTCCAGCTAGTTCCTGACTCTGCTTCCAGAAATGCCATGCTGGCATCCTGCAGTCATCTAGTAATGCCAAATATGCAAGCATTGGCCAGACAGTCTTCTCTTCTCCAAGTGTTTTCTCTTGAGATGTGACAAATCTGTTTGTTTTTATTTTAAAATGTTTATTCTTGGGTGGGGATGTCTGTTATTGTATGCAGATGATTAATACTTACAGTACAATTTTTTTTTTTTTAATAACAATTATTATTTAACGGTCTTGTAATCTTGATATGCTCTGAAGATTCAGTAATATTACTCAAATGCTTTTTATTATGATATTACTTGACTTGATATTTGTGTTTTGAAACATCTGTATTTGATCAGGTTTGCTGGAATGGGTAATCTACTCAAAGTCCTGACAAGGGAAATAGAGAACTATCCCCATTTTTTCCTGGACTTTGAAAGTAAGTGTGAAGGAGGAGTCTGGGTGGGTGCAAGGTATCACTCAACTCTTTCTGTCCAATCAGCAGGTGGTTTACACTGGCGGACAGGACCCAGGCATGAATTATGTGGGCCCTGTTCTCAAGATGGTGCTTAGATGGCATAATGTCCTTTAAATATGACATTTTCAACACCGTTAACAAATTTGCATTGCTAATTTAATTTGACACTAAAGCGTATGCAATGAATTTTCAGTGTTCATATGTGAAACTGAAAATTGTTTCACTGTCACCTTTTGGGAATCATGCACAAGTCAATCCCAAGCCCCGCCCTCTCACATAGACTCCTCCTATTTGCTGGAGCTGTTTTCACGACTTTCACGCAACACCCCCCCCCCCCTCTCTCTCTGTCTGTCCCCCTGTCCCCACCTTCCTCTTGTCTTTCGCTTGTCTCTTTCAGATACCAAATGGGGAATCTGTTAAAAGTTCTCACTTGCACAGACCTTGACCAGGGGCCAAACTTTTTCCTTGACTTTGAAAGTGAGCAGAGCTTTTGCCTGGCCTGTCTTTTCCTTCCCCATAGTGTGTCTTGCACGTTGTGTCGACTCCATTCTGTGTTGTGTCTATGCTCTTCAATGTTTGTATAGTCTTGTTCCTTGTATTGTGTGTTGTGGCGTCTGCTCTGCATGTTGTGTTGTCTCTGTTGCATGGTGTGTTGCTGATTCACAGCCACCATTCCTTAATGTACACTCCTCTGTAGACTGCACAACTAAGCCACTCCATATAGTCAATTCAGCAGCAAAGCACCCGCACTAGATATCACTCACTTGCACTCGCATGACATCTGTGTCTCAGCTTTAATCCAAGTTAAGACATGTTGTTGTTTGTTTACTAATAGAAGCACTATATAAGTAACATGTTTGCTATTTTTTTTTTAAATGAAAGCATGCTTCTCCGAGGTGGTTAAGTAGGTTTCTCCTGCCTGCTTTGCTTTGCACTGTTTTCCTGCCCACTAATGTGGACTGACGCTGTTAACCTTAAAGGTTTCTGGCCCCAGCACTGATTATTAAGCACCAAACTCCAAAGCTCGACTTGCCTGGGTCCTGCATTAATGTTTTGTAAAGCCAGGTTGATGGCAACAGTCACGTGACCAATGGAAATTGACATTAAAGTACCTGGGAATAATGACAGAGATTACAATATTGAATTGATGGTCTGACATATAATCACCATCTATTTGTGATAAAACTATGTTGATCTTCGAATTGAAATAAAGCTCCCATTATATAATAGAATGCATTTATCCTACCAATGTTTACACATTTACAAATGTGTAAACGTATTAATATTGAAGATTAGTTGCTATATTGCATGTACTGATTTGTGTGTGTGTGTGTGTGTGTGTGTGTGTAGATGCACAGCCTACAGATTGCGAGCGGGAGGTGTGGAACCAGGTGAACGCCGTGCTGCAGGAATCTGAGAGCATCCTGTCAGGCCTGCAGGCATACAAAGGAGCAGGACAGGAGATACGAGATGTACGACACACACACACACACACACACAGACACACAGTGTCTGTGCCTCAGTCGCACAGATGCACCCATCAAAAGTATATATACTTAGAAAAAGTATATATACTTATACAAACTCACACCTACGCATACAGACACACCTTCACATACAGATAAACACAATCTCACATACGTTACCTTAACGTTTATAAAGGAGACAGACAAGGTGACTCATGCCAATTATCCATTAGCCACCCATGAACCCAGATCTTAGTTGGCTTCAAACATAAAATGTCCCTGGCATGAATAAATATCTTCCCTGTATGAGCAATACACAGCCTTGAAGGTGTAGCAACACTTAATCTGCCTCAAGCATATTATTGTGCCGTAAATGACCAAAGTGACGTTTTGTAAATCTGTATTATGTAGTCAGTACTCATCCATTTGCCCGGTGCCTCTACTCATTAGTAAAGTCTGTTAATGCTTTGTGGAGTGGGAGTCTTTGGTGTGATTCACTGATGCCCTGTGGCGTCTACAAATCCCACAATGCATCTGTGTCTGCAGGCGATCCAGAACCCCAGTGACATGCTCCTGCAGGAGCGAGCGTGGAACTCGGTGTGTCCACTCGTCATCAGACTCAAGAAGTTCTACGGCTTTTCCATCAGGCTGGGTACGCCCTTCGGCACGCCTTGGTCAACATGAGGACCCTTGTCTTCCTGCTGGTCTTGCTCAGTATCTGTGTCAGTTCGCTGACGTTTTAATACAGCGGATGTTCCAAGCATATGATTGTGTCGTGCACCAGAATATAAGCGCTATTCGCTTGTTGGGGTGTGTCTTTGTATTTACAGAATATTTACGCGTTACCTGCCTTTTCCCATAGAGAGGACCCCTTTAGATGTCTTTTGTCTTATGGCCATGTGAACGTTTTGCGTGTCCTTTCCCCCCCTGGTAGAGAAGGCCCTGAAGAGCCTGCTGGAGTGTCTGACGTGTCCGCCCTACACGCCCATGCAGCACCTGGAGAAGGAGCAGGCCCTGGCCAAGCAGTTCGCCGAGATCCTGCACTTCACGCTGCGCTTCGACGAGCTCAAGGTGAGCGCTCTCTCTCTGCACTCTCTCTCTCTCTCTCTCTGCACTCTCTCTCTCTCTCTCTCTCTCTCTCTCTGCTCTCTCTCTCTCTCTCTCTCTCTCTCTCTCTCTCTCTCTCTCTGCTCTCTCTCTCTCTCTCGATAAGAAATAATCAGAAGAAGTTGTGTCTTGCAGGAACATATATTCAAAGCTATATTAGCTTGGCATGATTATGGAACACTGCAGGTCTGAAGCAGCCAATCATATCCTCAGGGATCCTAGATGCAGGAGCAGGCACGAAATCTATTCTTGTTTATAACACTTGCCAAACTTGTGTTTGTTTGAATAATATGAACTGTTGTGTTGTACATAAGCAACAGCAGATGGTGCCTTTAAACCGATAGGAAGGTAAAGAGAGTGACAGGAGGTGAGTGGGAGAGAGAGAGATGAGGTAGGATTAGGAAATGATCAGGGTCGGACTTGAGCCCAGATCCCCGTGGACCTGGATGTGGTATGTGCGCTGTTAGCCGCAGCGCCCCCTCTATTAGCCACTTTAACATGAATGCTTACTAAAGCAAGCACAATCTGGGGCAAGTATCTCACCTGCATGCAGAACAGTTTAGATGAAAAGGTTGTGGGTGGTGCTAAACATTAATGCTTATGCCATTCATTCGGTTCTCTCCTGCCTCTCCACACTCGGGAAGTAGCTGCAACAAAATGTCTCATTGAATGGAAGTGTCCCAGCAATAGCTTTGTTTTGGTTTTATAGGCACCCTTAACAGTTTTTTTTTTTTACCTTAACATAACGTTTCCAAAATCATTATGATGGCATATAACCTCGTAACATGACGAACGGTTCTTCTGCCATTGTCTGAGCGGCCCTCTGTAGGCCTAAAAACGTTCTGGTTTTGGGTAGAAAACAGCACCCCCCCCCCCCTTTCGAAATTGTAACATAAAAGAGCTGCTATGCTACAGGAAATCGGAGATCCTACAGACTGCTGTCTGTGCACTTCCTCTATATTATATCAGAGTTATGTTCATACTTTGATGCAAAAGATGCATATTTACTGTAGTTTGTTTACTGTTCCGTTTCTCAATTGAAGGGGGACACCGAGAGCAAATATTGTTAAGGGTGCCTTTAAAGTGCAGAATGCACTGTGCTATGAAATCTCTGGGGCCTTTTTAATTTTGAGTTGCTGAAATCAAAATTTCCGTTAATATGTGAACGTAAAAAGAATGACCACACCGAAACTCTGAGCTCATCTGTTTCCTCTAATGTTTTTCTCATGGTCTTGCCGTTTTGTTTGTTTTGTTGTATGTTCCAATGCTGTCCCATTTAGATGAGAATTCCTGCCATCCAGAATGACTTCAGTTACTACAGAAGGACTATCAGTCGAAACAGGATAAATAACATGAATGTGAGTTTATCTTGGACAAATCCCCACACCCCTGATCAAACATATCGGAATATTTTTTTGGAAAAGCAGTATTAGAATTACAAGATGAAACATAACATTGTTCTGACTCCTAGCTGGACATTGAGAATGAGGTCAACAACGAGATGGCCAATCGGATGTCCCTGTTTTATGCAGAGGCCACACCCATGCTGAAGACCCTAAGCAACGCCACAACAAACTTTGTCACTGAGGTAAGCATGGCTGTTAACACCCCCCACCCCCCTCTGAAACCGTGACTAATACAATCAATGATTTAACAATATTCTGTGTACACTGAAAGTCTTTTTGGCCTAATTAATAGTTTCTCCCTGTCGTGTGTGTGTGTGTGTGTGTACAGAATAAGACGTTACCCCTGGAAAACACAACAGACTGTCTGAGCACCATGGCCAGTGTGTGTAAGGTCATGCTGGAGACGCCGTAAGTGACCTTTGAATGACCCCAACTGTTTTAAACTGCCCTTTTATACTATGGAGATTCACTGGCAGAGTTTCAGAGCTGACAGGGATCATTAACAGCTTGTGAACTTGGCATCATCAACGAACATCCACCAACACACCCAATGAATGGAGACAAGACTCTGCTTTACATCTTTCCAGTGCAAGTCAGTGGAAACTGAAGCATCTGTGTACTAGTAAAATCTGTGTTTGTGTCTGTGTGCATACGGTTGTAGAGAGTACAGCAGTCGCTTCAACAGCGAAGACACGCTGCTCTTCTGCATGCGGGTGATGGTGGGCGTCATCATCCTTTATGACCACGTGCACCCCAACGGGGCCTTCAACAAGTCCTCCAAAATTGATGTGAGTTCTGTTCTGTTATATTATATTATATTATATTATATTATATTCTCAATGTGAAGTTCTGTTCTGTGGAGAGACTCTTGTGAGACCTGTGGTGTTTTGCCTCATGCTTTTTCTGTTCTGTCTCTCCACCTTTCAGATGAAAGGATGCATAAAGGTCCTGAAAGAACAGCCAACAGATAACGTGGAAGGTCTTCTAAATGCCCTGAAGTAGGTCCTGGGGTCTCTTCTCTTGGGGTATCTTCTCTCCAGAGTTTGCATGCTCATGAAAACCCTGGAAAAGTCACAGGATTTTAAAGTTCAACATATAAAATTTAACTAAGGTCTAATGTTAGGTCGTTAGGTCTAATGAAGTTAATGATGTTATACGGCTACTGTTTCAGGATATAGTTTCCACTTGAATTGACATGGCTTAACTAGCCTATTAGAAAAGGAATGGAAAAGGTTGTAGGGGGTCCGTGTTGCTGGTCTCCGCTGTATGGAAGGGGTAATGACAAAATTGCATAATTGCAATTTTTTTTTTTTCAGGTTCACCACCAAACATTTGAATGACGAGTCCACTCCGAAAAACATCAGGACTATGCTTCAGTAAAGTTGTTTTTTTGTTTTTTTTTGTTTTGTTTTGTTTTTGTTTGATTTGTTTTTATATATATGAGGAGGATCAATGTACTGACCTCAAAGATGTATATGTTTACATTATTTAAGGACTTGATGTTAATACTTGTGTGTATTTACATAGTCATTCCCTCCATGTCACTGAAACATTGAGAAAATGTACCTTTTTATTCTATAAAATCCAATCTACCATCGCTGATTGCCTATACTGTTTGTTGAAATACAAAATCAATGATGCCTTTTTTTTTAAAAGAAAAAAGAAGCCTTACAAACACTCTTGAAAATCATTTGCCATGCAGCTATCTGAACCTACAGCACTCCCAATATAATGAAGTGATCATATTTAACCAAAGGGGGTCGTTTTGTTTGTGTTGTGTCCGTGGGATGGTGGGTTTGGAAGCCTACAGCAGTATTGGTGTATTGATGGATGGTCTTGGTAGGTTAATGCATACAAACTGTGCTTGTGCGAAATGTGTTACTGCCCAAGGGGAGACCACGTGCCACATAAAAGTCCCGGAACCAAATGTTCTTTTTGTTCGTTTGTTGGTGTGCGTGTTGAATTTTGTTCACTTGATGTGTTTATAAACTGGTTTTGGAAGTTTGATGGTATTTTTTTTTATCTTTTGTAATTTTTGTTTTCCAACTGCTTGGGTTTTTCTTTGGCTCGTTAACTTCTCACGGAACCTAAGTTCTCCTCAACATTTACTTTACTTTGTGAAATAAAATAAGATGACCTGAAGTGTTCATCCTCATATCTGTAAACTGCCCCGTCTACACAGTTTAGGCACTCTTGATTCAAATGTTATTCAGCCTATTTAAAAAGTAAAAAAAAAACACAAGCTTTAAGTGACTTTTAATAACCACCTTTTAGAAACAGGAATAAATGTCCGTGACCTGCACTTGTGTGACAGGAAATGTCCACAGTGTGAGCGGACGACAGTACAGGACAGCACAGTAAATCGTGTTTGTTTGAGAACTAGCCTGTGGGAATAGAGAGGTTTGTGCTTATGTTGGTGCAGTTTGTCTTGAGTGTCTTGCATAGCTTCCAGGTAAACGGGTATCTGTAAATCTTGTGAACATTTTAATTGAACTGTCTGTCAAAACTGAAGCCACCCCATAGTCCATGCATGCAGTACTGACTCTTGTCATCATGGCTGACATCATGACTGCTTATAGATATCAAAACATGACTGATTGGGACATTTACCAATCAGAAATGATGAGTCATAAAATGTGTGATCTCATCTTCCAGTCAAGCCAAGAAGCTGCCTAACCTTTCTAACTTGGCTTTGCAGACATTCAAAAAAAGCAAGTTTTCCCTTCCTGTTTTCTCTCATTTGCTCTGCTTCATTGATGCTGTACAGAAAAGCGCTTGAGACACCTGCTACAGATGAAATGCTACTTGTGAAGTACTTAGTGGAGTAAACGGTCAGGTTTCTGCATTGGCCAGGGGGCAACCAGTTCTGTGCTGCTGTTCTTCGATTGTGTCCTTCAGGATGATCTTGCTGAACATTTATTAAGATTCATGCTCACACAAGTTCAGGTTGAAAACCTAAGTGGTCTTTTGCCCTCATTTTGAGTCCTTTTGTGGATTCTATTCCTGAAACGGAACTTCAGTGAGGGGGCATTGCATATCAATACAAACAAAGATAGTTTCAGCATGTTTGGAGCACTTGTGAGATTGGTATGACTGTCACATGCTTCGAACAAATGAGCTTTTTGTCTCATGGCCATGCCACAATGTATCTGATTTGTGGATTTTGGTAATGACAGAATTTGCTGTGTTGTGTGTATTTTTTTTTTTTTTTTTTTTAACCGTTTATAATGGGGGCATGAGTGGACCAATGTGTCAGACAATCACCTACTGTTAGTCCACTCTGGGACGCTTGATCATTCAAGTAAACAACAGTGTTTCTGCCCAGCACAAGTTGTAGATCTAGAAAAAAAAATTGTGAATTTTGTTGCGCTTTCATTCAAAACAGATCTTTGTGTGTGTGTGTGTGTCTGTGTGTGATTGCTATGGGAAGAAAAATAATTTGGGCAGACATCCATAGATGTTCACAGGTAACTGATTTGTTGGAATTGTGGGATCGTCAGAACCCATCTGAAAAGCCATAAACTAACCAATGCATTACTAATAGAGCCATGAAGTAAAATAATACTTATTTTACTATATTCACAGTATATACCGCTGACTCATGGTGTATTAACTGTATGAGCTATAGCATTCCATATCAATTGCAATTGTACATAAGGTAAATGCATTTACAGTTTCTGCAAAAACATTTTGTAAGAGACATCAACTTTGATAGACACAATGCCTTTACAGTGCAGGGTGAAACATTTGCAAATCATTTTTGAATATTGAGGAGATAAGTGTTAACTGACGTTTGTTTTAATATTTCTTTAAGCTGATTTGTTTTATATAAACATCCTGTGCCACTTGCCTGTTGCATATGGAATGGATGTGTGGATCAACAATAAAATTGGTACATTTTCAGCACTCACAATTTCTGTACTTATTTCTTACCTGTGAACAGCATGGCCTACATTAAAGACATAAAATACAATATATGAACAGGCCTAAACATGGTCTACACTTGCCAAAATATACCATAATATTACAGACTTGTGGTTGCCACGTATACAAAATATATTAGTGTAATGATAAGGACTGTACACTTGGGGGCAGTGTTACGCACGAAATGTGTGTCTATAAAGTCCATGGAAAGAATTTGGCGTGACACCCACATACGCAAAATCATTAGGGGTAAGTCTCAAGAAGTGTACTGGACATCCAACTGTCTCACCTTGCATTGTTATAATGTTTAAAATGATAGGAGCGGATGGGGCTAAATCAATGACATCCATGTATAAATACTGCAGCCAGAAAACACGAGGTGCAACAATGGGCTGATGTGTTGCAAGCTTCAACTGGCGAAATACCGGTGATTTAACGCAGCTCACTCACTTGTGAAGATTAGGCCTACTACTAAAACAACTTTTGTTTCAAGTCTTAGTCTGTGGGTGTTTCGTGGTCATTTAATAAAGGTCTTTCCCTTGCACTCATAAGAGCAATCTGATTGCCTTGTCTTAGCACGGCCTTTTTCGAGTAGTCTAATGAACCGTGGCCAGCTCCAACTTTTGCTGAAGCTTTTGCACAATTGAAGTGCTCCAGGTGTTTTCGTGGTCCAGTTGTTATGTGGGCTATAGGCTACTTGGCTGCATTTTCTCTCTTATCTCCTAAGCAGGACTGGGGGAGTCATGGCATGGCACAGCCAGTTCTGCTGAAACAGCAGTCAGTAAATCCTACAGGTTTGCCCTGAAAGCACAGCAATGTCATGACCAGTGATTACTTTTTTGCTGACCTCTTTCAGTGTGGATTGAACGCAACAGAAAGCAAACAAACAGAAAGCGATAATGTGTACATCATCACATTTAGACTTTTAGCAAATGCACTGTGCCAGCCAGTGCTAAATAGGCCTAATATTCTAATTTCTTACACATCATTCTCACTACTCCCCTGCCAGGCTAATGTGTCAAGACTAGCAGCAGGCCATTAAAATTAGGCCTTCATTTCAGACAACTGTCATAGGTGTATGTGACGTAGTGCCGTCACTAGAGTGGAGTATGCGCTCTGACTACCATACCGGTCAAGCTCAAGCTGCAGGTTTGGTTCTTCGAAGACCCGGCGTTTGAGGTCGGGTGGGGTGACTGCGCTCTCTCTCCTCGCTCCCCTCGCTACATGTGGTGTCAGAAGTGGGATGGCTTGCCATGAGGCCAGCGGAGGCATGCCCAATGTGCGAGCTGAATGAGGGACCCCCAGGATAGATTGACCCTTGTGTGGGGGATCCTAGAGATGGGTGAAGCACTAGTGTGTGTGGGGCACCCTGGGGTGGGAGAAGTATAGCTAGATGCAGTGTTTCCCACAGAATTGAATTGTATTTGGTAGTAGGTGAAGGGGTAGCTGTGGCCCACTGGTTAGCACCCTGGACTTGGAACCGGAGGGTTGCCGGTTCGAGCCCCAACCAGTGGGCCGCGGCTGAAGTGCCCTTGAGCAAGGCACCTAACCCCTCACTGCTCCCCGGCGCCCGCCCGTTAAAGCAGGCAGCTCACTGCGCCCGGGATTAGTGTGTGCTTCACCTCACTGTGTGTTCACTGTGTGCTGTTTGTGTTTCACTAATTCACCGATTGGGTTAAATACAGAGACCAAATTTCCCTCACGGGATCAAAAAAGTATATATACTATAATACTATACTACAGCGTCTGTGTATATAGCTACAGTGTATTTAATCAGTTCTAGTGTGATATTGGCATACAAACTTAAATTAAATGTCTGCATCCTTTTCTTGGTCACCAGGCCTAGGCCTGTCCTTTGAGGTTGACCTCAATTTTCTATTGTCACACATTTCTGAGAATTTATATACAGTATGTATTAATGTATCCTTTATTTTTCCAGGAGAGTCCCATTGAGATCTAAATCTCTTCTTTAAGAGAGCCCGGGAACAACAAATATTAAATGCAATTTCATCAGGTGAATGGCTTATCTCAAGCTTTACGGTCATACTGTGCCTGTGAGGTCATCCAGTTCAGCTACATTTAGGTAAAGAGAGCAGTAAGGTCAACATTAAGAGAGGTGTGACCGCTTGAGAGACGGCACAGAAGGTCAGAGCCTTGAGAGCGGCCTTGGCCTCAGTGACCCCAGGGTGGCATGAGAGATGAGGCGAGGAAGCACACAGGGCTAAAAGCGTTTCCGTCATGGGTTGCCACGGCAATTTACCTCAGCTGACATTTGATGAAAAAACCAGTCTTGTTTAAGAGATGTCCCCCTCACTCTGAATATCATTTTTATCATCATAGTTTCCCTCTGAAACATTCCCTCAGGGCTTGAAACAAGGTTCTTATTATTTTCTAAATGAGATAACGACCCCATCAGACATGGACTTACTCTCTGTGTCTCTTCGAAGAACACAGAGAGTTTTTTTAAATACAAAATGCAAGCCTTTGTTTTTGCTGGCTCTAGCCAGTCTAGCTTGTTGATTGTGGTTGATTTTTCCACACATTTTAAAAAAGGAGGATGATTCAGACAGGTCACAGACAGACAGACTGCGGTGGTGAAGGTGTGCTGAATGGAAACCGCTGCTCTGCAGCTTGTGACAAGGATCTTAAAAAAGGAGGGGGCCGAGTCCCCATTCCTTTCTCTGATGCCTCACTGACATGCACACTGGGAAATGAGTCACTAAAGACCAGAGATAAGGAGAAAATGGACATACTCCTTTATGTCTCCTACACACACGCACACATTTCTTTCTTTCTACCTTTCTTTCTTTCTACCTTTCTTTCTTTCTCTGTTTGTCTTTCTTTCTTCTCTTCAGAAATAAAAAATAAAAAGAACTAGCTAGCAGCTCTTACTTATGACTCGGAGGGCCAGTGCTGCTGGGGATTGCTGGCTTATTGATGGCAACACAATCTCCTTTTGTGTCCCCAATCGATAGGCAGAGGAGAGTGCAGTTATTGGCATGGGGCTCGGAGAGATGGATGAGAATAGCTCAGGCAGGCCTTGAGACGGCACCGTCCAGCGGCCATCTGCCAAGATCTGCACTCGCAAGCCTGCCTGATGATGGCTCTCATGGCTCTCATTCCAGCGTGTGGAGCATTCCAGCAGGACTGTGATGGATGTAATGTGATGTAATTTATTTATTTATTTCAAAAGGGACAGTGCACAATAAACATGAATAGATGCATTGTGCCAGGTTGTAGCAAATGTTGTAGCAGGTGGGGCACGAGAGCAAACCAAAAGATCACAGTAAATCAGTGAAGAACAGAGGTGCGTTCAATTTCGTAAACACCGGTTTCCATTTTCCCTGTGTTTCCAGCAAACGTTTGTGAACACTAGCAAACAGTCTGAGGAGGTAGTTCTCCGTGAACATACAGTGGAGTTAGACAGGGGTGGACTGGCCATCTGGCCAATTGGTCACCAATTTTCTTTTGATGTTGAATTGTTTGTGATGAGTCTGTAGTCAGATACTGAGGCAGTGCTAGACATTCTATAGAAAGGAACAATGGAAACATCCTCCTCCATTGTGAAAAATGTTTTTTTCTTTTATGTGAGTTTTATGAGCTCATAAAATGTGTCACCGCTGAAATAGTGGATAACCTATGAGTAAGGTCAGATCAATCCCATTTAGGCACATTCATAAATAAGAGGATATTCTATTCATCACTGACGTCTCTTATTGAAATGGAATTATTACATTGAAATGGAAATCTATGGAAGTCCCCCATAAGTCACTGACAGTTTGTCTTCAGAACACTGCACCTTGAGAGCTCACATTCCTCCAGACCATTCCACCGTGCTTTAGTCATTCCAAAGGCATGCTGGCTACAATCTGCAGACATTCATTCTGTCTACCGTTGCTCAGTATTATATCACTGAGATGGTATTGTATGATACATTGGCATTAGAAAGGAAAGGAATTGTGATACCTTGAAGGTAAAAATGTGACCATACCCCAATTTATAAGTATTGGTACTTTAAGAATGGTGCTTTGATCAGGTTTTGATAAAAGCCATATCTCATCAGTTCACCAAAAAAACAAAAATCACAAAAAAGAATTCCATTGTAGTTCTTCTATTAGCCTACTATGTTTTTTTTTTGCCGTGGTATACTTTCAGCATTGATATTAAGATAATTAGGCATGGTATGGTATCAAAGTTATAATTTTGGTATCACATCTAGATGTCCCATAAAAAAGTATTTGGTATTACCTCTAAGCGCATTAAAATAAGCCACCACACTGGGCTCCAAATCAAGTGCTAAGCTGTGAACAGCACATAGCACACAGAATGCCACGCTGGGGTCAAGCCAGTGCAATATGACAAGTGGCCCATTGATGCCCTCTCAATAAAGTCCCTTAGCAGTTTTAGAAATGCTGCCAGGCCGTATAGGACCACAGCGGAGATGTTAATAGTTATTAATGCACTGGAATGCCTCTCAATAGCTTGATGCTGAGGTCTGACAGCTATCCAACTGTACCATTAGAGCCAAAAGAGCAATTTTATGATGGCCACTGGAGCACAAACTCATTCATGCGGTTCCATAGTGATCCTGGAATTACGGATTAAGGAGCAGGGCCTCGGCTATTTGGGTTTTTGGTCCCATGATATTTCTAGTTCACAGACATGGGTTATGGTATTGATTGAATTCATATTACTGATAAAGTGTGTTAATTCTGGCCATTGAAAACAGGGTGCTTCCTGTTGTTGTTGAAAGATAAATAGCAGAATGCACTTTGACGAAGTAAATGCCTCTCATATCGTTGGTTCACTTTTGTATTTGTGTGTATTTTCCTTAAATCACTGTATCATGTAATAGACAAAAAGATTCACAAATTGCACCACATGTTCTTTGTTCATTATCATTGTAATATGCATTAGATGGTGAAACATTACAGTAGTAAGACGTCATCTTTCTTAAGGACACATGTAAAGCCCTGAAGCCACTAGGCCTATTTAAAATACATTTAGAGGAAAGTGGAAACCTTTTGATCATTTGTACTTGTTTAATTCATACGTAAATATATTTTTAATGTAGGCCTATTTTTAATGAACAATAATTGTTTTTTTTTCAGGATTATAAATGAGCATTGAGCCTCTGTTGCAGCTGTTTGTTAGTGCTCACCTCTACTAGCACTGACATGGAGTCTATCTTTCTTCAGTTCTGTGAAAGCCCCTGTCTGTTTTAATAAGTTACACACTCTCTCACTCAGCAATCATGTCGGGTGATTAATTGGGGTTACAGTCAGGGTTGTGTAATGCAATTTCGTGAGTAACCACACGACACACTACGCTTCATGTTAGAATGAGCCTACAACCACTTTGCCGTGTCCCTGATGAGGAGTGGTGTGTGTGTAAGGCGTGTAGGACTGGAGTGGTAATGGGACACAGAGAAAGCCAGAGAGACAGAGCACAGAGGGACTGATTGAGTGGACTGATTGACTCGAGTGTTGGTATTGGTCTCCTGTCCTGCTTTGTTTGATGATAGCTATCATGGAGGCCAGAGTTGCGGGTGATTTCACCACACTTTCCGGCTTGCTAACATTTTTCCTGACACTGTAGTGGCTTCTGTTTTGATACAGTTGGAGCTTATGATTGGGAATAAGGAGCTCTGAAGCAATTTAGACTTGGTTATAGTTAGTCTGCGCCATTTTGAAATGTGGCTGGGAGTGAGATATAGCACTGGATATAGGCTATTTACAGTCATTCAAATGTGTTAATATACATTAAGGGTCCTTTGCTTGGAGACATATTCTTTTAATTTCTCCTTGATCTTTTTGTAGGTGGTACCCATGCCGCCCTTATTATCCCAAATGCTTTTCAGTCGGAAATGAAGGGTTTCTGTTTCACGCTGATACAAGCTGATTGTCAGCTCTCCTGACAAAAACAGGCCATATTCTGACAGAACACAATCACTGGACTGAAATATTTGCAAAACAAATTTCCCAGCCCGCTTTTCATGTTGCTTGGCTGCCATTCAGCTGCCCTGAATGAGTCTGACCTTGCGCGCTCTCTCTAAATGGTCCTTTAGCGCACACCCAGGCATCCCCCTCCCCTCTCACTGGCCCATTACTCTCCCCCAAAGCTGGGCCCCGTCCGCCTGCTCTTCCCCTTAAGCCTATCCCCTGGAGGATGGCGAACACAGAGAGGCTTTTGCCTGTGGGCTGTTTGCCGCTATTGTGTGGGCACTCGAGCATGCAGCCACGGAAATGGGGTGCGACGGAAATATGTAGAAGTGCTGGAGATTCACTATTAAAGTGTTCACAGAGCCGAGAGAGAGGGGGAGGACACAACAATGGAGAAAACGGAGATGAGGGATAGTGCTGTTGTTGTATACAAGGAGAGGGGGTTACGGGCTCCAGAGTGATCTCTTATCATTAATACATCTGTTGGTGACTTAGGCTAGTTTTTGAGAGAAATATATGCGGCAGAGTTACAAAAAACGTTGTTGTTTATGTTATTTGTTTGTTATGCTTTTTTAAATCAGTTGTATCAGTTGCATGTTTTTTAATGAGGCATACTTGAGGGTCCTCTTTGACTAAAGAATACTTGGCTTGAAGGCCACTCCTGTTGCTTGATGTGGCCGCCCCTATGGAGTGTGATGTGTCCTTTCTAAAGAGACGGGTCTCCTTTTTGACTTTCATAAACAGCTCAGTCACGCCACACAACTGCCCTAAAGGGCGGCTGAGAAGCAGCAAGAAGAACAAAGAGGACATGCTCACATCCTTTCTGCTAGACCAGGAGGACACATAACACAACTCTGAACACAAAAGACATTCTACAACCTTGGAACATCTCAAAGCTCTGACTAAAGCATGACGTAGCATGCCCTGCAGCTGCACTATCCCCTGATCATATAACTGCTGTTTGGATGATATCCCATAGCTAACTCAGGAAGAGGTGGGGTATTGCTCTTAGTCTTACCCCCTTCGGTCTGCTATTCTCTCAGGTGTTCCTCATTGGTTCCTCATATGCTAATTCATGCCAAGCTATGAAACAGTCCCGTAATGAAACAGTACAGATTTGCTTTGAAGAAAACAAGGTTTCCCTCGTGTCTGTCCCAAATTAATCAACACCCCCATGCTGGTGTGTAAGGGCAGCAGGCTAATGTCTCCTCCGGGCCAGCTCACACAGGGCTGCCAAGTGCCTGTGCCCGCCAGGCCTCGCGTCAGGCCTCCGCAGGGAGCCGTAACACATCTGCAGGGCGACAGGACGCTTCCTCCATTCACTCCACTCGCTTCTTGTTCCGCCAGTCCGGCCGAGCAGCAGGAGTCGATATTGCCACAAAGGGGATGTAGTCCCCTGGGTGACCTGCAGTCCGTGACCGGCCAGCTGAATGTCCCTCCCAGCTTGGGAGGGGGGGGGGGGCATGAAGCTCAGTCCCCTGTAGCGACTGCCAAGCTTCCTTGTCTAATGCACTTATCTGAGCAGCCTAATGTACAGTAGTTCATTTTGCAGTCCAGTCGTTCGTTTTTTTTTCTTTCCGAGTGACAAATTTAATATAGCAAACCAAGAAAATGACATGTAGATCTTCCATGGATTTGCCTGTGTCCTCAAGTTAACAGATTAGCCAGTTATTTGGTGGTTGAGAAGGAGAAGCTGTAGTGCAGTTAACCCTATTCTTTTTCAAGCCATCTTGACTCAACCCACGATGGCACCCAAACTCCAAATAAATGATTCAATGTTATGTAGCACTTCAAGACAGATGGTAAGCTATTGCAATGGAGTGGCTCCGGAATACTTATATCTGGGTACAAATGAATAATTCAGTGTAAAGCATGTGAAGACCATGAGCTGTATAGGCTACATATGGGTCAATGACGTGACATGCAGATTTCTGTGTCAGTGTCCATTACTTTGGTTTAAAATAATTGTAAATGCTTCAAGCATCATTTTATTCTTTAAAACCTGTATAATTTGAACATATTTTCTGTTTATCATAAAATATATATATATAATTTATGCTTTGTCATCTCAAACCCTCAAAATGTCAGGTGGCACCACCAGGTAAAATACTCATTTAAACCAAGAAATAGTAGATTAAAGTGAACAAAATGGTTGAAAGATGTGTTGTACCTAATTATTCTATTAAACAATATACTTTTGCACCTTTTGGTGGCACCACCTGACATTTTTTGGGTGGTGAAATTGCAAGTACAGTCTAAAAATGTATTAAAACCCCTGTGAATGTTGTGCAACCATTAAGACTTGTTTAAACACAATCTTCAAAATGCACTTCAAAAAATGCATTCTGTCCTTTTTTTCAAGACTATTTTGAAATCACATTTTTAAAAGCCTTATTTGTCAATGACTTATATGTAAAGGTTGTATAAAAGCTCTATAAAAGTATAGAGATATTCGAGAGAAAGAAACTACTGCTACGCTCATTTTTGTGGCACAACACAGAATGGCAGCCCAAACTCCACGTGTGAACGACAGAGACCCTCTGAGAGCCCTGCAGTGCATACACAATCGGAACTTCTTTAATAATGGATGGCCTCCTTTCTTTTCTCTGACTTGACAGACACTTGAAAAGACTCGCCGCCCCCCCCCATCCCCCCTCCCCATGATGCCCTGAGCATTACGTAACCAGGGGCTGATGAATGATACAGTACACTCAATTCTCCCCTTTTCTGCTCTCTGCTATGTTGCGTAACACAGGGGTCCAGAGACCTTTAGTTTGCCACTAATTTAAACTAAGCTTTTCTTCATCTTTTCTGTTGATTTTTTCCTCCTCTCTCTCTCTCTCTCTCTCTCTCTCTCTCTCTCTCTCGCATAGAGAGCATTTGTGGTTCTGCATGGCACACAACAGCTGTTAACTCTTACATAATGCAGCATAATTGCCATTTTCGCACCCATCCCTGCAGTTCAGGAAGCGTATGCTTTGCTGATTGCTTTTGAACCACCCCCACCACCCACACACACACACACACACACACACATACACACCTCCCTGTGTTGGTTCTCCCCGTTAGCTTTTGTGCACTATAGTGCCTGTGGCCGTGCAGAGCAGGACAGAGCAGGTGTTTGGAGAGCCTGGCTAATGGAAATCCAAATGAAAGTCCGTCTTAATATGCCAAGGCAAGCGTCCGAGGCGTGGCATCACCATTCCGTCGCAGGTGCTCATCTCCTCACAGCTGATAGGGGTCTTAGTGCCACACAGTTATATTTTAGATGGGTTTTATGACTTCAGATGTTTGCGATGTGCTAAAAAATATGTTGACACATAAAGCTAATGGATGTTTACTGTAGGCTTATGCACAAAATTAATTAACATGTGTAAGTGTGCTTTATTTACTCTCTGGAGCATTTTACTCAATGGTTCACTGATATTTTGTTAACACAGTGACACAACAAGGGAAAATAAATGATGGGTGAATGTAAGGGAATAATGTCAAATTCAGATCTGGCATTCCTGATAGGGCCTTGATTGCCATACGTGAATGAAGATTGCTGCTGAACAGGTGCTTGCAAATTACAAGACTAGAAGATTCAGGGTATACTGAAATGATAAAGGTTTTGGGGATTAAATGAAGTCCTTCTGTTCCTTCAGCAGAGTAAATACAAGCAGAGTGAATGTCTGTTCCAGAGCCTCTTGTGTGTAAACCTATACCACTGGGGATCATATATGTTAATGTGTTCAAGTCTATACAGTGCTGCATATGGAAGGACACGTCATCCTTCGCCGACAGCAAGCAGAGCACAGCTGGTCAAGGAGAGAGGCAGCAAGAGAGAGACAGAGAGAAAGAGGATGTGTGTGGGTGTGTGTGTGTGTGTGAGAGAGAGAAAGGGATTAGGTGTGTGATTCTTAAGAAGTGGGTTCACACTCTCCTCTGGAAATGGGTCAGAAAAGTAGCCTCGTCTCCAAATTCACACCTCATTAAACAGGAACCTGTCAATCATTTCTTAAAAGGGGGGTGGGGGTGGGCACAGAGCAGGAAAAAGCCCTATGTGTCTTCAGTAGGTTAGAGGGCTTCCCTTGGACACTCGTCTGAAAGGGGAACTTGATTTACAGCCTCTACCAGAGCAAGGATGCTTTTCCTTTGCCCTTTCCTGGCCCTCCTTTTGTCTAGATAGATAGATAAATAGATAGATACTTTATTCAAGGGGAAATTCAAGATTCTGGGAGCTGAGTGGGAGTCTCACTAGTCTGTGCAGTCGACTGCAGCAGAAGTCGGAGCGGAGGGGCTGGTCAACCTGCATCTCTCCCCTTATCCTATCCCACCAGCCCCTCTGATTGGTATGCAGGACCAGGCAGCAGTGTTCTGCAGTGTGGGTTTAAAGAGAGAGAGAGAGAGAGAGAGAGAAACTGGAGAAGAGAGAGAGGGATTACCGCATTGGGGGAGACACCTCTCTGTGTGCAGAAACACACACTCACACAGACAGATACACATATACACTCAGACACTGTGTTGCACCAAAATGTGTATCAATCCCAGAAAAGTTTTGTGTTAGTTTTATTGCATCCACTATATTTTGCTGAGCATCAGAGCATGCTGAGCATTATACACACTATGTAACCTGCAGCTTTATTTATCTGTCACATCACAAGGGCCCTGATAATAACATTGAACTATTGCAGAGATAAGTCCTAACAAACCACATTTCTGGTGCATATACTGTATACCAGTGTATACCTGTCTAACTGTAGTAACAGCAGCTCAGAAGAAAAGCCATTCACAGCCATCCACCTTGCGATGGGAAGATGAGCCATAATGCAATAACAATGAGAAATGTTTCCATTTGTGAGTGCACAGGGGGGGCTTTGGAGACTCAAACGGCTGCCTTTGGCACAGCCCTGCACAGCAGGACACCTCTCCACCAACCCAGAGTGCACACCCAACGCCAGTCAAAACAATGGCTGATTTATGTGTGCTGGGGGCCACTTCGACATTTAGGTTATGGAGGCAGATCTGCGGCTCCATTGTGTTACGGGGTGGTGACATTCATCAGCGTGTGGAGCGCTGGCGCTACACTAGTACACAGTAAGCAGGTAATGCAGGCAGGCGGGCCGAGCGGCGGGGTGCAGTGTGAACAGGCTGTTCCCAGCAGGGGGACATCAATGGATTTTCTGGGAGTGCGCTGGTTGAACCCAATTATACTGGCGGCAATAAATCCTTAGTGCTGCCATTTCCCTGGCAGACCTGCTGGTCCTCACCGTGCTGCTTTTGTGCTCTTCCCTCCTCCGTCTCTCGTTCCCTTCCTCTTTTTTGCTCCTTCTCTCACCAGACTGCTCCCTCGCTCCCTCCCTCCCTCTCATTCTTTCCCTCCTCTCTCTTTCTAGTCACATTCCTTTGCCCCCCATCTCTCTCTCTCTCTCTCTCTTTCCCTCTCACTCTCTCTAGACTCTGTCTCTCTGCTGTACTAGCTCTCTTCATCTCTGTTTACCTCAACCCTGTGTTCCTTCCTCCCTCTCCCGGCTCTCTTCTCTCTCTCTCTCTCTCTCTCTCTCTCTCTCTCAAACACACACACACACACACACATACACTGACATACACTCCCATTGGGTCTGACCTACCTGTGAAGTCTTTGTCATCCTCTGACTGCTCTGCCCCTCCAGGACTCTGCTGTACCTGTGAGGAGTGAGGAGATGCTCTATGCCCAGAGGGACTAGCTGGCCAGAGCACTGACCTCTTAGCCCTTCTGTTCTCACAGAAACCTGTAGGCACTGATACACCTGCAACCACCCAACACTATCATCCTACCAAAGGCAAAACAAGGAACCAGGTCCAGAATTGGATAAATGTCTAATATACACTTATGCTTACTGCTTTGATTATAATGTTTCTGAAATGATGTATGCGTATGTCTTTGTTATAGACTTGAGTATTGTCATAGCATAACAACATCCTTCTTAGAATCACAGTAAGCCAAAACAGCCGTTCTGAAATAATGTTATGAAAATAGCAGGATATGCCCCAGGCAGGTCCAGTGGCCTTTTAGTATACAGACAAATATCCAGCTGCATCCAGGCTTGTCCTGGTCGTAAAGCTACAGTGTGGGTATTTCCTGGCATGTCTAAGCCATAAAAGGCTTATTAGTGATATGGATGTCTTCCTGGGTTGCATTTTACAGACCTGAAGCACATTACTGGTGTTTGCTTTTCAGACAGCTGACAGGTTTCCTATTAAAATAATGCTCACTACTATAAGTGTAATAATTTAAAATGAAGCAATATGTAAATGGCAACTGTGTTCTCATGAGCTGTCTGCTGTCTTCATTATTATGTCCTGTCATGCATAAACCTCTAGTGTAATGTCTTATTTATATATTTATTTTCTGTTTTAAGGCTTAATATCACACAGAAACAAGCTCATTCATTCTCTTTGCACTAACACACATGCTGCCAAAGCAGGCATAGTGTTTCAGCCAGGATTGCACAATCTGCTCAAAATGCTTCAGTAATATAGTCTCATACAACATGCTTGCGTCTCCCTCAGTTTATCTTATTCAGGCCTTGCCAGCTTCTCAGCTGAAACTCATGCGCATTTATCTGCAGTGTCAAGAAGGGACTAATAGGCTACAGGTTGACTTAACAGAGAGCCATCAGCTATCTACGACAATTAGAATGGTGTCATACAATTGTTTTCTTAATGTAAGGAAAATGTTTGGTTCCATCTCTCGAATAACTAGTTAATTTCTAGTCTAGAACTAGTTAATTTCTAGTCTAGAATTTCTAGTAATTTCCTTTGTTCAGGCCTTAGTGTGCAACCCAGTCCAACCAACCAATGTAGATCAGCAATGTGTACTGTTACACAACATACTGGGCACTGTACCCCACCCACTCTTCACTGTACAGTTACTACTTCTTGTTAACGACACCAAATGTGCACAAATCTAAATTCATAGAGAGAGTAATTCAGCAGAGTAATGTATTATGGATATGGTGGTTATTAAAAAATAAGATGGTTGTTTGCGGAGCGAGCATTAGGGCTCACACCACTCAACTCAGATGAGAAAGGCATTTTAATGCAATCAGCAGTCGGGACAAAGCACATGCAGTGCTCTCTCCGCCCCCCTCCAGGGAAACTCTGCAGTCATGGCCAGATAATAGTCGTGCACTCATCATTTTTCATGAGCCAGTAGAATGCCTGTGATATTAAAAATTAAAAATGCCAAGAGGTCAAAGTTGGTCTTTAATATGAGTGTCTTAATATTTACCCAAAGAGATGTGCAAGGATTACATTTACATTTAATCATTTAGTAGATGCTTTTATCTGGCGATGTACAGCACAGTGAGTGCACAGGATTAAGCCGTTATTCTTCCAGGGAATTGAACCAATTATCTTGGCACAGCAATGAGCTCCCAACTCTGATATCAGAGCTGTATACACTGCAGAAAATAAATAGTCTGCGAGTGAAAATGTCAATTCAGTTGAATAGCCACTGTTCATTCTTTTGAAAATTCTCCCCAGACCTGGCTTCAGTTTAATGATGGATTTAGCATCACTCAGGTCATTTTAATGGAAAAGGATATGTTTTAGAATGATGGATCGTTCTTTGGGTGACTTCCACAAAACAGGCCGTAAAGCTTTGGATAAGGCTCGGATGAAGATTTCTTTGGTGATTAGTTTTAGTTTTATTAGTTTTTCTTTACTTGTATTTTAGCAACCCTCTTTTTCTGCTTTCTTCTAGAACATTCGGCTTTTACAAAGAACCCAAATGGAACATTTCTTGGCAGTAGGACCACTGTAAGAATAAATAACAATATAAATGTACCCTGCTTGCACAAAGCTCATTCTCATTTGTTATGCCTTATCCATTGACAAGCGTTTCTGGAACATTCTGAGTTGTGTTCGCTCTGTCTCTGAACCTCAGATACTGTGCCCGAGGCCCGAGGCTGTTCTCTGAGAACCTCTTTGCATAGGTCAGGCTCTGACATTTGCAGGGGAAAGTAAGAAAGCATCTATTACTGACCGTATTTGCTCATGGAGTTGAGAGAGAGAGAAAAGAACATTGCACACTGAGCCAAGTCTGTGATGATATGCTATCCAAATACATAAAAAAAAGCCTGAACTGGAACCATCCAAAAGTTATCTTGTCTCGTATTCCCTGTATTTTGGATGCACATTTTGTCCCACAGGAATGCCAAGCATTTGCATAAACAGTGCGTAACCTCAAAATGCGCAACCTTGCCTGCGTGTCAGCCAGCCTTGTGCACAAAGAATAACACCTTGTGAAGTCTCTGAATTCATGCACACATTAACCTGTATCTGCAGCCTGTTCCACCCCTCCTTTAGAGGTGCTGCCGTCAGCACTCCAATCATCCTCATTAAAGGCACAGTGAGCTCCATGTAAAGACAATAAACAGCTAGGGCTGTCTCAAGGCAAGGAGGTACAGATGAAATGATAGCTCATATAAGTCTATATGCAAATACCCTGACACTCACCACGAGTCAGAAACATTGTTTATCAGAAAGTTCATGATGTGTGTTCTGCTACTGAGTGCCATTTCTTAGGTGTGCCTTCACCACATCACATCTGCCCATAAACTGATGCTGTCTGATAAACATAATGATTCTAAACAGAAGTTTCAGAGGTAGATTCATACAACGAAAATGAACCTGCTGTTAGATCTTCCACTGATGGTAGACACACTAGTGTTATCTAGTGATGTTTGATTTCCCCTGTGCATCCCTCTTCCTCCCTGTCACTTGAGATCAAGAAAGTTTGGAATCAAAAGTTGCTTTAGGTTCTTGTTAGGTTCTCTCGGGGCGGAGTCAAAAGTTGCTTTAGGTTCTTGTTAAGTTCTCTCGGGGCGGAGTCAAAAGTTGCTTTAGGTTCTTGTTAGGTTCTCTCGGGGCGGTGCAGTGGCTAAGGAGCTGGACTAGCCCTTGTAATAACTAGAATTGACACTTTGGATAAAAGCATCTGCTACATGAATAAATGTACATGTAAAGTAAATCTTTTATTCTAGGACAGGCATAATCAACACAGCAGTCCTCATAGTACCAGTAGTAGATGGACTTCCCATGTGTCCTTCTTCTTGCCGTGTGTCCTTTCTTAGTAACCATGGAAGAGTTTAGAATACATTTGTTTCCACTTGAAAGTTGCAGATCTGTTCCGGTTTAGTCCCAGACTTGTTTTAATCTCAGTTAGGTACTGTAATCAATCCGAGTGTTCTGCTGTTAGAAAAGCTTGGCCACAACCACCTCAGCAGTATTAGAAGGTTAAATCGCTCCCATTGAGATCTATAGACTGTGTAGAAAAAGCAATGTTTGTTCCCACACATCTGAAGCCTGAATCCTGCCCTCCATCCCAACCTGTCAGCAGCCCTAACTTGCACTTGGGCGCCTGTTGGTGAGGGGGAACGCTAATGCGTGTTGAGGCATTCACTTTTAGCTGTCGTCTTGTGGTGTAGGCCAAACACACGGCAACAACCACCCAGCAGCCTGGAATCTGTGCAAGGGTGTGGAGATAATGCTTTATTTACCAAAATCCTTGTTTTTTTTCTGGTTGTTTGTTTTGTTATCCGGTATCTCTCCGACCCCTCATCATCCCCACCACTCCCCCTCACACACAACCTCAGAGTGTGAGAGTTCACACCCCATGCTCGGTGATGCAACCTTGTTCCTCCCTATAATGACACAGCAAAAAACAGGCACTTGCATATTTGATGGGCCCAGTTTCATAACACCTATTTTCCTCCACATACGTCAATATTTTAAGACGGGCTTGTACGGCGCTTCACAATACAGTGCCTTCTCTGCTTTGCACAGCACAGTCTCCCCTCCTTGAGGTGCTCATGAATAGGACTGGGGGAAATAATAATAAATAAAAATATGTACACGTCACACGCTTTCATTCGGTCATTCATCATTCATCTTGCTTGGTGTGTTTTGTGTGTGTTCCCCCATTGTGAGATCAGAGCAGCTGACATGTTCAGAGCAACCACTGGGCCCTTTTATGTGTGTGCCCTTTCATGCTGTGGTGCCGTTCAGAAGGATCAAGCACACACTAAACTGAAGGGACTGGTGAACATTTTCACATTTTGTCCCATTGTTTTAATTCCACTATATCCATTGATGTTTTATTTGGAACATTAATGTTTGCTCAAATTAGCATTTTAAATACATCATATCTCGACTAATGAATTAAAATAATCAGTAATCAATAAAATAATATACCAACATATTTCATTAGTTCATTGACATGCAGTATTGAAGTGTTTCCAGATTGTCAGATTCATGTTGTGTGATCAAACATTAGCATGTTATATTGAGTAAAAATGTAAAAAAAAAACACACAGTACATTTACAGAGAGCTTCAAATCACCCAACATGCAGTTTGACGTGCTCAGCGTGGCTTCCCCCAGACAAACAACGGAGCCGGCTCCCCTGCCTTGTTTGTGAAGGGCATTCTCGAAAAGCAAAATGTCACCTTGACTCAACATTTCCATAACTGAACCAAAATGCTACATTTAATTTGCTGTTGCGGAACACAGTCTGGGGGCCTCATGGAGCAGCAGGTGTAATGTCTGCTCGCTTCGGCGCCTGCTCCAGCGGCGTCCAGACTGTCTCTTCGGCCTTCCCGAGAGCTCCGTGCAGGAGAGAGGGCTTTAATTAAATGTTTACGGCTGCCTGGAGGCTGGACTAACAGAGTAACAACATATCCCAGGCACAGGCGAGAGGCTCGGGGGGTTGGCAACAGCCATCACACAAAAAGACTCCGTTTCTCCTGACCTCACTTCAGCCACCGTAATGTCTGCCGAGTGAGGAGGGGGCTAAATGACACAAGGATATGAACATGACATTAACCAGTTTTCCTTTCACTGATCAGGGATGGTGATGTGGCTACAGGTTATGTTTTTTCTCTTGGAGAAAAGCAGGCCCAGGGAATTGGCAGTTGGTGCATCACACATAAGTCCTGAATGAGCACATAGAAGCAGATGGCTTGAGCTTTGCCCTTGTGGTTTTGTGTGTCTGTATGTTTGTGTTGAAGGAGGTGCGCCTCTCCCTTATTTTGTGTTGATCAACTGTGTGTGTGTGTGTGTGTGTGTGTGTGTGTCTGTGTGTGCAAGCATTTTCTGGAGGATTGTTTTTCTATACTCTAATTGCACGTCTTTGTGACTTCTTTGTCTTCATATAATATATATAGGCCGATAATATATATTATATGTGCCACTGTGCCTGTGTCATATAAGGAATGCCAAGTCATATCAATGATGTGTGTGTGTGTGTGTGTGTGTGTGTGTGTGTGTGTGTGCGTGTGCGTGTGCGTGTGCGTGTGCATGTGTGTGTGTGTGTGTGTGTGTGTGTGTGTGTGTATGCCCTTTTCCAGAGAGCAGGGTGTGTACCACTGTGTTGTGTTTTGTTGATCTCGGCAGGCTCTGGGCTTGCTGCCTGATGCTACCTGGTGGCAGGGGGGCTTGTGGCAAAGCTGCCCACCCTGCTGCCAGCCTTTGGATTAAGTCAGCATTATGGTGACGCAAGCACACAGATACCCATGGCTGTCGAGAGGCTCAGCACGCCTCACAAAGAGCATGCGTTTACATGACCGGATGAACGGACATCTAAATAATTCATGGTAGCCATTATGTATGGGCCTATAATGCATAGACCTTATTCAGAATAGTGATACAATTGTACCCTAAATCCATATACTTTCATGAAGAGATTTTGTAATTCCTTTAAAATCCATGCAACAAAAATCAACAAATGAATCCCATAAAAAACTTATTTGTTGATCTGTGTTGCCTCAAATCATGCACTAAATTCGTCATAATGTAAATACACTAAATTCGTCATAATGAGTTTTTGGACATCTTGACCATCTCTGGCCAATTGTACTGAAGTGTTTGACTGGCTGCCTGCTGGCCTCAGATGGAATGTGATGGCTGGCCAACCTTGGCATGATTACCTCAGCAGCTCTATTTTAAATGGAGGATATGAATGGACTTTCTGGCAGAAAGGAATCCAATTTATCAGGCCTCAGACCTTTAGTGACCACTAGTCACTTGAAAGATGTACATACGCTCCCCTGCTCCATCTTGACTCTCAAAGAGAGGGAGGGGGAATTAGTTAAAACCTCTTCCTCCAGTTTGAAAAATTTTGTCACAGGTAATAGCCATGAATAAATCTTCAACACTTCAGAAAGAATTTATTTTGGGTCAGCTTTTTTTTTCTGAATGAAAAGAGCTATTACGTAACAACCAACGAGAAGACTGTGTGGAGGTTCCTGCTTCCAGCCCTACTTTTAAACTGCAATAATTAATATTTAAACACAGCACTGACAACCCTTTTTACACAGGGCTGCCATCCCATCATTTGCGGGACTCGTCGTGACAAAAACTACCAGGGTTATATAGGCATGTCTGAGATCACTGCATAATTGATGCATGCTGATCGTGGCTGTATGCCACTAACTAAAGAACATTAGATTCTGCACACAGAGACTACTTTGTTTGGAACTGTGTTGGCTGAACACAACAAAAAGCCAAAACAATACCAAACCAAAGTCCTTATAGGCAAGTCTCCCCACTCGGCGGATATCTTGGATGCACTTTGGGCAGTTATTGGGCAGCTATTTTCCAATTGAATAAGGAGGAATATGGGAAAGGGCGCGATATGTGTAGACTACTGCCATATTGGCATTACAAACTAACCCCATTTTCAACCCAACATTTCTATGGAAGATTCTTTGAGTGCTGTGTCTCCTCATTAGACAAGTGTCTAACCAAAATAATCTACAATTTCAACGGTAGGGGGCTAGTTACAGCCAGAGAGGTTCATTTAGAAAGGACAATATCAGGGAAGGCCACACAGTGACCTTTATTTGCCACATCAATAGCACTTTCATCACAAATCTACAGTACCTGTATTTAGAAAACTAAAGAGAGAGACAGACAGATTGCATTCATATATATATATAAATTTTTTTTTTTTTTTTTCATTTTTCACTCTTTTGGGACAGCGCAAGTAATTTTTCAAACAAAAATATTCATTTATGCATAGATTCAAATTCATTTTGAACTGTTCTGGACGAGAATGACTTTAGACATTTGGGAAGAACCTTCACAGCATGTCCAGGATATGAATTTAGCATCACAATGCCTGGAACCCACAAAGGCTTCCATGAATATGAGTCATCAGAGGTGAATCAGCCGGACACGCTTAGAGACAGCTAGAGGTTAACCGTTTCCAGATAGAGCGCGAGCGAGGGAGAAAGAGAAGGAAAGAGAGAGAGAGAAAGAGAGAGAGAGAGAGAGGGAGAGAGAGTGTAATCAGCATACAGGCATCTCATCTATCTTGGGCCTGATTAGTAACAACAATGAACAGTTCTACTTGGATCAGGTTGATGAGGTGGCACAGTGGTGTCAATCTAACAGCTTGACACTGAATATCAATAAAACCAAGGAAATGGTAGTGGATTACAGAAGGCAGCAGCAGAACTACAGTTACACCCCACTAATGATCAGGGCAACCTGTAGAGAGTCACAAGTTTTAAATACCTTGGTGTCCACATTACTGAAGACTTAACATGGACTGTTAACACTCAATATGTTCTGAAGAAGTCCAGACAACGACTCTACTTCCTTCGTCAGCTAAGGAAATTCAAAGTTTATACATCCATCATGAAGGCCTTCTACACTTCAGCGGTTGAGAGTGTTCTAACTGGTAGCATCATCACCTGGTATGGGAACTCCACAGTTAGAGATTGTAGTACTCTGCAGAGAGTAGTGCTCAGCTGAACGTACTATAAGAACTCAACTCCCTGCTCTACAAGATATCTATTCCAGAAGAGTACTCCTAAGAGCCCAAAGATTCTGAAGGACTCTTCTCATCCTAACAATGGATTATTCCTACCGCTGAAATCAAGAAGACGCCTATGTAGTCACAAAGCCAGAACTGAGAGACTCAGGAGAAGTTTTTATCCCCAGGCCATCCAACTCTGAACTCACACTATACTGACTTTGCACACATTCACTCCCTCAGCACTCTCAAACATTTCCCAACTCTGAAATAACACTATACTGACTTTGCACTCATTCACTCCACCCCCCCCACACACACACACACACACACACACACACACACACCTACAAGACTTTTAGCACTTTTACATCCCTCTCCCTATGCTACAGACCTTTTATTTATTTTCTTATTTCATCACACACACAACACACACACACACACACACACACACACACACACACACACACACACACACACACACATATCTGACTTTCTCCAACTTTTGCACACTTTTTATTTATTATTTTTGATTTCTCCTCCATCTACCCATGTCCTTGATTGCCTAGCCTTTCTGCCCCCCCCCCCCACCCCACCCCCATCCCCACACACACACACACTTACATCATCACTGTCATCACTTCACATACATACAGCACTCCTCTACATACTTGCTGCACACTGCCCCCCCACATACACAGCACATTGTCTTTGTGGATCTTCTCCAACACACATCCTCTACATACTTACAGCCCACCTACCCACACCACACACACTACACACACACACACACACAGTCACTGCTCCACTCCCCCCGCCCACACACACATCTTCACTGTCATCACTCTACATACATTACATACAGTACTCTGCTTGCAATAGTAAGTCCCTGACCTAACAACACACACTTACATCATCACTGTCATCACTTCACATACATACAGCACACTGCTTGCTACAGTAAGCCTCCTCTACATACTTGCTGCACACTGCCCCCACATACACAGCACATTGTCTTCAGGATCTTCTCCAACACACATCCTCTACATACTTACAGCACACTGCCCCACCTACCCACCTACACACTACACACACACACACACACAGTCACTGCTCCACTCCCCTCCCACACACACACATCTTCACTGTCATCACTCACATACATTACATACAGTAAGTCCCTGCTTACAAGCACATTATTTCAAGTCCCAACACACATCCCCAACCCCTACATACACAGCACATTATTTCATCAGGAAGCTTCTCCACACATATTGCACACTGCCCTCTCCCCACATACACAGCACACTATCCCATCTCCCCTGTCATCCCCCAACACACACACCAAGACCCTGGCAGTTGGGTTAGCCCCTTGAGCCATGGATCTGCCCAAGTTTTCTTCCTTGGTAAGGGAGTTTTTCCTTGCCCCTGTTGCTCTTGGGTGCTCCTTGTTGGTGCCCCCACCCAATCCCAATCCTCCCCACCTTTTTATGCAGCCCTTGCCACTTAATCTACTAAACCCCCCATTAATGCACAAATAGGCTGACACCAGCACAAATCACTGCATTTTTACTTCCAGTAACTATATGCATGTGACAATAAACTTCCTTGTATCCTTGTATCTGGGTGGCAATTGCATTTCATCATGTATAGCATCACAATGCCTGGAACCCACAAAGGCTTCCATGAATATGAGTCATCAGAGGTGAATCAGCCGGACACGCTTAGAGACAGCTAGAGGTTAACCGTTTCCAGATAGAGCGCGAGCGAGGGAGAAAGAGAAGGAAAGAGAGAGAGAGAGAGAGAGAGAGGGAGAGAGAGTGTAATCAGCATACAGGCATCTCATCTATCTGGGTGCCAATTGCATTTCATCATGTATCAGCATCAGTGTAGCTCTGGCTTAAAACCACACTTGTTTTGTTTTAGTTACCTTAGTGCAGGTAGGCCTATACTGAACAGATCTAAAGAGTTCCATTTGCATATGCCCATACTGAAAATATAGGCCTACATAATTGGTCAGTTTCTTAAAGGAACATGCTAACTTTTTGGGGAATTAGCCTATTTGCCTTCTACCCCAGAGTTAGATAAGATTATTCATATCTTCCCCTTCTCTGTCAATAACCTAGTCTGACACCATTACCCTAGCTTAGCATATTCACTGGAAGTGGGTTGGACCAGTTAGCCTAGCTAGTGTTCATTTAAGATGCACTGGTGGTCATGAGCATTTGAAGTTACACCATGTATCCTGGATTACATTACTATGACCCTAATTGCCTCCTTGATCAAGACCAGAGTGTCTGTGTTATACATTATTTATAGATATAATTTTATAATTAGCCTTTATAAAGGGCCCTTGCACAGATGGATACCAAACTCTCTTCATTAATTCCTCTGAATTATGCAGTGACTGTCATAGATCAGCCCATTATAATGAAGAGGGTCCTCAGAATATGTTGTAATAAGAACAAAAAGTGTTATTGCACCCAAATGTTTGCAGTTTGTGGGGTTGACACATTTCCACAACAGTAATACAAGTAATACAAATGTGCTCGCTCTACGTGAGCTGAAGACCTCCACACCTTCTTCCTCCATCGGCCACATCCATGGAGACATTGCTTAGCAACAGATGCACTTGCCTCTGACATGAATATGAATGGCTTTGCACTAGGCGCAGTGGCTGCTAATATATTCTCCTCTATGATGAATCGACCCCTCCGAAAAACCTTTTAACTTAATGCACTTGTGTCGCCTTAAAGTGTATAGGAAAGCCTGTGTGAGTGATGACAAATGTGTGGATAAAGTAGCATTTGCATGTCTAACCAGAGTGATATTCTACTCCAGGCCCCATGACTGTTCTGGCAGTGGTCTTTAAGCTCAAATGTGTGATCAGATGTGCTGTTTGGGCGAGAAACTATGGGAAAGATTGAGAAATGGTGTTGCACTGACATTGATTGCCACATTTTGCTTATATTAGGGTAATGCATTACCTGTGATGATTAGTGGTGAATGGAACCCCCAGTCCTGGTGATCACTATAGTGTACACAAATAGGAACGCCATTTCTCTTCCACACACAGGTTAAGCAAAATCTGACAGGACATGCTACTCTTGAGGATATATGGCCTTATTCATTTCAGTGCGTTTGGCACCAGGCCAGTTGCTCTGTCGAGGAGTCCTGGCTGAGGGCCACAGAGAAATCTGGATCATAATGGATCCTACTGAGATGCTTTAAGCCTACCTGGCCCAGGCCCACCTACCCTGGCCCTCTTGAAGAAATGAGAGACTGGCTATGTATACAGAGATTGATGTGTTTGGGGAGGTAGAGATGTTCTGTGATTTTGGTGATACGTATGTGTGTTATGATGTGCTAGGCTGTGAATATGGTGAGCTATTGTTCAAGTAACCAGTCAATTGTTGTTGGAGAGCATGTGTTGGTGTGTCATAGTAGGAGACTTTATTTGACGGTGCTAAAACAAGTTCATGGATACTATCCCTCCCTGTAAGGAAAGACATGAGACAATAGCATAGGTTTCTGTCAGTGTAGACATAATTAGAACTATTGTATATGAGTTTTTATACAAGTTTGTAAATTGTACTATATGGGGATGTAGGGCTTCAATATCCTCAAGACATTTTCTGTGATGTTCCACAGAGACACTGAGGTCATTTCGTTAATGGGCAATAATCAATGGTAAGAGATCTGCTGACAAGTCCCTCTGTCTAGCACTGCAAAGTGAAGAAAGACAAACACAGAAAATGTGGCCAACATTGTCCACTGATTTAACCACTGTACGAATGTTCTTTTTCCAAGTCTCAGTGTGCTCACTATAGACAGTCCATTGCTGTCTTTCAGGAGGACACTCTAATTGGGTTCAAACTGATTAAAAATGCCATTACAGGTCTACAACAGATATCATCTTAAATATTACCAGACCACCAAACTGGTGTCAGAACAACAGACAAGCCAGGTCAAACTAATAAATGACACCCACAACTCTGAAGAAAAAGAAAAACAAAATACAAGGATGTTGCATAAATTGAACTGAGTGATGATAATGTCGCTCTGAAATATGCAGTTTACTCTCCAGGGATAATAGGATGGGAGATGCAAGGAAGCAGAGCTGTTTAATATGTATAGCACTATTAGGGAAACAGAGTATTCTCATCATGTTGTATATTTTCCAGCCCTCTAGGTGGCGCTGTGAAGACCAGAGTGAGTTTTCAGCATCTTCCTAGGAATGTTTTAAACTCCCATTATTTACTAAATGTTTGGACTAGGAGGATTGTGCCTACTGTTGAATGATAATCCTCCCTTTGAGTGGAGTCAGGGGTTATATCGGATTGGTGGTGGTCAGTTCAATTTCAATAGTACTCCAAGTGCTTGCTAATATTATATTAGATTAATATTAATATTAGAACTAATTTTATTCACTCACAGGCTTTTGCATTCAGTTATATCCTATTTTAGCTGTTGCAGAGATGGCATAGAGAGCCGAATCCTACGGTGACATCATCAACAACAACAACAACAATGTAGGCCTAAAATAACAATCCTTGCAGGAAACACATCACAATTATCTGGTTATCACAGCTGACTGGGTATGTTGCTGATTGGAACATAAACGACCACAGAAATGAAGAGGAATGAATGAAGAATTTGTTTCTCTCACAGGGCCGCTATAGATGGCACCATGACCAAGTCCTGAGGAAGCTAGCCGAAGTGCTGGAGGAGTGTCGACAGGGAAGTAAAACACCGCCACCTGCAGAGGACCCCACCACCTTTGTTGCGGAAGGAGGGGTCAAGAGAAGCATCAGGCCAAGAGAAACATCAAGGCCCTTCTCCCCTGACCAGGAGTGGAGCATGAGGGTCGACCTCGACAGGAAGCTTCAGTTCCCCACGGAGATCACCACCACATCTCTCCGGCCAGACATAATTGTGTGGTCAGCCAAGGCAAGAGCAGCGATCCTCATCGAGCTCACAGTACCTATGGAGGAGGGGATTAAGGCTGCCTTCGAACGCAAGAAGGCCAAGTACTCAGAGCTGGCTGCTGAGTGCCGGGAGGCTGGCTGGAAGACTACCATCTACCCAGTGGAGGTTGGATGCCGAGGCTTCATGGGCTTGTCAACCACACGCCTCCTGAGGGATGTGGGACTCACCCACAGTGACCCCAGTGAAGATCTCTTTCAGATGGCTTTGTTGGTGATGTTTTTTCTGCAGACGAAGGTTGCTTTGTTGGTGATTTTGTTTTTATGGTATATCAGCTTGGCTGTTGATGTGCTGCTGTGTGTAAACTCATAATATTAACATGAATCAAAATTCTCCCTCAATCTGCGAGCTCTGTTTATAATTTTTCTATACAAAAGGAACAATTCCAAATGGCAAAACAACTACACAGCAAAGGCCTAGGTTAATGGATAGCACATAGTTAATAGAGCATGACTTTATCTCAGATACATTACTACCGGGGTACAATGAATACACAATGAACGTGGGAGTATTTCTCATTCATAGGCAAGTGAAGAAATATAGAGATCAGTTTGTTGCAAGCACAGTTCCATACCATTACCAGCGCTGCATCTCTGTAGCCTTGTGTAATAGCCTGTGCAGGCAGTGAAGTGTGGGCGATGGCATGGATACTACAGAGGCATGGATACTACAGAGGGGAGAGAAAGGAGTGTGTGTGACGGGGGATGGGGGGCTGACTGAAAGGCAACTGACCCTGACTGCAGCTAGGAGTGCAATCTGTTTTCATGACCCTGGAGATGACTGTTTGAATGCCCTGATACATCTGAGTCCACAAATAGCAAGAGGCATCTCCCCAGTACTATAGAGTCTATGAATCCTGTATAATGTAACCTTTGTGGGGCTGTTTAACTGTGTTTTTATTTACTAGAATTTCATGAATTTCTTGAAATCTGGCATACATCTAAAACATGTGGTGGTGATGCAGCATCTTGAATTTCATCAACGTTGAACCTTCACATAACAAAATATTAGCAAGTGTTTTGCCTGCTGAATTTTGATTGGTTGTTGACAGTCATTTTGTTGAGTGAGCCATATGAAACTTAAGGAGATGTGAGCAAATGTGACTTAATGTATGCACGCTAAATTTAAAAATAATAGCTTAAGCGGTTTTTGAGATACAGAAATGTCGGGATTGCAGCACTCCCTATGGACGAAATTTCAGGAAAGTTCCAGTGGTTGTTGAAATGATCCTACATGAATCACTATGTTTTTGCAAGTCCGTCTTGCAAGGTGATGCTCCACGATTCGTAATTGGCTGAGTGGATGTGCCTCCTTGGGACTAGCATATACACAATGCTTGCCAATTTATGGGGGAGGGGGAGACATCCCCACTAAGTTGCATTTGGCCCGGTGTTCCAGTGTCCTGGGAATCGTCATCAAATAAAAACTCAACAACAAAAAAAAATTCTGTGGCACTAACAATGATTAATGAATCATCTTTATGCAGCATTATTTCATGAGCATACAGCTATAGCAGGCTAAATATATTAGACTCATATGTATTACCATTCTGAGTTTTATCACTGTTATGAAGGTCCCCTCTCCATTTCCCCTTGTCCCTCTAACACTTACCTTTGAACACCAAATTGCATAGAATAAGGACAAAATGGAGGATGAAAATGCTGACCTTTGAAGTTTTGAAAAATCTGCCAGTGTGATTGACCTGGTCTGGCTAAGCCGATAGCATGCTGCTACCCTACTCCTGCTGTAGCAGCTTTGCCATTTTTAGCCATTTGACATTATAAATGGCTGCCATTGTAGGTAAGTCGGGAAATGTCACTGTTGTCATTTTTCATTCAGATGCAATTTCATTTCTGCATTTCTTTTAAATCCATCTGTTCTGTCCACTGTAATGCTCCTAATTTGAAGAACAATCTCTTCCAAACATCAAAAAGTCATAATTATGAAATTAGTTTGTTTGTTTTGATTTTCCACTGGGAAATTTAAAATGTGCAAATGTGAATGCTCTGATTAGACAAAGGCCCCCTTGGATCTTGCCGTTTTGATATGTCCAGGGGGAGGCTGCATTGGAGGTAATTAATCCAGCTTTCCTCGTCCTAGGCCCAGAGGAGAGCGTTCGCCAGGCCTCCTTCCAGATTACTCCTCATCAAATTACCCGGGACGAGTCCGACGACCCTAATAAGATCGGGACTCACCATTAGCTGCTGTGCTTCTCCAATACAGGCCTGTCAGGAGCCCTCCGGCTGCCCGTTGTCACACGCTGTCAGTCACTGTCAACCCATAACCCTCTCGCCCCGCCCCGCCCCACCCCACCCCCTCATTCCTGGTTCTCCAACTGCCCACGCCCCTCCACCCCACCTAAGCCGTCACCAGGCCTGACCCCTTACCTCAGCAACCAAACAGCACCTAGAAGATAGACAAGCCAGGTTATTAGCCAATCAGCTCCCGCCACTGCTACCCTGACACCAATCAATATCCCATCAGGCCATCCAAAAATATCTCCAGACTCAGATCCTGGGGACCAAAGAGAAAGACAGGGAGAGAGAGAGAGAGAGAGAGAGAGAGAGAGAGAGAGAGTGAGAGAAGAGACCACCACAAAAAAACATGGCCACTTTGGTGGTGTCTATTTAAAGATGGGAGAGCTGGTAAGGAGGCTACTAGGGAATTAGCTCCATACAATCCATGGCCTAATGATTTTTTAGCATTGATTTACTCAGTAGGGACAACACAGGGATGGATCAGACCACAGCAGACACCCATGGAAAGAGAGGTGGGGAAGCAGGGCTCCCCGGTGCTCTGAGCAATTATACTCCACTCAAAAGGATCCCAATACTTGCATTCACACAAAGCTAATTCCTTCATAAAGGGATCATATGGATGTTGTTTTGCGGATCGTATCGTATACGCATTGTTTTATGGATTGTATGCACGTTGTTTCAGCTCATAGACACAGCATGTATCAGAGTACTGTAGCAGTTCATCAGATCCCTTAACTCCCCTGTTGGTTTCTGTGGTTACGTGATGCAGATGGTTGTGCATGTGCAGTATGAGCTGGGTGAATTTGATCATACAGTATCTGTTGTTGTAGAGGCTGCTGATTTGCAGGGGTTATTGATTTGGCCTCTCCAATCAGGCCTCTCGCCTGACTTGGCCCAGTAAAGACTGCTGTTACCAGTGATTTCTCAGTGTGCTAGAACCTTACTGTAAGCCAACAGGGGCTTAACTCCCTGTGAGACGGAGATGTAGCTCTCCTCACTCTATTTCATGTTTTTGAATTATCATTATGTCATACTCGTTATGACAAAAATATTTAAGATCACTCAAGTAAAATATTTCATTCTAACAAAGGTTGAATGACGCTTGATATATTCTTCATATCCTTGCTGAAGTCTGCTCAGTTGAAGCTATTGTAAGTTTATTATCAGCAGTAGACCCAACTGTGGATGTAACAGACATTCTGACATTGTTTAAATGGTTATGTATGCTTTGTTGAGTTACATTTCATTACAAGCAAAATGCCTGGAGCTTTACAATGAAGTAGATATTACTTAGCCACTGTGTTTCTGAAATGTCACTATCATTAAATCTCTTTCTCAAATAACAAATCACAACAACCACTTCCTCTGTGCTTTGTTCTATATTTCTCCCTCTTCCTCTCTTAGTTAATTTTCTCCTCTTCTCTCTTCTCTCGGGTGCTATGCAGCAATACAAAGCTTTGAACTGCAGTATAGTTGGCAAGCATTTCAAAGATTTATCTGTGCCACTTCAAACCTATGAGAATAACATGCAATTGTTACAGCGGCCCTCAAATAGTGGAACAATTCTCTTTAATCCTGATAGTGTAACATTGTGATGCAAACTGCACTGTGCTCATTTGATATATGGAAACAATGAATGTCTGTTGACTTTCAGAACAATACTTGTACTTATTACTATATGTAGTATATGTACTACTATTACTACTTATCACTAAATGACCATACTGAAATGTTTACTACACTAGAAGTCTATTAGTCAATAGTGATTGAATATATTCAACAGTGTGTGTGTGTGTGCGTGTGTGTGTGTGTGTGTTTGTGTGTGTGTGTGTGTGCGTGTGTGTATGTGTGTGGTAATGTGTATTACTGTAAGTAATGATATATGCTTTCCTTCCATATGCATTATAGAAATGTAATGGGATTGTTCCATTGGTATATGTATATCGGTTGTTTGCAGCATATGGACCAAGCCACACTGACCCAGCCTTTGGTATTTTCAGCTTCACTATGGCAGACACTAGTTTTTAGCGGTCAATTTCCCAGAGGCATTCAAACAAACTCCTTCAATAAACTGCACCCTGGATGAACATCCCATGGCATATACATACAACATACATTTCCCATACAGTTCTTCATGTAACCCCACTGCATTTTATAAAAATGCAATTACTCTAATGCAATGTCAGGCGAAATAGACGCGAGAGTCATACGTTTGTGGTGTTGCTCTCAGGGGCTGATGGAAACTGCCTTGCCGCTCTCATTGGAAAAATACAGGGGGAGTTTCTGCTGGGTCCCTGTATCCAGAAGTCATTACAGATTTTCCAGGGGAAATGGGATTGCTCCCTTCATTTCTGAACTTAAGATGGACATAGGCAGCTCCTGGCCTGAAGAACAGGCAGATACACTGGACAGTGTCAAGCAGAGTCTGCCATAAATGTGACTTACAGGAGTGATAGAAATTACATTTCACGTCCAGAAGATCCACAACCAGTATCATCTGTAACAAGCACCCAGGGGACAGGTAAAGAGGAGATAAGTACACCTATATATATATATATTATATATTATATATATACAGGGCATGCCTAGAATAGTTGACCATTCCTTAGATTATCAAGCATAAAGCTCCCCTACTGAAAGATGACACCCATGTCCCTTATGCTGATTTTGCCCCATGTGATGACCACTGACTGGTCTGCGTAATAAATGTTACCCGATTACCATTATCTCAAAGCGTCGATATGTGTTGTAATGGGATACATGATATAGGGGAAAGCCAATATGCACACTGCACAGCATAATGTTCATTCCACATGCATGTCACATATATTTAGATATTGTTGAAAAAATGTGACATGTTGTAAATTCACAGTGTACATTATGAAAAGACTGGTGTGCAGTAAGGTTATTAGCTGTGACACACATGCGTGTTCCACATTCCATTTGTGCCTTTAGAGGACCAAATGAATGGCAGTAATCAATGTGACCTGACTGGGCGTTGGTCCCTGTGGGACGCTAGGCTAGGCTATGCTAAGTCCACACACGTGATTGGTCAGCAGAAACGCTCATGCCGTCGGTATCGCCCCTGGCTCAAACTCACCACTGGAACTGTGCCAGTATCACAGAGACCTGTGTTCATTCATCAACCATGTACATCCCCTAAAGTCACTTTCATAATCTCATCTGATTTGTCACTACGGTTACGCCAGAGCAGATTTCCACTAAACATGTATCAAGTAGAGTTAGAAAATGCCTTACTCTCCTTCACTCTGTTGTGCCACAAATATCACTGCCCAATCCCAGAGGCATTGTGGAGCATGTGTGTGTGTGTGTGTAAGTGAGAGAGAGAGTTGTGTGTGTGTGTGTGTGTGTGTGTGTGCCTACACTTTGCCGACCACTCTGTCTCACACTCCATGTTTACAAATGCCGCTGTTGGGGAGGACATCCTCTGTTTCCCTGTCAAAGCCAAACTGCAGGTGTTACCCACCAAATACAACCTTGCATTATGGTACCCTGCAATCCACCATCCACACTGTATAATGCACTCAGACTCTGACCATCACCTCGAATCAGTTACCCATATTGTTAATGGCTGTACTATGTACAAAGGACTTTTACTGCACGCCACGACCGAATTGTTGACCTTATTGCTAGCACTGTTAAGGATGTACTTCCAGATAATGTGACCATGTACAAACATTCACATATTATGCCACAATGGTTTAACAGCTCCACTGATGTGTGGCCCTAATACTCCGTCGTAGTTTTGTAACATCCCTAACACCCCTGATGTTGTGTTTTTAGACCGAGACAGAAGGGAAGTATTTATACTTGAAATAGGATGTGTGTACGATCTCTACATGGACATGGCTTTTAATGATAAAATCATGAAGTACCAACCCATACGGACAAAACTATGTGACCTAGGCTATCAATGCAAGCTAGTGGTGTTGATCTTTGGTAGCTTGTGGCATGTCCACAATCTTGTTTTCAGTGGGTTAAGGCTGGCAGGGCTCTCCAGCAGAAAAACAAAACAGCTAGCAAAGTTTTGCTCCATATCTGCAGTTATAGGCAGCCTTGCAGTATGGCGCAGGAGATGTTTTTTGTACCCCTGAATCCCATTGAGTGACAAAGCTCTATCTTATCTCTTGAAATAAATCCTGTCTGTTGTAATATGATTTGTGGATTTAAATAAAGAATTAGTTTGTGTGTGTGTGTGTGTGTGAGAGAGTGAGTTTGTGTGTGTTTGTGTGTGTGTGTGTGTGTGTGTGTGTGTGTGTGAGAAAGAGAGTTTGTGTGTGTTTCTGTGTGTGTGTGTGTGTGTGTACGTCTCCTGTGCCAGGGGCAACAGCATGGAGGTCCCAGCGCTGTTATAGCAGTGTTTCATAACAGGGAGATTGATCTGTGGGCCCCTGTCATTCCGGTCCCTTCAGATTGTCATAATCAGTCCCTGACCGAAGGGAATGAGGGCCATTACAGGTGCCAGCAGGAGGGGGCTGGGAGGAGGGGGTCTGCAGTAATGAAATTGCCCATGGAAATTGGCATGCCGCAAAAGATCAAAGTGGAAAGAAAAGTCAATTGTGCCGGTTATTTGCAGAAAAGTGGACTTTTAAATATTAATCTTTATCAAGGCCTGGAGAATTTTAAGGAGAGGAAGATCTTAAGGCCCACAGGTCAGGCTTTTGAATCATCATCATCAATTAACAAATGCAAATGCAAAACATTAAGCAAACCAAAAAAATAAACAAAAATCTAGTTTTACATAATGGCACACACACTGAAATATTGGTCGTCATTACAGCCCCTCTCATGAGGCGACTGATTGAGCTCAAGCTTAAAGGAGCAATTTGTAGGATTGTTACCGAACGTTCTGTAGGCCAAAATCAAAACACTAGTGAACGTTCTCAAGACTACCTAGACTCCAGCCTCTTCTGGGTTGCCAGATGTAGGCTAATGCAGACTTAGTTAACGTTAGTTAACCTGCAGCTGCTTAGACGTTTCTCCAACCCAGCTACACATGTGAAAACAAAAAATACCAACGTAGGATATTTAGCTGAAGTTAGCGATGCAGATGAAGTTTAGCATAGGCTAGGCCTACCTGTCGTGGAGAAATATGGCCTTCGTCGCCATCTCAGGAAGCTCCTCCGATGTCCACTTAATTGGTTTCTTGTTTTAATTTTGGAAATTTGCCTGCCTCTCATAGGCTACTCGTTCATGACTACAAGACAGTTGTTGACAGTTGGCCTCTGCTAATTTGGCAACCCAAATGGGGGGACGCGCCAACCCATTGTTAATACGCTATTCTAGAATTAATCGTTCAAAACATAAACGAAAATTCCAAGAGATTCCGCCCCGTAACTCATTTTTTCACTGGTTTTACAGGGTTTTACGGGTTATAGTAATGTTGTCAAATAAGCCATTACTTCAATTCATCGTGTTTCCTTACTCTCTGATGAAATATGGTGATAGTTTTTGGAATGGTTAAAATTTATTTTCCATTATTTCCTACATACTGGTCCTTTAACGGAGGCCTCTCTCTGCTGCATATTCATGGGGGCGCCTGGTGTATAGTGCTGCCCACGGACTGATTTACGCTGGAGTCAAAGCCCAGACTGATGGCTATATATCGCGGTGGCACCACAGTGATGCCGTAAATCACATGGGGCCTCCATCTATCAGCCAGGGGTTTTTGCTCTGATTGCCGCTCGGAGACTGCACTCGGTAATGAAATTACAAAGCACTATGGAGCCTTGATTGTGCGTCATTTGGACAGAGTGGGATTTATGGAGGCTGGTAGTTCTGACTGTGTGTGTGTGTGTGTGTGTGTGTGTGTGTGTGTGTGTGTGTGTGTGTATGTGTGTGTGTGTGTGTGTGTGCGTGCGTATGTGTGTGTGTGCATGTGTGTATCCTCCTCCAGTTTGAGACCTCTACGTTAGGATTTATGCCAACCTGTGGCGGCATCAAGGAAGGAAGATCCCAAAGACAATGTACAGTAATTATCATACCATTCTATCTAGATTGCAGTCAAAGTCTGTGCAAGTAATGTACAGTAATTATCATACCATTCTATCTAGATTGCAGTCAAAAAGAATGAGTCTGTGCACATACTGATGGAGCCTATGTGTGTGTGTGTGTGTGTGTGTGTGAGAGAAAGAGAGAGAGAGAGAGAGATTCTGTTTGAGCATGCATGTGGTTATAGAGAGATTTGTCTCTGAATTAGGAGTAAAAAGTTACATAAGAATTATTTTGAAAGCAATGGGGGATCATTAGGATTATTATGAGGCTGGAAGATCTAACGTTCATGTCAGACATCTGGCTAGCCTCCTGTGGTTGGACCGTGTCAGAAAACACTCATTATCTCCCATCAACTCATCATAGGCTCTTTAAAAGTAGCCTTATTAAGAACTGGGCCCGAGTATATGTGTGTGTCTGTGTGTGTGCGTGTGTCTGTGTGTGTGTGTGTGCACCATTCTCAGCTCAAAAATGTTTGGTGATTGAAGCGTTCAAGTCATCACTACTGCAGATCCAGCAGCATGATTGGTTAAATGTTTAGAGACTAGCACAGGTTTATATCTTCCTGCAGTCCTTAGATGGATGGGGAGGTGAGCTTTTCTAAGAGTCAAGTGAAAGTACTTAGTCAGTGATGATATCTGGCTAAACTGTGTTAAACCATTTCATTGCTCATGTAATTGAGTTTTAGACTTGGCTCTTCCAGCCCTTTGCCAGAAAAGAGTGTACAGAGATGGATGACATTGCAAAGAGCCCTGGAAAGATGTCTTCTTTTCTTCAGTGGGGTACAAGCTGATCCATTAGCCATTACTACTCCCGGTACAAAAAAGCTCTTGCATAACTTCAGAGGTAAATACCAATTTAGAGTAAGCCCAATGTTCCTTCAGATTTTCATTCCACACTGTCATTAGGGGGAATCCCCTAGTACCGATCTCTTGTAGTGGTTGAGGTTAGCATTTTCTTGAAAGCAAACAGATAAAGGAGAGATGATTGCGAATGCTTCCAATTCTGGAATTATTTTAGTCATGATCATTTTGGATGGACAGTGAATGGAACCTCAATAATTCAATAACTAGAGAAAATGGGATATTTATTACAGAAGTTGCTCTTCCAGATACGGCACTCAGCTTTTAGTCAGGCAGCTAAAAAGAAATCCTGTGCTTGACTTGAGGGCAGACTCATCTTCTCTGGTTCTGCAAATCTGCTGGTGCTTCTGGATATGGGTATGGGATGTATGAGTGTGTTTGTGTGTGTGTGTATGTGACAGAGAGAGAACCCATGCAGATACTTGAGTGTGTGTGTGTATGTGACAGAGAGAGAACCCATGCAGATACTTGATTGTGTGTGTGTGTGTGTGTGTGTGTGTGTGTGTATGTGACAGAGAGAGAACCCATGCAGATACTTGAGTGTGTGTGTGTATGTGTGTGTGTGTACGTACAGTACGTGTGTGTGTTTTCATATGTATGCGTCTGTTTGCCTGGAGACCAGAGAGGAATGTGAGTATCAGTGACAGTGACCACGCGCCTCCCTTCCCCCAGATCCCTCTGAGACAGGTATCTCATCTAGCCAGTGGTGATAACAGCACAGGGACCGCCACATGGGCCACGGCCAATCAGCTGTGAAAGTTGGCCTCCGGCCTTGCGGAACACCACGGAGGGGGAGTTATAGGGGTCACACAAAGGACCCTAAGGGAGCCGGTCTCACTGACGCATCGACATGCCAGGAAAGCAGCTCTCCTTAAAGTTCCCCTAAACTCTCCTCATATTGTCATATGCACATGCACATGCATACGCACATGCACATACACACACACACACACACACACACACACACACACACACACACACACACACACACACACACACACACACACACACCCACCATGCACACACCAATGTCAACCAATGCATGAGGGACATATAACGAAGAAATGTAGCTCAGGAAAACACACAACAATGTCAAAATGACACACACACATCAAGAGGCTGCTGTGTGGGACTACTCTTTCTCTCTGCCTTTAAAAGAGATACATGATTATGTTCTTTGTTTGTATTTACAGTAAGTGAGGAGGAGGAGGAGGAATGCACACCCAACAGGTGCCTTACTGTAATAAAGGCTGTTTGCCAAAACTGACAGAGTGTGTGGCTATTCTGTCCTTACTCTGTTAGTGTTTCCTGTCATTAATGAGACACAGGTCATCTCATACACAGAGGTCATTCAATGTGCTTTAAATAAAATGTGTGAATGCTCATAACACAAGCAGAAACACACAGAGAAAACACACACACACACACACACACACACACACTAATAGGGACAAAATTAATAGGACTGAGGCGATTTTGGATAGTTGCCAGTGAGGTCGTGCACCTGATATACACATTTGGCGTCATCCTCCTCCAAATCACCATGATGTCGGAAAGATCTTGTGTAACTCATAACATCTGTCTGCTGTTTACATGACCCCGGCACATCACATGATGCTTTGTCAGGCCACCGATCTGGGGAGCCGGGTTTATCCTGGCCGATGCGCTGGCATTTGCGACTATTATTTTGATGTATAATTTGGCCAAACCATTGAAAGTGGTCCTTGCCCCTCCCTCATACAGCATTTCTCTCTCCCTCTGCAGCTGCCAGGAGAGAATAAATCTGTTGTGTACATCACAGCGGGATAAATGGGGACTTATGCCATGAGGGTGCGGCTACCGGGTCCACACTCTGACTATAATCAAATGCTGGTACTGATGAGTCATAGCACCCTCCCCTCCCCTTCCCTCATACACACAGAGTCCTGTGGATGTGTCTCTGGACCCTTGCTGAGCTAATTTTTGCCCATTCCTGATTTATGGCTCCACAGAAATGGTGATCTCACTGTTAGTTTGCTTTGCCCGTTCGAGTTGTTTTTACATGTAGGTGTGTTAGAGTTGAGCTTAAGTGTTGAGGTTTGCTTTTCTTACTTCATATTACATATACTGCAGGCAGTATGTGCTTAAACTGAAAATGCTGTAATAGACTCAGTCACACTGTAAAAGATGTCTTTCATGAAGAAACAGTGAAATTGAAACAATAGTCTTCATTATTCTAGGTCCTGGATGAAAATGCCCTTTTTAAGAAAAATGTCAATACGGAATGATATCTAAAGATTTCCTTAAGAGACATGGCAGCTGTCACTAATGGAGAAGGTGACAACATCATCATGCTATTGATGGGCCAAGACATTTGTTTTACTCGATTTGACTTATGCATGTTAGCTAATAATATTTGTAAAACATCTAATACATTATGCAGACTGTGTTGATATTGTTCTTTTATATGATTTAATACAGAAACTATGAAAATGTGACACTGTTGTCGCAGAGTCATAGGATGTTCTGACTTAATTTGTTTTCTGGGAAACTGTCATTGTTTTTCTCTGGCGACCCATATGTTTAATCAACACAGTAATTATGTGTGCTGTGTGAGTCATTCTCTGTCGAATACCGCTGTCAAACTGCACAGTTTTCATACAGCATGAACTCAGCCAGCTTATTATCAACATCTGTCACCACATCAAATCTCACACACAGGTCCTTCTGGAGCAAGCTACTATCTACTTGTGTGTGTCTGTGTTCATGTATGTTTTTGCGTGTGTGTGTGCGTGTGTGTGTGTTTGGGGGCGTGGGTGCGTGCGAGCCTGTGTGAGCCTGAGTGACTTATGGTTGTGTGTGACAGGGTTTAGCTTTAAAAACATTCTCCAAGTCATTTTCAAAGAGCATGCGGATATAAGCAGCTGAGTTAGGGAGAGGGTTGCGATTCGCTGTTTGAACCTTGAGGCAGATTTCATGCATGGAAGTCCCAATTATCCCCTTTTCCTTTCTTGTTCCCAAAGGCCTCCAGGATTGAAAGCCTCCTCCTGGACGCACCTCTGTCTGACAGTCATTCTATACTGTGCATACAGCAGCTTGTGACAGCTCTATCTACAGACTCAATCTGCCTGAATTATCCTTCCATCAGATCAGGACACACAAAACAATGTTATCTGGTAATATTTAGAGGGGTATTTTCCTCAAATGTCCCCTGTTGATTTTACATAACATCCTAATACTTTAAATCCCCCAAATTCCTTTCAAAATCCCCTGCGTGGCACATACTCTTCAGTTGTATCATGCATTGCAATAAGCCAGCGATTTGTCTGTATGGAGGCAGGCTTAAACCATATGCAAATGACACAGTGGCACGGTGCGGTGGAACAGAGTTCAAGAAGGCAAATTTGCCATGAAATGCCCCAGAGATTTCAATCAATTCCAACTAAATTGAACAGCTATGACTGCTATATGAGAATTGCTAGTAAAAAAATGATGACCAGGCTTACCATGGTTTCTGATGTCTGTCAACAGAACTCTTTGCAACTGAATTCAAATTAACTTCCCAATGGAAATGGTTGTTGTATTTGTCCTCAGGATAGCCGTGCTATATTTATAATTTATATTTTAAATAACATCATCAGTGAAAGGACAGAATATTCATCCCCATATCTACAGTCTACCCTCACACCATCTATTCCCATTTCTATTTCCCTCTCATTGTCTGTCAAATGTGTTCATAAATCATACAGTTCATTGCCTGTTGTGGATCCCAGCGGCCGTCGGTGATTCACGCGGGGGGAGGATATAAGAGCAGGTAAAAGTACGGCACTGGGTATATTACAATGGCCGGGACTGTGTGGTGTCTGACATCTATGGAGATATATCTGTCTCTAAACTAATGGCTTATGCATGACTCTCAATGTCATCCCAGGCTTTTAATGAATGCTTTGACCTCGACCAGACACCGTCTTAATCTCCGTCCCTTGTGATCGAAAGAGGGTGATGCTGACGGCGACAACAGCTGTTTGAATGTGCCCGGGCAGTCCGGCGAGTTGTCACAGTGTGCCAGGGAGCCTTCGACGGATTATCAAAGTGCTGGAGCACGGGATCTGGCAGTACATCACTGCGGTATTTAGTCATTAGTTGCCATGGCTACGGCGGAATGTACAAGGGGATATCCCCGATGTGACTTGCGTTTAATGCTTGCACATCAGACACTGGGTGAACTGTCGCCCCCCCCCCCCACACACACTTTCTCTGTGGATGAGTTTTCACAAGGCGCAGTGTGACAGAATCACACAGAGACTGGGTATAGCTAACAGTGAAGGCTTGTGCTGGTGTTCTCCAATTGCTTCTAATACACACACACACACACACACACACACACACACACACACACACACACTTACAACTAAAGACAAAAATCTTGGAATGTTCTTTTTTGGCACAAGAAAGGGCCATTTCAAGAGGCAACAACAGGTGAAGTACACAACCTCCTCCTATATTTTATTTATGGCTCTCCACATCATGTGTCTGGCAAAAACATCTTTACAGTAGATGTGCTTCAGACACATCTGATCAACACATGGCTTATGCTTTTTGTATGATGCATGTTTCACATGCTTCATCCGGAAGAGTAACAGATTGAGGAAATCATTTCCTGTAAACATGCACAGTTCACAGAAATACAACAGCTCTCCACCGCTGCAGGCCAGCACTCTCTTAGAAAGTTGACTGATATATCTCCCTGTGTGTTTGATGCGTTTGCTGACACTGACAGTGAGCAATGTGTTTGCTCTCAGTGAGCCGCTGGCACCCCAGCACTAAATAATGAACGACAGAACGCATGGAGGCCTAGAGAAGGAGATGAAGATTCTCTCTCTGCCTACCCAGCTGACCCCTCGGGCCACCCTTCTGTTAATGCTTTTAAGACTTCAGTGTCGCCAGGACACTGATATTCACTGTGTTCACAGCTTGACTGTGTCATGTCGTGTTGCTATGCGGGCTGCACCTACAGCCAGGGGCTATTTGTATGGCATGAGAGTTGATAGAGGCTAGTTTTAGTTCGAACAGAGCACTTCAGTTATGTGCCTGGTGTAGCCTCTTTGTAACACTGCCATCAGCCCAGGGAGATGTGCCAAGCCACTCCATCCAAGAGCTGTAAGACACATAACGTCCATAACTACGACTTTTACAAGACATTTTGTGTGCTTTTTTTGAACGACAATATGTTTTTCATTACAAAATTAAATAAAGTGGGATTTTTATTACAATTCAAGAGAGTGGGGACATATCACACACTCACATTCTGGTAAAACCAAACAGAACCCAGATGAGCTTTTGTTATTTTATGGCACTTTTTGATGGGACTGCTGTCTTCACATAAAGTATTGTAGATGAACACCGTAAGTTACGGGGCTCCCAGCTGCCATGAAAATTGCATGAAGTGGAGCACAGCATGATGATGGTGATTCTCAGGAGGCCTGTATTCACTCTGAGGATAGAATATGGAATATGGAATAGATGGATGGATGCATGAATGCGGATGGGTGGATGAATGGATGGATGGGTGGACAGGAAGATATCACTGATGGGTTAAATAAGACAAAACTTAAGAACTTAGAATGTAAGTTTAGGACTGTTTCCAGAGACAGATTGAAACACTTAAAAGAACTACAGAAACCCCAACACGTGTAATGTTACTTTTGTTAGATTTGGTGCTGTCTCCCGCTGGATGTTAGGCTAAAAGAATTCAGCTTGATCAATAATTCACAGAAGAGATGAGAGAGACAGAATGAGAGAGTAAGAGAGAGGGAAAAGAGAAAGAGAGAGATGGTTGGGAGAGAGAGGGATTGGAGAAAGTAAAAGAGAAAGTGAGAGAGGGATGGGAGAAAGAGATGGGAGAGAATAGAGAGAGGGATGGAAAGAGAGAGATGGGAGAGAGATGAGAGAGAGTAGAGAGAGAGAGGAGGGGGCGATATCTCAACTCTGCCTGTGGTCACGACTCTGCAGCACTGTTCCCCGTGGCACGGCTCTAATGTCTCTCCCAACCTGCGTTACATAAGCCCATCTCCCCCCTGGCACACCCTTTCCGCTCCAGGAGAAAGGCAAACACGAGTTGAGTGTGATAGCACGAAAGCTATCTACAACACTCTAAAGCATAGAGGTCATGCCAATTTGAGCTTGCTGCACCTAAATCTACTCAATATACAAACGTTTTGTGCTGTTTGACAGCTGTTCTCCATTATAAGTGCATAATGGAAGTGAGACGACTGTATGTTTGTTTGTTTACTATTTCTGTTTACTTCAGTATAAGTATGTCAATAACAACCCCAACCCAATCAGATGGTTGATGATCCATTTCATTTATCTACAGATGGTAGCCTATGATGATAAATAAGCTCTCACACACACATGTTGCCATTTGGGAGCCAGTCATGCATTTGTTATTTGATCATATCCTGCTTACCCCACTGAACTTTAAAAAAAAAAAATCTGTGAGTTTCTTAAAGTTCAACTATTGCTGTCAGTCTCTTCCAGCAAGACGCCCATCTGTTGTTGGTCCACATCAGCATGCGTCTTTTGAAGTATTGACAAAACATGTGTGACAGCTGGCATCGGTGCAGCCTTGTTCACTCATCTGCTGTAATTAATGCTGTGAGCTGGCCTGCAAAGTGTTGGCTTTGCATTATTGATCAACAGTAGGTAGGGCGCTGTAGGTCCGTGTCATGACAATACAATTATGTTCTTCCCTGCTGTAGCAAACAAAGTACTTCACGTACAGTAGGTGTGTTTCCATGCCTATCTATTATAGCAAGAATAATATATGGCTTCAGGGGAAATTGTATCTTTTTTACAGATAAATTCTACAAAGCTTTTTTTTATATATAAATACAGAGCTGTTGTCATGGTGATAAGCCTTTTTTTCCCTCTCAGTTCTTTTGCATGACTTTGTTATATTTTTGTGTTACCTTGCAATTGCAATACAATTTGCGTTGCATCAAAATTCTTTTTTGTATTTATTATGTTGAACCCAAAACCACCCAAAATAAGTAATGCAAAAGTATTTAGAAGGACCACATACACAAAATATCTAAAATATGTTTTCAATTACACCTTTCTGTTGTAGTGGACAGCTGTGGCCTACTGGTTAGGGCTTCAGGCTTGTAACTCAAGGATTGCCAGTTCGATTCCTGACCAGTAGGAAAAATGTGGATGGGGGAAGTGGTTGAGCACTGCTCTCCCATGCCCACATCCACGGCTGAAGTGCCCTTGAGCAAGGCAACTAACCCCCCACTGCTTACCGAGCGCCGCTGTAGCAGACAGCTCTCTGCTCTGGGTTAGTGTGTGCTTCACCTCACTGTGTGCTGTGTGTGTTTCACTAATTCACGGATTGGGATAAATGCAGAGACCAAATTTCATGGGAAATTAGTATTTTCATGGGATCAAAAGTATATATAGTTCATATATATATACTATATATACTATACTGGACAATATGGACATAATTCACCATACTGTGTTATTGACATGCATAACTACACATGCTTGGGGAAAGTGTGTTCTGTATGCTACGATCTGAGGTGAGTTCCGCACGACACTTCAATGTATTGTCTCGTTCTGTGTTCTTGTTCACCTTGATTGTTGATATCACGGGCAGAGCCATGTTTGTTTGAATGGTTTTGAATGATTGAATAAATGGCACGGCGTTGTGTTATCGACGTGAGAAACTGTCTCTTCACTTCATTTATTGCCACACTGTATTCAGAAATGTATAATAGCTGGAACAAAGAATATGAATATGATGTCATGTCATGTCTTTAGCAGTTATATAAAAGGCAACTTTACAGTGCAGTGAGGACACATATTGCATCAATGTTCATGCGTCTCAAGAGATTTACCCTAAAGTACTCCTTTCCCCTCAGGATCCGCAGCGGCTCCACTTCTCAGATGATGGAGAGAAACAATAACCCAAGGTGACTTCTCGTCTGCCTAGTGACCCTCAGGTGTGTGTCCATTTCCTGCAGCCATTTTGTCCCGCAGCTATGAACCGTCGCCGTGCGGATTCCACCTTACTGAGCGTCCCTCTGTCCTCAAAGGTCAGGGTTTGGCTTCGTTGCTGCTGGAGGCAATCGATCTCTTTCCATCTCTCCATCTCTCCGTTTCTCCGAGGGCCGTCAGTCAGCACAGACTGGGATCATCGAGAAATTCAATCCTCCTCATCTCCCCCACTCCCATTCCCATTTCTTCTCATCCAGGGCTCCAAACAAACCCTTTTGAAGAGGAGGCTGTGGAGCTGACAGCTCATCTGTGGCTGCATGCATGGACTGCTCTTAAACATAGGCTTTAAAAATAACGTAATTAGAGCTGAACCCATCTGCCCCACTCAACTCACCCTTTAAAACGCTTACAGTAATCAGCATGCACGACAGTGGATAATTAAAGGATCTATTCATAATATATTGCTCTCCTGATGATGAAATAATCTTACACCCCTGTGCGTGCTTTGATGCCATAGACTGATCAAGCATGGCTGACATGGCTGCCCATGCCCAGGGAAGTGATCCTGCACTGACCTGGCCCCGTGGTGATATATGACATAAGTGGTAAAACAATGTATGTGAGGGGTGTGAGTGTATGTGTCTGTCTATGACTTTGAGTGTGTGTGTGTATATATGTATGTATGTGTGTGTGTGTGTGTATATATGTATGTATGTGTGTGTGTGTGTATATATGTATGTATGTGTGTGTGTGTGTGTGTAGGAGGAAGGATGAATACTAATGGCCAGAATGATGATGCTGCTGGCCAGAGAATGAGCTGGCAGTCTGTCTGATCTTTGCATGTTTGTTTCTTTGTGTGTGTGTGTGTGTGTGTGTGTGTGTGTGTGTGTGTGTGTGTGTGTGCGCGTATGATAGATAGAGAGATACAGTCTTTGGATGGGGTACAAAGTTTGAAAAAAAGGAGAAGTTTATAGTTTATATATATATATAACTGTATAAGTTTATACATATATATATATGTGTGTGTGTGTAAGTAAGTAAGTAAATTTAATTTATAGAGCACATTTAAAGCAGTTTCCACTGACCAAAGTGCTGTACAGAGGATATGGCTAAAAATAGAAAATAAAAGTGTGTCACAGAGAGAATGAGAGAGAGAGATTGCATGTGCATGAATGAGAGATGTTGGTGTGTGTGTGTTATGTCCAGACCAACAAGGCCTAACGTTCACGTTATCTCCAGACTGCCAGTGAGTGTAAAGAACTTTGTTGGCGTTGCATCGGTTGTGGAGACACAGCTGTGCGCAGTTTCACGCGAGTCATCATTGCCCTTGGACATTTTCAGCCGGTTGGAAATGGGACTCATTTTATTTTTATTTATTAATTTGTTTGTTGTCTGTCTTGTATGTCTTGGTGTCACGGGTACGCTGGCGACTACGCCGCTCCGTCCGCTATTGTCTTTGTTAGTCTATGTGTCAATGACAATGTCTTATATGTGGAGCGCTTTGGGTTGCACTCTGTGCATGTTAAATGCGCTATACAAATAAAACTGACTTGACTTGACTTGACTTATGAGTTTATCCACTAGAGACTGCTGTCAGAAGCTGGCTGTGTGGATTGTTGTCACCTCATGAATGTGGAGTGCAAAATTGTGTGTGTGTGTGTGTGTGTGTGTGTGTGTGTGTGTGTGTGTGTAGGTCTTTATGTATGTTTGTGTGTAACACTAAATAATAAACTAAAAAAATGGCAGTCATAGAATGTTGGCAATGAGAGGAAAGAGCTGCGATTCCTTGTTACCATAGCAATGGCTGTACACTCAACCCACACACCGTAGTTTCCTACTTCTCTCCTACCTCCTCCTTTGTGTGCTGTTCAATTCTGCCATGCCTGACCTTCATCTTCAAAGAGCTGATGTCAACCAATTATTGGTCCGAAAAGGCATCCAAAGGAATGTCAAATCAAGAAAGTGACTAGTGGAGTCAGGTAGGAGTTGAGGCTCTTTTGCACTCATGTCTCATTTTTCCTCAAACAAATGGAATTTCGAATAGTCCAAAGATTCCATCCACAGGAGGAAGGAGTTTATTAGAACCTTTTTCAACTTGAACGGAGCATGTCTGGTTTTAAGAATACACAATTTTAAATATACAGATGAGCTTTGATGCGGAGGCAGCATGGAAGATGAAAGATGTCACCATCTGTGGGAGAGACCCCTTCTTGCATTTTAAGCAGGCACTTCAAACCATACCTCTCCAAAAATGAGCATCTCTTAAAAGCCACCAGGTGCTATGTTTCTTACACTGGGATGTTTGTGTGTTGTAACTTTATCTGTTGTATTGTCAGTTTCTTAAGCTTTGCTTAAGATTCTCATCCACCCACACACACACCCACATGCACCCACACAAGCTGCAGTTCATGAAGTATTATCTTATTAGCTTTAAAGGATACTTCCGGTATTTAGCACTTTGAGTCCCTTTTCTGGTTTGTTTTGGATGAAATAGAGTGGTGGACACCAACATTTTAACGATGAGTCCTGTCCCGACTTTCTGACTCGTTTTGAATAGCATTTGACTGTTTCAGAGTGGCTAGCTATGGGCATGCACAAACATGTCCTTAAAACAACCCTTAACGTTCGTTTTCAAAACTGTGCAACTCAGAGTGGTTAGTGGTGCTCATGATTTGTTTTGCTGCAATGCAGTATTCATTCCCTTTCTGCCAGCTCTTGTCAGGAGAGGGAGGTGGGATGGAGGGAGGGAGGGAGGGGTGGGGATAATCCGTTGCTGTCCGACCGAGGGGCGCTTAAACTCGCCAAATAAACAGTCCTCATCGAGTTGCCGCTCTCACCCTGTCCAGTGGTCAGCCTTATGCAATGCATGCTGTCAAGTCTGTGTCACCACTGCTCTGTGTGTGTGTGTGTGTGTGTGTGTGTGGTGTGTGTTATGTCCAGACCAACAAGGCCTAACGTTCACGTTATTCCAGACTGCCAGTGAGTGTAAAGAACTTTGTTGGCGTTGCATCGGGTTTGGGAGACACAGCTGTGCGCAGTTTCACGCGAGCCATCAATGCCCCTTGGACATTTTCAGCCGGTTGGAAATGGGACTCATTTTATTTTTATTTATTAATTTGTTTGTTGTCTGTCTTGTATGTCTTGGTGTCAATGGCACGTTGGCGACTACGCCGCCCGTCCGCCATTGTCTTTGTTAGTCTATGTGTCAATGACAATGTTCATGTGGAGCGCTTTGGGTTGCACTCTGTGCATGTTAAATGCGCTATACAAATAAAAACTGACTTGACTTGACTTTGATTCTATGAGTTTATCCACTAGAGACTGCTGTCAGAAGGCTGAAGCTGGCTGTGTGGATTGTTGTCACCTCTACGAATGTGGAGTGCAAAATTGTGTGTGTGTGTGTGTGTGTGTGTGTGTGTGTGTGTGTGTGTGTAGGTCTTTATGTATGTTTGTGTGTAACACTGAATAATAAACTAAGAAAATGGCAGTCATAGAATGTTGGCAATGAGAGGAAAGAGCTGCGATTCCTTGTTACCATAGCAATGGCTGTACACTCAACCCACACACCGTAGTTTCCTACTTCTCTCCTACATTTGTGTGCTGTTCAATTCTGCCATGCCTGACCTTCATCTTCAAAGAGCTGATGTCAACCAATTATTGGTCCGAAAAGGCACCCACAGGAATGTCAAATCAAGAAAGTGACTAGTGGAGTCAGGTAGGAGTTGAGGCTCTTTTGCACTCATGTCTCATTTTTCCTCAAACAAATGGAATTTCGAATAGTCCAAAGATTCCATCCACAGGAGGAAGGAGTTTATTAGAACCTTTTTCAACTTGAACGGAGCATGTCTGGTTTTAAGAATACACAATTTTAAATATACAGATGAGCTTTGATGCGGAGGCAGCATGGAAGATGAAAGATGTCACCATCTGTGGAGAGACCCCTTCTTTGCATTTTAAGCAGGCACTTCAAACCCATACCTCTCCAAAATGAGCATCTCTTTAAAAGCCACCAGGTGCTATGTTTCTTACACTGGGATGTTTGTGTGTTGTAACTTTATCTGTTGTATTGTCAGTTTCTTTAAGCTTTGCTTAAGATTCTCATCCACCCCACACACACACCCACATGCACCCACACAAGCTGCAGTTCATGAAGTATTATCTTATTAGCTTTAAAGGATACTTCCGGTATTTAGCACTTTGAGTCCCTTTTCTGGTTTGTTTTGGATGAAATAGAGTGGTGGACACCAACATTTTAACGATGAGTCCTGTCCCGACTTTCTGACTCGTTTTGAATAGCATTTGACTGTTTCAGAGTGGCTAGCTATGGGCATGCACAAACATGTCCTTAAAACAACCCTTAACGTTCGTTTTCAAAACTGTGCAACTCAGAGTGGTTAGTGGTGCTCATGATTTGTTTTGCTGCAATGCAGTATTCATTCCCTTTCTGCCAGCTCTTGTCAGGAGAGGGGAGGTGGGATGGAGGGAGGGAGGAGGGGAGGGGTGGGGATAATCCGTTGCTGTCCGACCGAGGGGCGCTTAAACTCGCCAAATAAACAGTCCTCATCGAGTTGCCGCTCTCACCCTGTCCAGTGGTCAGCCTTATGCAATGCATGCTGTCAAGTCTGTGTCACCACTGCTCTGTGTGTGTGTGTGTGTGTGTGCGTGGTCTGTGCGCTCATATGCGTGCGTGTTTGATGTCAAAGCGATAATACAACGAATTATCAGTTTTATGCAGCACATACTGTAATAGATCAGTGCTACTTTTATATGCACCATATTATAGATCAGTGGCCTTAACAGACCCCTTAGACATAGAAGCAGAGGTTTTTCAACCAAAACAGAGGTTTTTTCAACAGCTTCCAGTCATTTATCTTAAGCAGGAGGACATGGGTGAAAGGTGAGGGGTTTCTGGTCAACGAAGATTGATACGATTTCTCGCAGCACACCTCTTGAATCTGTAATTTCCTGCAGCAATCAGTCAGACATTGTCCAGTGAGAGAACAGATAAATATATAACTGGGGTAAGCATATTGATGAGCCACTCCCCTGAGGTTGAATCTGATGCAGAGACACACCAGCATAAGCAACACACGCACGCAGGCACGCAGGCATGCACACACACACACACACACACACTAATTGAGCTATTAACCACAAATGAAATGGCTAAGGCTATAAAAGGCTAAGGCTATAAATACTACGCATATACTGAAAGAGTGCTGTAACTTAATTTCTTGCAGCAAACATGCTTGGGCCTTCCTACCCATGGTGTCTTGTCAATCAAAAAAGACAAAAAGTTGATGCTGACATTTTTGATGGTCATTTGTTGCACCTTCACATTGTTTGAGTGACAGCTCAACAGCTGTAATGATAACTGAGTTCAAACAAATGTTTTAGTTTTACAATTAATTCTTTGTAACCTTAGGGAAAAAACCCTGATATCCCTCGCTAAAGTAAGAGACTTAAGTTTGACTTGTATATTCGTTCCACCGCTAACATTGGATTGAATCACATTTATATGTGTTTGGGGTAATTGGCACAATTGTATCTGACAACAAACAAACAAACCTGAATTCCTTCCTATTCAGAACCCCTCCTACCCCTCCTGCTGCTGAGTGTGTGATTGAATATTTCCCTCCGTCAGCCTGTCAGAGCATGCTGCTAGGCGGCTATCGAAGCAGGAGTCCCCCGCTGTCTTAGGTTGAGTGGCAGCTCGCAGATGAGAGCTGAAATCAGAGCAGCATGCGGCACGTCGGCGTTGGTGTGGAATGCAAAATGGAGCCCGGATCAATATACTATCAACAACCTCTCCACCCACGGTCCACCACCACCTCACCGCCACCTGCGAGGGCAAGGAGGGTAATCCTCCACCCACGTGTACAATCATGTTGTAGCACATGACCTGCATTAGAAACCGTAACAGTGAGGCTTGTTGTGTTTAGCATCTTTTGGAAGCAGTTTGCACTAAGTAGTAGCCTCCTCGCCTACACCCAAACCAACCCTATGTACTCATCATGGCAACGGGCTAATTAATCCCCTCCCTACCACCACACCCACCCACACACACACACACATTTAATATGGGACTAGTCTGACCTAAAGTCTCTTCCACATCAGACAAATGAAAAGCTCAGTAGAGATCATTAATGTGAATTAATGAGGCACAACAGTGCTAGTGATTTGTTACTTTCTTCATTTGTCCTCTTTCAACTCAGATGTAGGTCTCTGTCTAAAGGTATAAAGATTCTTTGTTTGGATCCATATAATCACTGTAGGCAGTAAACTGCTTATGAAAACAGCAAGATGTTAAAAAAGCTTTAAATACTACTGCTCTTCAAGAACAACCAGTTACATGGCACATAGCACTCTTTACCTTGTTCTATACAATATGGCATTTTGAAAGAGGCCCAGATGAACCCAGATTTTTCTGACACACTCAAAAGACATTGGACGGCAATTTGAAAAATCTGACCAGTCGAGACAGACAAATGTCTTTGACTGGAATGTTATTTCAAGGTGTTTCACCTCTGAGGAATACTGCCAATGTTCAGGCCTCAGCCAATGACTTGCACACAGAGATAGATAGGGAGAGAGGTGTATTATTGGGATGCATGAAGTGATTAGCCTGACGAGCCAGACCCACATTAAAATGTAGGGTCTGGACACTCACCGTTCGCAGTGCTCAGTCCGAGGGGCGGGATAATCAGTTGTCTTTCAAATTCCCTCTGCACGCAATAGGACAGCGGCAGCGCTATGAGTCCCATACGTTTTCCACCAGCGGAGCTAGTTAGCTAGTTCAAACGTTTGCCAACTTAATAAAAGCTTAACTCGTGTCACACTGTTCGCCAGCAGCAACATCCATCTTATTTGTTTTCAAGTAGCAGGGAATTCAAGCCAAACCGTTGCAACTCTGCCATCAATCATTATGTTAAGCCCACCTAACGACTCTATACACGATTTCATTGGCCTGATTAAGTTTCAATTTCTGGAGCTCACAAGCCAACGGAGAGTTGCTAGACTAGCCCTGGCAGCAAATGTAATTCGCTGCCGCTAGGGGCGCGTCTAGATTTCTAGGCTATGAAGTGATGCCAATCAATCATCAAACCTTTGTCCAATTTTAGTGTTCCCTTTGGGAGCATTGGCTGGGGGCTGGGCAGCCAGGGCGAACCAGAGAGAATTGGTCCTAAGCACTGGCCTGACAGTATTGACTGGCATTGAAATATTGAACCTATTTCCAACCGAAGAACCGATCTGCATCGATTGCTGCCTCACGTGTGAAGGAACGCTGTGAGGAAGCAGAAAAGCAGTGGAATTAGAAATATTCTCATTTGGTATCCGGCTTGATGTGCATTCTAACCTCTGTCCATCTGTCTGTGTTTGCTTATCTGTTTCTATGGTGATCAAGCTACAGTCATTCAGTTTCCTGAAGTTGGTGACAAATGAGGATATTGGAATTGTTCTCGGAAGTCTCTGGATCCTTGAGAGAGGGAGTTGGAGATCCCTAATCACATACAGTATGCAGTACCTTGTTTATCAGTTGTGCCTATTCATCAACTTATTTACAAATTCAGTGTACCACAAATCCCTTCAGCTATAGTTCTGAAGGAAAAACACATTCTTGTCTCACATGCATAAATTCTCTGTTGATGCCTCATAGTGCCCCCGAACAAAACTGTCCCTGATCACCCCCAGTGAGTGTCTGCTGTGAAGCCCTGTTCACCTCTTGGCCAGAAAGACACAGTGGTGTTGTTTCAGCTGATAGCTGCAGACTGCTGGCAAAAGCCCGGCCGGACATCAGGAGACATCAACAGAGGGAGGGAGAGAGAGAGAGAGAGAGAGAGAGAGAGAGAGAGAGAGAGAGAGTCTGCAGTCAGCTTATTGAGGCAGTCAGTTTTATTTTCTGTCTGGTGTGGCACAGTTTGAAAAGATTAAAGGGGAATTCCTGCACATTCAATCATTTCTGTGACTAAGGCAAAGAGAAAGAGAGAATGATGTGGTATTGTTTGGCAATTCTTTTGTAAATATGACAGAGTTAGTTTTTTATGAAATTTCAGGATATAAGCAGCCTTCATGTTTTAGAAGAGGGTCCAAGGGAATTCAGGATTATTTTTGTCAATGTACTCTTAGTAGTCTCATAAAACAATCCTGCTGTGTCATTCTTGCTTTGTTCAATTGCTGAGGATCAAACAAAAAATAAAATTACTACAATTTATTTTACTTTTGTGAATACATATCAGGAGACAACAATAATTATTCAAAAGGGCTTTCTTCTGTTTTTGCACCTACGTATATAATAACTACTATTATTAAACATCTTTGATTTTTGTATATAATGGGACTGTTACAGTATGTGCTTCATTACAATCTGGTTATTACAGCCGCCCTTAGAAAGGGACACCTCAAGGTCACATAAGATGATATCAAGATTTTAATATCATAGTCAAGGTATAATGACTATTTTTCCTAGACGATTTATGACTGGTTGATCAGACTGACTGATGCAATGTTATTATAACATCAATGTTACTGCATCAGTGACCAAGATTAAGTGTAAATTTACTAATGAACTACTTACTGTACCTTCTCTGACATGCCTTACTCTAATTAAAATGCATCAACCCTTCACTTGATCACCTTATCACAGGAGTGGCATCTTTTTCATAAAGACTGCACGGGAAATGCAACATTCTGTCATTAATTATCATGACAGTCAATGTCAATGAGGAGTGAATTTCTCGATGATCCCTGTCTGTGCTGACTGACGGCTGTAACTATAATGCCTCGTTTACATTTATTACTGTGTTTAACTCATTTTACGTAAAGTAATTGAAATACATAAATGATAGAAGCTTGATTTTTTTTATTTCAAAATCCTCTCAGAGGGGAAGTATCTGAATCGTTGCCATCCTAATTAAAACAGGAAACAGAAGATGATGAAAAAAATCACTAATTAAACACAATAAATTCTAACAAGACATGATTCATGTTGATCCAAGCCACAGAGATATGCAGGCGCTTCATTAGTGCATTATCTGCATGTGATGTAGATCTGTAATTATTGGTAGAGAAAAGCTCTTGAGATGGTTATCTCCGCATGGTTCTCCGCTAATGGTTTTTCGTCTGCCCGAGTGGGAGGACCAGGCAGGCATTAAGTACACAAGTGTTCATTATGTAGGACCAGAAGTATGTATGTAATGCAAAGTTGAGTTAACGTGGGTGGCCAGCTGCAATTTGCATCTTTCTCTGCTTTTCACTATGACTTTTACAAAAGGTGATGTTTACCGTCGCTGCACCCACACAGCCACTGACTGAACACTGGGTGTCAGATCGGAATTACACAGGGACATCTGGAGTCCTGATCACAAAAATTAACAATCCATTTGCCTGAGGAATCATGTGACTGACTGAATACATTCCAAACGGGAGACGTTCCTAGTCTCGGAATAGCCTACTGTACCTTTGGGAGCTGTGGCATTTATGAGAGTCTCATCTGCCTCCAGGTTGAATGTGGAACAACCCACAATTTATGGGTAAATCGACAGTTTTTTTGCCTCCAATCTGCTATAAATTAGGCTCATAAAATGGGAAACACATTCTAATTCCTTCCAACAGCTTAATGAGCAATATGCTCCTTTTGCCCTGTCTGTGTTATCAGTGCCCTATCGATCTGTCGATGAAATATTTCGTCATTTAAGATTTCTTAAAAATCGTGTTAAAATATTGTCTCGTCTCATTCTCGTGAACCCAATGCTGTGTATCGTTTCGTCTCGTGGGCTGAGTGTATCGTCACACCCCTAACACCTATAAAAATTAGAAAGCCCTGTTGCAGGAGTGACTGAGGCATTTCAGGTTCCTCCATACCCTTCAAAGCAAGGTGAAGTTGGTTTAGGTGAGGAGTTTTTTTTGTATTATCATTATTATTATTATTATAAAATACATTTGTGGGACACATAAATCAGACTGGTCAGAGAAAAGAATGGTTTGCTGAACTATGGTTACAACGAACCTCCCTAAAGGCAGATTTATTCGTTGACATATTACAGGTTGGCTACACTCAGCGGGTCTTTTGCAGAAGTAGATGTGATGGGTGATGTAACAGACTTCAGTGAGTTTTTTTCTTCTTCATTACAGATTTAAGGTTGCGGTGCACACAGTCGCGGAGAACAGTTCTCACAACACCACCACAAGGGATGTAAAGGGTAAAAGCAAGCTATCTGGACAAAATGTGCAGTGGACAATGTACAAAATGAAAAGTATGTGCCCTATGGAATTTCAAGGCCGAAAATTTTCGAAGCTGTCCAGCTTCCAGAGAAATAAAATGTATTCTTCAAACGTTGTGCAATACAGTCAGTACATAAATATGTGTTGCTACATCATGATATGCATATAATAATGCACACATGCACACGCACACACACACACACATGCAGCACACACACGCTTATTGGATCCCATTATTGTGCTTGTAGTTAAAAGAATGACGTGGACCGCTAGCAGAGACTAATTTCTTAAGAACTTCAAAAAAGGCCTTCTGGTTCTGTCCAGAGCTTTGATGTCTTTACAATCCATGCTGTGCTCTCCCTTTCATGTCACAGAAGCGCTTGATTGGTTTTTTGGAGAAACCACCCAACCTGACCACTAATGAAATAAGGTTTGAATAAGGACCGGAAAAAAAGATGGCTGTTTGGAATATCTTCTCCATCAAAGCGCATTGGGCAATTTAACATTCAGGCATGGCTGAATAAGGTTTCAATGCAGAGACAACACAAGAACTAACCATACCACCGAGGGAAAGAACCTCAAATAATATACGCTCTTTGTGGTGCAACCCCAGGTCCCCATTTTAAAGTGAAGGGATGCAGGACAGACTTGTCGAATTAGACTATTTTTCCATATTTATGTCAATGGCCAATGCAGCTATTAGAATTAATGAGATAGTCTTTTTTGCACTCAAACTTCAAGAGGCCACAGTATTCTTGTCCAAATGCAAATGACATCAATTCACCAAATGAAATTATACAGGCAGATACCTTTCAGCTACCAGGAAGTAATTGGGAGCAAAACATCTTAATAATGTAGCCATTATCTACCATCTTCTGTCTCTCAGAAAGTTATTAGCTATTGAGTAATGACGAAAATAAAGCTTTCCTTTTGTTCCTGGTATTTTGGCAGGGATTCTTATAAAATAAATCCTTCCTGCAAGGAAGAGCTTTTAGAAGCTATTGCAGGCCTGATCTGTCAATGGCAAAACAGGGAGCTTTTAAACCCTCTTACTCCACACCCCTCTCCCTGTGTCTCTATTCATACCATACTCCTATTATGATGCTGTGCTTGGTCTATTAAGAGAATGAGAGACCACTGTTGCATTTTTCACACTACATACTCAGCCTCATTAAGCAGGTTATGGCTCGCCGGACAGGCAGCACTCGAAGGCAGCATTTACTTGAAGTTTCTATAAACCTGAGAACAAATGTTATAACTAATCTAAGATGTTGTTTATACAGTGTCAGAAAAAGTCAGAAAAGAACTCAGAACACACCAATAGAGTTCAAGAGATTAGGTATTTAAAACAATAACGATCAAAAACAGTGCCTACATTTGATTTGAGCTGACTGCCATGCTGCACATACATGCTAGTAAATAAACAGAATAAAAGGAAATAGTCTTTGGTTTTAATTTGAAAATGTCAACATTTACATCAGGACAGTAATACAAGATAACCAAAGGCCATTTAATAAATATGTTAAATATACGTATACTATATAATTTAAAGTTTAAATATGATAGAAGATATGTATAGATGTATGGATAGATTAATAAATAAATGCATTAATAAATAGAATAAATAGCATACCAGGTGTGAAATAAGCCCAAGCTACAAAAAGTATACACTAATACTTTGCCGAACCTCACAGTCTTTTGACCTGACCTGCTCTAGTACTGTAGTGTCCATATGTAGGTCTGCAGCATACTTTGCCATATTTCACACCTGACCAAACCTCTCTGTACCTCAGACTGCGCTTATTTCAGGTTATGATGCAACTGCTTTGTCCTGGCCTTCTTGGAGAGTCCCACGCGGATTGGGCGGCTGCAGGTCTTCAGAGGCTCCAGTCTTTTTGGTGGTGTCTCCACTTTCCCTGGGGGTGGATCAAAACATCTTTCTCATTCATGGTCTGTCCAAGAATATTAATTAAGGTAAAAAAAAAAAAAAAAACACGCCTTTACTATAATTGTGGATCTGTGAGCTGCACTATAAAGAACACCTGTGGTATGCCCCAATGTAGACACTAAACAAGACAAAAAATAGGCTGTAGACAAACAACACTAAACAAATAGATGATTCTTTATGAGAAAGATGTCAAACAACCACCAAATGTATGACTCGGGAAACTTGGAAGTGTTTGAATGATGCTATTCATTGTCCAATTAAAATTGTGTTACCATTAAACGCACCTTTCTGAGTGGACTACTTCTGTGGGGATGTTAAGACTTTAAAGGATTTCGTGAAATCTCAAAAAAGGTGTTTAAACACTGAATTGTTGCGGAGCACAATTAAACTTAAAACCTCGTCTTTAACATGTGATTAGAGGTGCGTTGCCTTATAATTTACAGGACTGCAGAGACTATTCTTAGCAACACAATGACATAAACGCTTGCATACTGTAAGTACCACTGAAATACTCACCCTCTCCGAGATGTTCAAGGAAAGGAACGGACAGGAACGCAGGAGACCAGGACATGTAGTTATCATTTTTTCTTAATTCTGCAAAAGAAAAGTGCACGTGAAATAACGGAACATGTACCGGTACCACTTGTCCAAGTATAAATTAATAAAGTAAAAAGATGTACCTTTGCTCTTCATGGTGGAATACATAGAGTCCTCCCCATCAGGATGAGGGTGACCATGTTCTAAAGGAACCTCTTGTTCACAGTCAAGCTCCTTGTGAACATCTGAAGATTCTTCCTCCTCTTGTTCAGCTTCAAGAATGGTGTCACTTGACACAATTACATCTTCAGATTTTGAAAATGGACTAGAATGTGGGGCACTTTCCTCTTTTCTTGACTCTGTATATAACTCACTTGACTCCTCCTCCTCTTCTTCTCGATCAATCTCAAAGTATAAGCACAGCTCTTCAATGACTAAGTCAAACATCTCTTTCATTTCAAACAGAGGAATGTCACAGTCTGTGATCCTGTCTGATAGGCAGATGTTTTCTTTAGGCTCAAGGGGAGAGAGACTCTGTTGAGGAGACACAGCGATAATGCTCTTTTGGCTTTCCTCTCCTCCCCATCTGGTGCCTCTGTCCTGTGAATAAACTGGACAATTGTCTTTACAATGTGATATTAATTCAATTGTCGTCTCGTCTGAATGGATCCCACAGTGTGCTGACGTCACAGGGCCATGATCAGCTGGAGGAACTATGAGAACTTGTGAGACTGCAGCTGCAGCCAAAACCGTGAGTGAGCTGTCAAGGAGTGGGCTATTTTCAAGATCACTGTCAGGAGAGATTTTTACTTTTTCAAACGAGTCGAAACCCAGAGGCACACAGTCAGAGAAAACATGCAGCGCTGTGCTCTCTTTTGTCACATCCTCAGTGGGAGCAGTGTGTGATCCAGGGACAACTGCGTCAGAGCACAATGTGAATGCCGGCATGTCCTTGACGGCGAATTCATGTGAGGTATCACTGTGGGCGAATGCATCAGTCACTTTCACATTCTCCTCCCGAGGCTGAATGACTGGTTGCTGCGCTGCTACTCCATCCGAGAGCTTCTTTGATTTCTCCTCCTCCCAGCCCTCGGACAGAGGCCCAAGTCTCATTTCATTCGGGGAAGGGCTACTCTTAAAAAAAAACACCTCCATTCCCATGGCCAAAAGCCCAGTTGGGGATGAGCACACCGCTGCCTCCAATCTACTTTCATGATGGTCCACGGAGTCAGACGCCAGACTTGCTAGTGCAAGTAAATCAGTCTTAGCCCCTGCTGTGTATGAATCAACATCTGCTTCTGCACCCAAGTCAAAACTCTCTGCAGGTTTGGTGAAGCTCTCAAAGGCTGTTAAACCCTGGGGATGGATCCTCGCCTCGTCATCTGGGGAGCCATTAGGTGTGGGCAACAATCCATCCAAACCGACATAATTAATCAAAAGCTGTTCATCCTCCTCAGATAGACTTCTTGGAATATGTGCCATATCAAGGTTATCAGCGTCACTGTTCAAAGGTGACACAAAAGCACAGTGGTCGTCAGAAAGTTCACACACTACACTCCTAACAGTGGGAGCCTCAGGAAAAGGATGGGACTGGGCGGTGTCTTCTTCAAATGATGTGATGCCATTCAGTGTCACGTCAGAGGCGCAGGGCAAAGATGCTGAATCACTGGTCTGGGAGTTCACGTTGGGTTGCATGTATTCGGGGGTGATGTGACTCTCTTGGCCTGCTCCATTAACTTCACACACTACACTCCTAACAGTGGGAGCCTCAGGAAAAGGATGGGACTGGGCGGTGTCTTCTTCAAATGATGTGATGCCATTCAGTGTCACGTAAGAGGCGCTGGGCAAAGTTGTTACAGATGTTGAATCACTGGTCTGGGAGTTCACCCTGGGTTGCATGTATTCGGGGGTGATGTGACTCTCTTGGCCTGCTCCATTAACTTCACACACTACACTCCTAACAGTGGGAGCCTCAGGAAAAGGATGGGACTGGGCGGTGTCTTCTTCAAATGATGTGATGCCATTCAGTGTCACGTCAGAGGCGCAGGGCAAAGATGCTGAATCCCTGGTCTGGGAGCTCACCTCGGTTTGCATGTGTTTGGGGGTGATGTGACTCTCTTGGCCTGCTCCATTGACTTCATGGCCTCCGTCCATCTCAGTCACAGCTGCCATGTCCTTATACACACAGACTGGCATCTGACTAAGGCATGTCTGTGCGGCTACGGCTGTGTATTCATCACACTTCGGCAAACCTTCGGCTTCTTCCGTCGCACCAGCGGAAAGCCACAGGGCTGCATCAACGGGAACACTGTGAGCAAGAGACACATTGATCTCGGGCACATTACTTCCCAAATCACCACTTAATGAGATATCATAAGTAAAGATGGAGCCTGGGCTCGCATAATCAGCCATCTCCTCGTCACACACTATGCGTTCCTCGTTAACTTCGGTTTTTGTCTCTCCATCACAGGCATGCACATTTTCTCTAAAAAGACAGTCGGGTCTATCTTGACTTCCCTCCGCTGCTCTATGACTTATTGGACACAATGGGTTACAACTCTCTTGATTGTGTACTATACTTTCCTCTGCAAACTCCACAATCTCTGCCTTCTCACTCTCCTCTCTCGATTGTTTTTTTGTGGTGTCACTTTGCTGTAAAATATAGTGTGGCAGAGAACTAGCCCCACTTTGTGCAAGCAGTCTTTCTTTTCCAGCTTCAGTGAGTGGAGTTTCGCAGTTGTTAGTGTGGAAAGGCATATCTGCTGCCGGCAGTTCCACTCTGTCTATGTCAAGCCTCATTCTTTTAGGTGACGGTGGGGCAGTGCTGTTTTCATTCTGAAATGAACTACCCACCTTGACATCACAGGCAGTACTCATTTCAGCTCCAGCAGAATCACCTTCCATGACATCAGAGCCTGTCGGCTTTTGAGAAATGCTTCCAGTAATGCCAAAGACCTCCATTTCTTCAGTGCTGTTTCTGTCATACCTGTGAATATTTCTGCTTTTAGTTTCCAGTCTAAATTAAAGGATAATTCCAGTATTTAGCACTTTGAGTCCCTTTTCTGGTTTGTTTTGGATGAACTACAGTGGTGGACACCGAAATTTTGACGATGGGTCCTGTCTCGAATTTTCTGACTCGTTTCGAAACACCTTTGACTGCTTCAGAATGGCTGGCTATGTGCATGCACAAACATGTTCTTAATACAACCCTTTACGTTCAACAAGTAGCAAGTAGCATAGCGAAATGCAGTTACTGTCGTGTTTTATTTGGCTTTTTGTAAAATCCCATTGATTTCTGTTGGAAGACTCATTGCTCGTTGATATTACTGCACTACCGGAAACAGAAAGGGGGTCTGTTTACATTTGGTTGTAGTCTTTCCGCGAGACCTTCTTTTACTGTCTATGCTTTTGCTTTAGACTCAAATATTGAGTGGAAGTTTATACGCGGTTGTGAGGTATCTGAAAAAATAGTTCCACAATAGCAAATATCACGGATTGAAATCATATATTGCGCCGATATTTTTATAGTTTTTAATAATCAACGAACATCACTAACCACTCAGTAAGTTGCACAGTTTTGAAAACGAACGTTAAGGGTTGTTTTAAAGCAACACCAAAGAACTTTTCCTCTGTCAAACGCACTATTTGTTTATCCAGCACCGGCTTTGCAAATAACAATGTCCACAGACAAGGTAGAATATGTTGCATGATTTTATGAAAGTACGATGTATTGCGACTTCAGATGCAAGTCAAATTTGTAGTTTCTTATGTCTCATTCCATCGAACTACAGATCCGCTACCCGATCTGGCAAACTTACATAGTGCGGTTATAGCCGATAGAGGGCCGGGGTTTAATGCAGAAGTGCCGTTCACCCTGTTACGAGTTGATGAACCACTGAAACGATTTTGGAAACATTATTTTAAGGTGCAAAAAACTCTTTGGTGTTGCTTTAAAGACATGTTTGTTCATGCCCATAGCCAACCACTCTGAAGCAGTCAAAGGCGATTCAAAACGAGTCAGAAAGTCGAGACAGGACCCATTGTCAAAATTTCGATGTCCACCACTCCAGTTCATCCAAAACAAACCAGAAAAGGGACTCAAAGTGCTAAATACCGGAATTTTCCTTTAAGAAATGCACCATCCATCACTTGCAAATCAAAATTCAACAGTAAACTAAAATTGTAGTTTTATGGAAAGATTTGCATGTATCTTAATTCCATTTAGGCCTACTTACTATTTTATGTACAGTGCCTTTAAAGTATTGGATGTTCCGCTTTTACTGCTTTGGTGGAATCTTGGTCAAAGTGCAAGCAGATTTCTACAAAGTAATGTTAATTAATTAAAAATATATAATGCAAAATAAGCGATTGCAGAAATATTCAACCCCTTTTAGCATTTAGTAAAATACACCTTTGGTCGCAATTAAAGCATGGAGTCTGCGTGGATAGGTCTCAATTAGGCTTGCACATCTGGATATTGCAATTTTACTATTTTAAGGAAGACAACCCTTTTCAAGTCCAGCCAAAAAGTCTCTATTGGATTGAGGTCTTGGGCACACAAGAACATTCACATTGTTGCCTTTAAACCATTTCTGTGTAGCTTGCACTGTATGCTTTGGGTCATTGTCTTGCTGGAAAGAGTTATCTTGCAGACTGAATCAGATTGTCCTCCAGGATTTCCATAATATATTTGGCTGAGTTCATTTTTCCCCAGGGTCTTCTGTCAAAAAGTATCCCCAAAACATGATGCTACCACCACCATGCTTCAAATTAGGGATGGTGCGTTTGTGGTGTTGTGCAGTGTTTGGTCTCAGCCAAACATAGTATCTAGAGTATCCCACATAGTATCTAGAGTCTCCCACATGTTTTTGGGCAAACTGAGATTTAATATGGGCTTTGCCACGTGCCCATAGAGCTTTGAGTGGTGAGGAACTTAATAGTGGTTTATTGTATTGCAGAGTTTCTCCCATTGCAGCTGCTGAAGCTTTTAAACTCCTTCAGAGTTGTCATAGCCTCCCCCACCAGTAGGCCTATTCGTCTTGAACGGTCACTCAGTTTGTGGTGATGGCCTGCTCTATGATGCAACCACTTATAATTTTACATTATATACTGCATTTGAAATTAATAAACATTACTTTGTAGAAATCTGCTAATATTTTTTGTAAATTAGTGTAAAAAAAAAAAAGAGGACACATTTAATTGACCAAGACCCCATTTATAAAAGTAATAAAAATATCCATTACTTTTGTATACTTTTGTATCATGGCCAACATTTGTCTCACACACAAATAGGCTACTTGCATGATTGGTGACTGTGACTTGTCCACATCTTGTAGCACATATAATAGCCTACTGCCTGTGTTTGCAGATGCTGCTACCAGTACTTAGCTAACGACATTATGATTCAATCACCGCTCTACTAGCAAGGAAGGAACGCTAAGTTAACATTATGCATCAGGTGATGTTATTTGTTCAAACTCTTTGATGTTAAAATGCTTTGGTGTTATTGTGTGTGCAAACCTATTTCAAGCGTCTTATGTTTAATTGTTAGTACTGGCTTGGGTCAGACTCATAACTACAAGTTACCCGATTTACTGTTGTAACAGCACTAGGCTACTGCTTTTATGTTAGTTAACGTTAACATAATATCGCTAGCTAGTAATTAAAGTTAGCTAACATTAACGTTAAAGTTGACAGCTGTGGTGGGTATTACAAAGTCATTGTTAACTAACGTTAGGGTGAAATACGCTTCTTAGACATCATTGCTAGCGTAAATTGCTAACAAACATGTGAACTTCACACAAAGATTGTTAAGGCGCCTTAACAATCTTTGCTTCACACACCCCTAGCCAACAACTACAATAGCCAATAGCTGGGAAAGACATTTCAATAAATTGTTTAAATAATTACATTACTCTTACCCTACAAGTGTTGACAGAACTACAAATCTTGTGACACTTCAATATCAAGTCTTCTTGGAAAAATGAGCAGTGGGCTATTTTTTAAGGGCGCGAATTATTAACAGCAAGCTTTATAATCTGTCTCGCGCTGCTAAAGTAATGCTCGAGGCAGGCTCACACCTATTTTATACAGTCTATGGCTCACACCCAAATAATTCGTCAGCAGTGTCACCCAGTCTGTAGTTAATGACAAAGTTGTAATGGTAGGCTACAAAAATACTTGTAAACATGCTCAAAATGTTAGGAAAACAGGTCTTCAGAGAGATGCTCTGAAGTTCACAGGGCTGGCGTTTACTGTTGATAAACTGGTTTGATGTCATTTTATTTGGTAAGCAGAACGCACAAGATTCAGAACGCGCCAGATTCAGGGAGAGGAAGACTTGCGCAAACTCAAACGAGCCTCAGCCCCAAGTCAGGGACCCATGCAAAACAGACACACTGCATGAGAGATACATCGGTGGTGATGCGCACGGTCTGACACTGGCTTCCGTTCATTGTATCGTTTAGCGACACATCATCTGCTGCGCCGAGCCTCTACGGTCCTTCCTGCGCTCTGACCTGGCTAATTTCTCCGTTCTCACCTCCAGACAGGCATATCGCAGTGGTTGATAGATACATACCCAAGCCTACTGCCGCTCAGAGCGCAAACCAGACCTCCACAACCTTCGCATACACGCAAAGGTAAGACAATTGAAATTAAATCTGGCAATAACTACATAACAAATCACAGATTAAAGGTTTAATCTGGTTAACGACTGATTATATAGCCTGACATGGGATACCCTGTATACAACAATCTGCAACAATATTACGTTATAGCATTGTACAATTTCTTATGATTAACCAATGTTATATTACTGTCATTAGATAGATATATTAACGACAAGCAGTCTGCCTCGGAAAATATATGTGGCGGGTGAAATACAAATATTGCACCATAGCATCATACTGTGTTTATTTAAAATAAACATATTTCTTGTCATTGAGGTTAACCAAATTAATTGCCCTCCATTCAACATACGAAATCTGTCGTGATAAACAATGAGTCTTTAGTTTCAGTGTTTTGTCTGCGAAGAATCCAGATGGAGAGAAATAATCAAACAAATGTGCACGTTGGGGGAATAATGCGCATGGATATGTTCTGGACAGACACATTCACAGGTTAGCTCACACTGGTGTGATCATAAAGCGTTTAACTGTTTCTTCAGAAGTTAAAATCGGTCTTTCCCGATTTAGTAGCCTATTGTCGCGTTGCATTACGGCTGACATTTGAGAATAGGAGCCTCTCGTCTGCTTTGGCACGCGCATATAATTTGGAGCCAACCTAATGAGTAATGGTTCAAAAACTGAAAACACTTAATAAGATAGCGATATGAAAAGGAATGCAGAACAACGCTATGACACTGTTTAGCTTTTTTGACGTCCACAAATATTTGTTGCTCCTTTATCCTAAATGAATACTTTCACATTCACTATTTGAATGGCATCTATAGGGCTAGTTTGAAAATTATTGTTGCGAACAATTGTAGTTTTCCAAGGTCAGTACTCATCAGTGGAAATTGTAAATATGCGTGGTATTACATAATGTGGTAGCTCAATCAGACTGCCTCAGTTCGTCGATTTCGTTCAGCCACATACATGACGCATTGACATAGAACAAGTGAGCTGGTGCTTATGGCAATGCTGAGTTATCTAGCATGTGAACAGGTCTTATTTGCAATGTGTTGAATTCTGTAGATTGATAGTTCTAATCTATTGTAAAAGGTTTTTTTTTAATCAGTGATGTATATAATAGGTTCTTTGCTCAGCCTTTTTGGTGTAGGTTAATGCAGTTGTATTTTTTTTTGTAGTGTTTATTATAAGAGGGACTTTACAAGAAACATGTTCAGCTTGCAGAGGCAGACTTTTGGGCTGTAGTCATGCTGCATCACTTGGTTGTCCTTTGAGAGTAGTTTTTCTCTTGTCCCTCACTGCTACTCTGGATAGATATGAGGAAATTGGGAAACAGAAGGAAAAACAGACTGCTGATGTGTTTTTTCATGTTTTTTTGTTGTATAACTGTTTAAACTGGGCAATGCAGACTGAAAGAATCTGTACATTACTGTTGCATTTGAACATGCTGGCTGTATGTCACAGTTAACCTTCCCTGAGAAACATGGGTGTTCATTGGTTGATGCACTTTGATGTGGGCTGTCAATGGTCAGTGGGCTGCTGACCGAATGGAATGGATCTAACCCCCACCCTTGCTGCTTGCCTCACATATCAACAAAAGGGTCCAGTGCTTTCTATCCAAAAAGCACACTCTGCTCTAGGCTGGCTCCTAATTGGTCCCTGTCTGGTGGTCGTAATTAGTTAATTGTAATAACTTGGCTGTCACAGACTTGGGTGGAGGTTGGGGGTCCCAAGCATAATAATTACCATCCCATTAGATTGGCCATGGAGTGTTGCCCTTTAACTCTTTAGCATGGCAGGTGGGCAACAGGGCATCGTGCCAGCCGGGCACAGATGCCCATTCAAAGGTACCCATGACCAAGCCACTTGTTTTGTAAATGCTCTAGTTCACACATATGAGGTCTTTATGAAACTGGTTGTAATATCTACCATTCACGGTGCTGTCTATTGGACAACAGAGCATGCAAGTAACCCCCCACCCTAACAAAGCCAAATACCATTTACATCAATGTGTTAGAGTTGCCTTCTTTATGTATAGTGGATGTAATATTTGACTACATGACGTGGATCCACTCTGTACATCAGATGGTCAAAGAAATAGGATTGGCCCAGTTTTAAAATCCTTGAAAATGGCTTCTGTTACATATCAATCTGTTGGCACGTATAGCTGTAGACCTATACAGTCCAACCTAATCACATTGTAGGCATTAGGTCGGATTTTTGGGGCATTGCCAAGGCGCTGTAGCCCTGTGTATCAGGGGTTTACGTGCAATGGCATGAGGCAGGTTATGGAGTTCATGTCTATCATATGTGGATGGCTTGAAGGGAGGGGTAATCCCAGAGGACAGGAGGCGTTTACTGCAGTCTCACACACACCGAGGAGTAGAGAGGCAGGCAGCCTTCCTCTGTGTGTGTGTGTGTGTGTGTGTTTGGGGGCGGTGGGGTGGGCTCTGACTCTGTTTTGAGTCATTTCTCATTTCTAACAATGTGGTGTCACATTGTTGCTCTTTTCCCCCCTCATTTTGCCACAAAACAAAACACTGGCAGTAAAACCCCATGTGAGTCTCGCATCGCATTCCCTTTTGTCTTTAGCTCATATGATGTCTGTAGATGGCATCGAGGCCTGTTCTGGCAGTTCAGTCTTTAAAGCCCTCTCTCTCGGGCTCAGTCATTACAGATGGACAGAGAATTGTAAGCCGAGTTCCACTACCACTGCTCTGCAGTCTTCAGGGACTTGCCTTGGTTGCTTGGCGAGCAAGAGTGATGCGTGCAGGAGAGGGCCATGACTTACTGTAGGCTGCTCGGTAGAGGATGTGTCATGTTTTAATGAGCCATGTGAAAATCATAAAACCCCCAACACCCACCCACCCACCCCAACAACCCTCAAAACACACACACACACACACACACACACACACACACACACACACACACACACACACACACACACACACACACACACACACTCTCTCTCTTCTCTCTCTCTCACACACACACACACACACTCACAAATACACACTCAAGCACATACACATGCCACCCTCTGGTCAGGACAAACAGAAATATGTCAAGCGGAATAGGCAAAGACTTGATGGCACTTTGGAAGGAGCTAAGAAGAGAAGACAGCTGTTCATTTGAGGGACTGTGCTGGAAGCAACGCTTAGCTTGAGAAGAGATTAAATATTCGCAGCAAAACTGTTTCATTTAAGGTTTTTAAATTATTTGGATGTGTGGCAAGGAAAAGCATGTGTTACTAAAAAGCTCTCTCTCTCTCTCTCTCTCTCTCTCTCTCTCCTTCTCTCCACTCCTGTCGTCAATACCACCCATTTGTCTGGAATTATTGAGTAGTTGTGTCATGATGAAGTAAAAAGAAATATTTTTCTCTGATGAAAATTGAATGTTTTCGCTCGCAGCAATTAGCCCCCCTCTATCTTGATATCCATCATGGTGTGTGCTGTTCATTTATCAGTGTCTGGATGGAGACCTAAATTAATTGCAGCGAGTGACCTTTCTGAGCAGATTTGCTATTGTTTCACGTCAGCCTCTATCGCTTTGAGCGAATCACTGCTATAGAGACAAACTCCACGGGTACAAATTCTCCCGTCAGTCGATCAGAACTCGGCAAACAACATCAGATGCATTTTGCTTCCTCTTTCACATTCTCTTTCTCTTTCTCTGCTCTGTTTATTTGTATTTTTTTTTATCTCTCAGCTCACTCTACCTCCATCTCACTCTTCTCTGTTATTTTTGGTTCTGGTGGAAGATCCCGTGTAGTCTGATCTCTGGGTCTGTATGCATCTGTGGTTCTGCTTTTTGTCTCTGTGTTTTATTCATGTGTCAGTAATTATGCAGCTAAATAAACAGTTCTGTCCTGCCAGTGACGCAGTGTGTGATGGTGTGGGGCACACACTGCTGCAACCTGCACTGATAAGCAGATACACACACACACACACACACACACACACACACACACACACACACACACACATATACATATACATATACATACACATACACATACACACACACACACACACACACACACACACACACACACACACACACACATACACACACATACACATACACACACACACACACACACACACACACACACACACACACACACACACACAACATGATACATACATATACATACATACACATATATACATACACATACACACACAAGCACACAAAAAATGATAGACACACATAGAGACCATTGGGTTGTGGTTACCCGAAACAGGAACAAGTCTTTTCAGTTTATTGCTGTTGAAATAGGGGGGGTAGGAGATCATTGCATAGACAGGCCAGTGAAGTAAGTAAGTGTGATTGAGTGTCTACCTTTGTATACACGTGTCATGGTGTATGATAGGTCTACCAAATTATGTAATGTAATGTGTTAAATTACACAAATAGAGGTATGCAGAGGACTAGTTCACTCTCTTAGTGTTGTTTCCATCAATCTAAATAAAATGTGGAGCATGTCTGATTTACCACAAGCTCAGTCTACCTAAATGTCTACCTTGTTGCATCTACAGCGGCTGGATGTATAAATACAATTCCCAAGCTCCCGCAACAGGCAGTTTGCGCTTTTACCTCATTGCGGCCTGTCTGTACATATCTCGCAATGATTTTACACGCACGTTGCAAAACAAATACGCCTGGAGTGGGCGCAAAAGCGTTGAAATGACTGAAATGACTGAAATTGAGAGCCACAGACTCTCAATTTGCGTTCCTCTGTACTTTTACTTCCTATGTTGAGAACAGAAGTGCATTCACACTGAGTGTAATGGAAACATGCTGTGCACTATAAAAACCTTGTTGGTGCACACATGATCAAAAAGCTGAGTATGGAACGCTGAACACTTTTCACCCTCAATGGTCGCCATCTTAGCTATGTAGAGGAAGGGGAGTGTCCAAGACAGGAAAAGGAAAATCAAAAGAGCGCAGTATTGATATGGGATTTGAGAGGTAACACAACATTAGTTCTGATCTGTCTGTCAGCATTTCTTGTGTGTGTGTGTGTCTGTCTGTCTGTCTGTGTGTGTGTGTGTGTGTGTGTGTGTGTGTGTGTTGTATTGTATGTGTGTGTGCACATATCATTCACTAGCCATGCATTTTCTTACCATTTTTACTTATTTAAATTGTGTGTCTTTTTCCTGACCCCCGACAGACACGATGGGGAAACAGAACAGCAAGCTGACCCCAGAGGTGATGGAGGACCTGGTGAAGAACACGGAGTTCAACGAGCACGAGCTCAAACAGTGGTACAAGGGCTTCCTCAAGGACTGCCCCACCGGCCGCCTCAACCTGGATGAGTTCCAGCAACTTTACGTCAAGGTAAGGATTTCGGGTGCTTGCTGTGTGTTTGTGTGTGTGTGTGTGTGTGTGTGTGTGTGTGTGTGTGTGTGTGTGTGTGTGTGTGTGTGAGAGAGAAAGAGTACAGGTGCAGACTTCAATTCAAGTCATCAATGACTGCGCCTTGTTTTTCCGGAGAGTTATTTGTTATTTTATTTCTGAACCACTGACCATTTTGTGGGTGAGAAAGGTTTAATGCTGGGGGCTTTTGAGGTAACATACATATCAAGGCAAAACTTATGGAGGCAATTTCAGGGCTCTCCCAAGCATCCCCTTAGATCATCAGTCTGCTGAGGTTGACTGCAATAGCTGTCACCGCTTCCCCTGCTGCAGATGCACATTCTCATTTCCTCTCGGTGTTTTTCCTCTCGAAAATGGTAGCCATTTTTTGTCTTACCACCCCCACCCCCCTAACACACACACACACACACACACACACACACACATACCTCCCATAACATATGAGTGAGCACAACTTTCCAAAGCACCAAAACTGCTGTGAGGCACTAGGATTGCAGATTAGTCATCATATCACTGGACAACATACAAGATTGTAATGAGCTGTTGGCACAACAATGAGCTGTTGATTTTTTGAGTCACAGTAGTACGTTGTGGCACGGTAGTGCTTATGCCTGAAGGCCCTTGACAACTAGATTTTCAATATAGGGTCTATCTACCCTTAAAATGCCAAGAAATGGTCGCCTAGAGATTCACAGTAAGGACAGTGCAGTAATGGTGGGAGGGACCTGTGTTGGGAGAGGAGTGCCTGGCCAGATGTGGCCCAGATCAGGGCCCTATTCTAAAACTGATAGTTCCGGTCCTTGATTGTGATTGGCTGAATCACTTTCGATGCCGTTGTAAAATCCAGCACAAACATACACCGCTAGCACGTCGTGCCTAACAACACCCCTTAGCTGTTGTAGAATCAGCGTAACCTACGGCCTCTCGGGCTTATTGCTTAAACGAGTTGCTGCTGCTGCTGCTGCTGCTGCTGCTGGGGACCTGACTGATCCGTCATGGCTGAACCTGTGGCCCCGCCACAACAGCACCGTGCTCATTTAAAACGGCAGTCAAGTCTCTCAGCGTTAAGCACGCCTCCCTGGCCGCCACTGTGTAGTCTGTGAGCGAGCTACTCTGGCTGGAAGATCCACTCGGCACAAAACAGACACTGGGATAATCTAAGGCAAAAGGGGGATGTGGGGGAGTGGATTTCGGAGGGCTGTCGCTAAACCTGTTAGAGATCCCAATGTGAAGATAGCGAGGTAATGGATAGCATGGCTTTAGCAAGCCAGGGCCACGGATGGGATGGAGAGATCAGCGGGGACAGTCTGTATTCTGTCAATTATACAGCAGAACGTTTACGAGATTAGGGCACAGTTAGAACTGAGAGGGTGCTCATCAGTTTTTGCGTTTCTTAGTAGATAGTTTTAAAGATGGCAGTGAAAAGGTCTGGGACATGTCTTTGTATCTTATAGACATGAGGCTAATCAGACAAGTCGGAAATGCCATCCAGTTGCACGGTTTGTCTTGCCAAAGTGACGATAATCAGAATTTCAAGTCAAATGGCTCCACTAATAGTAAGATATGAATAACACCTTTTAATTCTTTTGAAATTATGAATATTTTTTCACACTGAACAATTCATTAATTGTTGTAAAAGCTGCAGTGTTCAATAGATTGGTTGTTGGTTTTATCTCTTGTAATTCCCTGATAAGTGTATATTTGTGTTGTATTTGCATTATCTCTTTAATGAGTCTAGAGATCCCCTGTGTGTATTGGCAAGCCGACAACTCAATTGGCCTGGCTGTGTTGTTTAATTTTAAGTTACTTTGGTGCAATCTAATTTTAACTGCCTCTGTGTCTTAATTAAGTTAAGCCTGAGTGGTTTCCAATGGTAGGTTTGCCTCCCTAAACAAAGTTAAATCAATGGTTTGAATTTGGTTGCCTTGTTCTGGGTTCTGTTGTCGAGGAAACACAAACATAAAAGCTGCCAGCATAGCAAAACGGGTCTTTACTATGATAATCAATGTTTTTCTAATTGGACATGCAAGGTTGTAGCCATGATAAATAACACAGGCCTCACACAACTGCATATATTTTGCTGTGGAAGCGCCCATGTAAACACATTTCATCTTTTATGAGAGGCTGCTACTGAGTTGTAATGAAGTGTATTTTTTCAGTGGCGTTTCTGCAATCTGAATAATCCTATTTTATTTAAATCGCTCTCTAAAGATTTTCATTTCCACAGACATTTGATTTTTAGTGTAACTGGAAAGCATACAGACTAGGGCTGGGCGATAAAACGATATCGATATGTATAGCATTAGACATGTAACTGATATCAATAAAAAAATACATTCGATAGAACATTCGATAATTAAAAGCAACACACCTCCCGCCTTACGATTTTCCATAAATAAATAGGCTAAATATAGCTTGCATTGTAGCATGTGCAACTCTACCAGAGTAGGCTATAGAAGTAGGCCTACCTAAACACAGACTCTCAATGAGTCATTGCCCCGTGCTCTCTCTCTCTCTCTCTCTCTCTCTCCCTCTCTCCCTCTCAACAGGCGCATCCCTCCTCAGCATGCACATGTAATCCAAACATTCACAATCGTGCAAGAAAACTGGCTAAATTGCTATTAAATTCGATTAGCATCATTAGCAAGCTGCACGAATTTGTTCAAAACTGTTGGATTCAAATTGACTGCTAAGTTCTAAAAATCTCAATCGCGATGCAAATGGAAAAGTATTTTCCAAGACTCAAACGGGCCTGTCCCAAGGAGAAAAAGTATTCATTTGAAACCAAAACACACATGGGGAAACTGAACAGTCTAACCAGTAGACTATGATAAACTAGCAAATTAAGCTACTTTGTTTCACAATATTTCCAGGCTTCAACCAGTGCTGCTTTTCATTCAGACTTATGTGCACATTTATTTATTTGAGTGTTTTTCATGATTATGTTGCTATTTCTTTTCCCTGTTTGCTTTGATTGATAACTGGTGATTAAAATCAGAGGAAGGTTAAGTTTAAAATAGAAGTGTTTAAATTGAACTTTTTTCCCCCTTCTGGTCCTTCTGGTGAAATAGATTGTTTTTAAAAATCAATAATTATCGATATCGACTGATATGAAACACTTATATCGTGAAACAGTTTTCAGCCATATCGCCCAGCCCTAATACAGACTACAGAAGAAATGTGTATGTGTGTGTGAGTGTAAGAAAGACATATAGAGGGGGAGTTGGTGTATGTGTGTGTGTGTGTGCGTGCGTGTGTGTGTGTGTGTGTGTATCGTGTAACTGTCAGCATGAGTATGAAAAGTATGTTTTGAAACGATGTGTAAAAGTTTTCACAGAAATACATCAGCCTGTCATATTTCACCCCTGCGTTGCGTCGGGATGTGTTGAGCTCAGGGAGCTATTTGTAAGATCACAAGTGATCCCTTTGTGAACTCCTGCTGATGTATGTGCTAGTAGTTCCCCTTTCACAGACATACACACTCACACTCGTGCGCATGCACACACACACACACACAAACACACACACACACACACACACACATACACACATCTTGTAATGAAGCAATGCTTGTGTACGCTCGCTTTTTGTTTGTGTACGTGTTTAAATGTAGCATTTGTATTTCTGTATGTGGTGGTGTGTCGTGTGTGTGTGTGTGTGTGTGTGTATTGGGGTTGTGGGTCGTTGGCATAGGTCCCGGGGATGTTCTAGCTGTGTCAACACTGATAAAGAGTCATGTAATGGACTTACGAGTGTAGCTCTGCTGAGCGACGCCTTTAGCGCCGGGGCTGAGTTGTCAGCGTAAGACAGGCTTCGCTTTACTCCCTGTGTGGTGGAGAACATGTCGGAAATGCCATGCCGTCGTCGCCTGCTAAACCTCCGATAGAATCTGGATTCAAATAACCCTGGGATTGCAATTATGCTGGTCTCAATGTACAAGTAACAGCTGAGGGATTATGTTAACCATGGTCTTTCCCACGGAGCTTTAAAACATAGGCCATGCAAACTGTTGGAAGTCTGAACCACGTTAGTTCTCATGAGGCAAGTTATTTGTTTTGTGGTTTGTGAGACTTTTAGATAAGTCCCTCTAGGTGTTTTATTGTTGACATAAGACTGTTGTGGTATGTAAAAGCAATTGAGTGTTTGACACTTCCCTTTTTGCAGTCACAGTTGGGGTTATTTCCAGCAAAAGTCTAGATTTGGTCTCTACATATTAAGAAATGTGTGAACACAGTAGCTCAAGCTACATTAAATTCTTATTATGAATAATAAGCTACTCAAACTGTTGCATGTGCTAAATAAATCGTGTGAAGAAACAAGGTAATATCATGCTTGTCTACACTTCATTGGAATACTGGAGAGAATCTAATCTGCGTGTTGTCAAAATACAAATGACTAAGTTGAGGCAGTCAGACTCCGGGGGAATTGCTCTGAACAGCTTTGATTTAGCTTGACCATTTTCACGATGACTCATAGGTGACTCTGCTAATTTCATGGGGAGGTCAGTGCAACAGATCCACCCAACAACAAATGACATCGGAAAGAGAGAATGCTTTCTCTGCTCTGACTGGAGACAAATTAAAATATGTTTGTTTTTTTGTTTGTTTGTTTTTTCTGTGGTGCACAGAACACATTTCCATTGCCCTGTCTTTACCGACGGTTGATGTGGCGGTGCGAAGGGATGTAGGGGTGAATTTTAAAGTGGTTGTGAGTGTTAGCCAAACATTAATGAGAGCCGTGTTGGCATGGAAACCAGTGATGGTGCAGATCTGCTCAAGCGCTGTGGTGGTCAGGGGTGATGCCACTGATATGTCAGTGAGCTTGGACACAGCATTTTGTGCAGCCTGTGTGTGTTGGACACAGAATTGAATTCTATTTGTGGTGGTAGGTTTGCAGAATTAAATCGAATGCAACAGTTTTTAACAAATTAATGCAGCACGGTTATTATTCTAACCAGATTTAAGCACAATTTAGTACAACCAGGAAAATCCTTGTGTGGTGGTCAATGTTGATATTGTGGTGGGCCGCCACAAATAAGTCAATGTATGGGAAACACTGATCATTACATATGAGCTATGCCCTCACAACATACCGATTTATGTGCAAGTTATTTTTTAAAAAGTTTATTTTTTTTTAAAAAGTACCTAGGGATGCACGATATATCGGCGGCCGATATATTATTATCCGATAAGTGAAAAAATGAAAATATTATTATCGGTCCGATAACAGAATTCTGGCCGATAATTTGCGCCGATATTTTTTAAAGTCCTAATTTAGGCCTACGTAAGGTCCGTCTGGTTACACTGAGCTACTTGAGCTTGGTTGGCTATACTTTAATGTCAGCGGTGTGAATGTATTTCACCACTCTAACAAAATCTGTGGATATGCGTTCATTTGGGAATCTGTGCATCTCAAAATCCTCTCGTGAATGATCCGCCATTTAACCTTAACAGAGCGGAGCTCAGCCCTATCTAGAGCCGTCTTGTGCTGGTGTGTTTGCACTTTACCGCGCTGGTCGGGGAAACAAATAAACAAACTCATTAGTGGGATGAGTACAAGTAGGCCTAGTTCTAAGTTGTGTTTTAGCATTATATTTGCATTACTTTAGCTTGGGTTTTGTGTTATTACCTAGAAATATGCTAACCATTCGTGCTTCAAGTCCAGACAGGTCATCATAATAAGTTATTAAAACCTTCGGGCTAACTCCTTTCATTTCTGCTGCAGCAATTTGTGCGCAACAGAGTAGACGGACATAAGATACAGTCTGAGGAGTTGCAGCTTTATTCAGTTTCCCTTACAAACTCTGATTTGGTCGCTATACTGTAGCTTATTCCAAGCTGAGCCGTTTATGAGCGTTTAGTCCTAAATGAAAACGATTCAAACTCTCTAGCCACTCACTCGCAATTCACTGACGTCAGGTTCACTTAAAGGAGCCACACATACTGTAGGGCTAGGCTACTGTTATGTTGTTGACTGCCGTACTATTGAGGACTATTATGAGTTCTGTCCATCATTTGGTGGTAGGTAAAATTACTGCAATAAAATTGTGCTTATTAAATGCTTTCCCCAAATCACTTTTCACAAATATTTTCAAGAGTAATATTATCGGTTATCTTATCGGTATCGGCCACAACAAACCAATAAATATCTGTTATCGTTATCGGCCCTAAAATTCCATATCGGTGCATCTCTAAAAGTACCACATCATTTTTTAAATGAATGCCACATTGGGGATTTTGTTTGTATTTTCGCTAAGCTTAGCAGATGAAGCTAGATAGTACTATGTGTCTGTTCGAAACGGGAGACAGCTGCCTACTGCCTCCCTCCCTACATAGAGAGCTATCTCACTAGACATGACTTTGGATTAAATACATCTTTTAAAAATGAGCGTAGCACTGTAGAATCTTTGGTTAACACTACGGTATGATGTTAGCAAGGGATTATGGGTAGGAGGGAGCAAGAAGTGTGCATCGATGCTGCCTCTAAAAATGACCGTTATTTGGTAAATCTAAGATATCTTCAGAAGGCAGTAAAAAATATTTTTGGTTTTGAACCGCACTTGCTACCTCGCTCCCCAGTTAGATGTCTTAAAAGGCAGCAGTTCTACCCGTTTCAAAGAGACCCATTGATTAATGCCTAAATCCAAGCAAGAGTCTTTTTTATGTATATATTTTTGGGACTTTTTTGCCTTTATTGTGATAGAATAGTGAGAGACTGACAGGAAGTGAGTGGGAGAGAGAGATTGGGAGGGATGGGGACATGACCCGAGTTGGACTCCAACCCGAGTCCCCATGGGCACTTGGACCCAGATGTGGTACGGACATTTTAACCAGTTGTGCCACAGCGCCCCCAAAGTGAGAATCTTTTAGAACTGAGAGCGAGACTGAGAGAAGCGTAACTGAGAAGGACCCCTCAAAGACCGAAATATGTGAACTTACTTTTTAAAATGTAAAATTAAACAGTTACACTTTAAAATATTATGCTTGCAAAACAGTTTCCTAAGCTCTTGACATAGATGACAGTGGTCTCGTTTACAGAGTTTGATTTCTTTGATTACAGAATTCTGGATTTTGGCTGAATTGACACCAGTGTATTGTCAATATCAACCCAGTGACAGGCTTTATCGCTGTACACAGTGACAAGCATGCTCGCACACATAACATACACACACACCTGATCGAACCCCAGTGATCTGACAACAGAGTGTGCTGACCTGGATTGATGCAATGCATTCTGGTCCAGTGCGCTGAGTTGCTGCAGGCGGGTAACTGGGAAAAAGAGGCTGGTCTTTGCCAGCATGGTCATAACTCTCCATGACGGTAATGATTTTCCCACCAAGACAGCAGCTTTTTTCCCTTTTATAGACCCTTTCAAGAGAGTTACATTATCAGCATCATAGTTGGCCCCACAAGACTTCCGTTTTAACATTCCATATGTTATCTTAGGGGCCGTTTATACGAGAACGATTGCGAAGGAAGACGACAAAATATTTGATCATAAGTGCCTTTCGTTTACACGGCGACCCTGCCATCGGGGATTGAAGACGCAAAAATCTGAACCTTCCAGAGTGTAGAGTTTTGAAGACGACCCGGGTTGCGTCTCCGTCTAAACGGCTAAACCAAAGATCCTTGATTACCTCTCTGGCTAAACTGTGAAATTAGAATGTCTGCGCGTGACGTACCGGGCTTCTATCACACCACCACCCAGCGGTCTGGAATGCATATCCAATCGAATATCACATACTCTTGCGTCTTCATATAAACAAAGATTTCCCCTGAGAATGCTCGCCTAAACGAATAAAAAAAATTAAGACGAGACGCCACTTCTGCGTCTTCTCTTTTCATCGTCACCGTATAAACGTAGCCTTAATGCAGAGGAAGTAGATTGGGAACCAAATAGAACGTTCAAGCATTGTTTTTGTTTTTATTGTTGAAAGGGTCTATAAACCATAGGTTAAAAAGCAAGCCTCATCATGCAGATGGAAGCCAAACAAGAACAATACACCAGTAGGACTTTCCACTACAGTGGCTCCCATTTGTTTCAGAAATCGTCCCAAAATCCAGATGATGTTGTTTTGTCTTTTTCCTTTTCGTGGTAACCAGAGTTGCAGTCTTTGTTTGTTTTTGGGATTACTATGGGTAGATTTAATATTACTGAGTTAGTTAGGCTAGTTGGTTAGTCGAGATGAGTTGATCTGAATCTGCTCCTGATGCTCCTTAAGCCGGTACCGACACACCGGTGTGACATGAATGTTGGAAATTGAACGTTCTAAGTAATATCTGGTCGCAACTCTCTATCTATATGGCTCTGGGTTCACTGAATTCAACATGGAATTTTAGAACCTTACATTGTTGCGGAACATAATTTTCTGTTAGAATGTTCCAAACTCCCCTGTTGAAGGGTTAAAAAGAAAGTCTGAACCACTGTGTTCTGTGCTCCTTGTGTTGAGTGTGTTTTGGTGTCTTGGCTGATCAGGTGTTTGTATCGAATCGAGGTCCCTGTGAGACCACTGTCTGAGTGCACTGAGTCGAGTCTAACACGCCATCACCATCACATAGTGCATGAGAAGACACAGATATGGACAGGCACATATGCACACACGCACACATACACATAAACAGACACACACACATACACACACACACACACACACACACACACACACACACACACACACACACACAAAACTACATTCGCTCAACTCCAACTCACTCGCTCATGCAAACCAATGTACACACACGTGTGCACAAACAAATAGACACACTCGCATGCAGAAAGTACACACGTGCCTCACACACAATATCCACAGTCCCACTAAAAATAGCCAATGTTTTCCACCACAGACTGAAGAAAAACAAAAATGGCCCGCTCGATCCCACTTGCTGCAGGTGGTGTTTGTCTGAGAGTGGCGTGCATGTGTGTGTGCGTCTGAGTGTGTGTGGGTTTTTGGTGTCTGAGTGTGTGTTTGTGTGTGTGTGTCTGAGTGTGTGTGTGTGTGTCTGTTAGTCTGTGTGTCTGAGTGTGTGTGTTTTTGTGTGTGTTTGTGTTTGTATCTGAGTGTGTGTGTGTGTGTGTGTTTGTGTTTGTGTGTATCTGAGTGTGTGTGTGTGTGTGTGTGTGTGACTGTGTGTGTGTTATCAGGTCCATCTGACTATGAGCTGCTGACAGGGAGGCTGCGCTCCTGTGGGTCTCCTAGTGAGGCTCGCTGACAAACCCACCTGCACCTGCACCTCACCAGCTGAGACGAACACCATCAGACAGACATCTCGTGAAATCACACGAAGAACACCTCAATCTCAAAAATACCATCTATAGCTTACCTCATGATTTGAAGTAAACTTAAATATGACTCTGGTTTTACCTGGAAACTACGGGATTTTAAATGCATGACATACTAATAATAAACTTTTAATTTGTAAAAAAAAATATGCCTTTCTAACACTAACATGAACATCCTGTAAAAAGTCAGCTGAACTTTAGCTTCCTGCTTGAGCATAGCCTTATCTTTCGCAGGAAGTGCGAACACTCAGCTGGCTTTTCAGCAGGTCGTTGTTGTGGCGGCGGTGGACAGGTGGAGTGAAGGAGAGTGTTTTCTCCCACTGACCTTTAGAGTCATTAGCCCTCCTCCTCCACTGCATAATGCCTAAGGAAATGCGTGACCAGTGTCATTTAGGCCCTTTTCGCCAAAATGTCATGCACGCTAACGGTGGCCTAGAGAAATCGTGCTCTTCGCTTCTTGCTTCTTTAACGACGCTCCTTTTTTCCAGCTCCGCTAAAGCAAGGCCTACGTATCGTACATGAAATACATACAAATACATACACACACACACACGCACACACATACACACACACCCTTCTGAATGACAGTTGACCAATTTAGAAAGGTGTAGTATGTATGAAGCTGTGAAAGTTTGAGTCTATAGCTGTCATAATGGTAAATTGTTCTATAGAGTTCCATTTGTGTAAGGCATGGTATGCACAGCACATGGTATGTTTTCTAGTATGGTTTCTCTGTGCGTTAGAGGTTACGTCTTATCTTTCAAACTAAAACATCTGGTCGTACAGTTGTGCCAAATATGACTGTGTGCCTGACCTTTGTGCCTGTTAAACTGAGTAGATGTGTGCCATTTGAAGTGGCAAGGGATTCATTCAGAAGTGAAATCTCTTTAGGTTAATTAAAGGATCTATTAGTTAAATGACAGCAGGGAGTGTCGGTGAAAGAGCATAATTCAATGTCAGGCAAGGTCGTTTCCTCCAAATGGGGCATGAGTTGTTTCAGTAATCAATAGGAGCATTTCATTCTCTGATGACAGTAAGGGGGGATGGAGCAGAAGTAACCTCTACTGGATGGGGCTTACCCTTGGGAATTGTCCTCATGACAATGACTATGACTTCTGACTCAGTGAAGCTCTTTCTTTTTGAAGGGAAATCTGAACTGAGTCAAGGGTTTGGTTTTGCTTGGTCGAAGCCATGTTGGTTCAGCCCCCTAAAATCACTGCGATTGCAGGCAACTCTGGCATTATGATCGGCAGCTTCGATTGCCAGGGTGATGACAGTCCCGCCCCCGCCCCCCACCTTCCCACCATCCAATGATCCGGTGACTTCCTGTGACATCATGGCAGAGAAGAGCTGTGTGGAAATAAATGAGCTGCGATGTTCCTACAGATTAGGCAAGCAAGCATGCAGCCCGATTCATGCACACACAGATGTACACAAACACACACACACAAACACACACGCACACACACGCACACACACACACTTAGACAATGACCGAGTCACACATTGACCGAGTACACACAGAAGCATAGTACAGGCACACACAACCCGTATACAGACCCAAACACACACAGACACTCTCTCAAACACACTAACAGAGACACAGGTACACACACACACATATACACACACACACACATAAACACACACACACACACACACACACACACACATACACACACACACACACACACACACACACACACACACACACATACACACACTCCACTCCCTCCCCCAATGTCAGCTCAAGGTCTCTACTAGTCTAGCCGGGCGGCTGAGGTACAGTGATATATGGCTGCAGGCGGCATGTTGACTTTGTCGCAGTCGGATGACGTTCCTCTGCCTCTTAGCAACATCTACGAGTAGGCCACACCTACCTTCCCTGTTGACAAACACACACGGGCACACACACGCGGTCACGCACGGTCACAGCCACACACACACACACACACATACACACACACACACACACACACACAGAATACATTGCTAGAATCCATTCAGTGCTGCCCTTGCTCACACTGCAGTGAGACAAAAAAACAGTGGTGAGGAAGATGATGGTGATGATGGAGGACAAAGGACCACTCATTCACACCAATTGCTCTCAATAAAGCAGAGCTGCCTTGTGTGTAAGCCTCTAGTGGCTCATGATTTGATACTTGAATAACGTCTCGCACGCGCAGTGCTTGTTCTGCCCTTAGCTCGTAGCCTGCGTGGCTCGGAGAGAGCGTAGATTATGCAAAGTGATTTCCAGCCTCACTCGCATATTTGTCAGAGAAACGTAACATTTTACCCCGTTAGGGCGCTTAACTGGCAGTTATAAAATGGCAATTATATTTTGTTCGCCGGCCGTGCATTAAACACTAATCGGTGCCTATTTTGGTTCCTCTGGTTGAATGATTGGGACTCTTTGGGCTGTGAGTGCGCTGTGTTTGGTTGGGTTGGGGGGGTGTTGGGGGGGTGCAGTGTGCTGTGGGCCCAGCCCTGACTCTTGCCCCTGTGGCAGGCTAAAAAGCTTTTTTACGTAACACTGCATCAGCTCAGTGCTTGCACTAGCAGCCAGCTCCGGTCTCCCCCCACGAGCACTCAGGCCTCTCGCACTCAATACAGAATAAAGTAGAGTTCGGGGACCGGGCTGTCTCTATGTCTGTCTCTCTGTCTCTCTGTCTCTCTCTTGTTTATCATGTTTTTCCCCTTTTCTCTCTCCTCATGAGTTCTCTCTCTCTCTCCTTGTCTCTCATGTTTTTCCTATTTTCTCTCCTCGTGTGCTCACTCTTCTCCCTGTCCCACTCGAGTCGTGTCATCACGCTCTGCACCTGTCCTTTTATCTCCTCTCCCTTCCCTCTCTAACCTGGCCTTTTGTGTCTGCCTTCCTCTGCCCTCATCTCAGATCTCACTGCTGCTCTTACCTCTGCTCACCTTACCTCTCATCTCTTCTCTTCTCCACTTTCCTAGCCTGACGAGCCAGACCCACATGCAACCGGTCGTGTACTGCGACTTTTGAATTATTTGTTTGATGCATCTATGTGTGAAAACATTAAACAATATAACCGTCTCGTAGTTGGAGCGCAAAAGAGTAGGCTACAATGGATGAAGTCAAGGTAAAGTTGGCTAGTGGCAGGCTCAGGTTGTTTTTTTCTTGTTCTCTTTGTTTCATTAACAGGTCCATTTTATGTAGAATAATGTTCTGATGCAGCAAGGTTTGGGCTATGTGTCGATGTTGTAAGGTTTATCCCTGAAGCAAAAAAAAAAAAAAAAAGGTCGCCCTTTACGTGCTTCAATTGTGCGAGAAAAAAAAAATAAAGCACATTCATTTGAATGATTTTAGCTTGTGTGTGATTTATCGCGGGCACGGGTCGGGTAACGGGCAAAATATTAACGGGTCCGGGCGGGTGCGGATTTAATTTTAATATCACCACAGGTGACGGGTCAGATCTGGTGCTGAACTTCTTGGGTGCGGGTGGGGGCGGGTCTAAAAAAATGGACCCGTGCAGGACTCTGGTCTGGGCACTCACCGTTCGCAGTGCTCAGTCCGAGGGGCGGGATAATCAGTTGTCTTTCAAATTCCCTCTGCACGCAATAGGACAGCGGCAGCGCTATGAGTCCCATCCGTTTCCCACCAGCGGAGCTAGTTGGCTAGTTCAAACGTTTGCCAACTTAATAAAAGCTTAACTCATGTCACACTGTTCGCCAACAGCAACATCCATCTTATTGGTTTTCAAGTAGCAGGGAATTCAAGCCAAACCGTTGCAACTCTGCCATCAATCATTATGTTAAGCCCATTTTTTCAACTACATCGTCTCTCCTCTCTCTCGACTCTTCTTCCTCCCTCCCCCTCCTCACCTCTCCTCTGGTTCTCCTCCCACCTCTAATTTCTTTCTCACCTCTCTGATCTTCCTACACCCCACCCCACCCCCCTCCCTTCCATCTGTGACGGCTGTGTGATGGAGGGATGAATGGCTTTGTGTGGGAGTTATTCCCCCATTCCTCCTTTCCCTCCTCCTCCTCCTCCTCCTCCTCCTCCTTCTGCTCCTGCTCCACATGCTCTCACGGAGGCGAACACCTCCTCCCCAGACAAACCCCAGGCCCTCTCATTACTGCTCTCCCCCCTTATCTCCTCACATCTCCTCAAATCTCTCTGGGCAACGGCAGCTCAGGAGCCCTAGGAAGGTGTCAGGGAGGCACGGGCCCGGGCGGCCGGCCGTTTGGAGGCTTGGAATCCTCCTGGTGTCTGGCTTTAGCTAAGAGCCAGACACCAAAGCTGCAAATACCCCCAGTGGCAGAAAATAGCCCCTTCCATGGCGGCCCCTGCTACTTTGTTGCTGGATGCAACTCATGACTTGCGCAGCGCTTTGAGAATTCTCAGAAAAGCTAAGTGTCTCCCACCCCACACACACACACACACTCACTCACCCTCCTGCGTCGGACTCCCCGCACAAACAAGCCACCGGCCACCACAGGGGAAGCAAAACTAATCATGTGCGTTTGTTGTTGCAATAAGTAATAAATGAATCATCCAAATAATGAACTCGTCATCGAGATGAGTCATATCAGGTGTTGTAGCCTGTGGTGGGCTTACGTCCCAACACTAATATAATGGAAAACGCTGTCATTGGAAATGGTAATCTGACCTGGGATTAGTGGCGGAATGATGGACGACGAAGGATATTAAGTGCAGTGATTTATGAGCGTCTGAAACAGGTAGGTCACGATCCAGCCGGTTATTCAGCAAATAGTTGCATGAGTCACCTCAGCGCGCTCACATGATGTCACGCTCCTGCGTTTCATCTGCACGGGGGGCGAGATTACCCCAGCGCCACGTCACTCCTCACCACTCTCTTCTGGAGAAGTCGTCTGGGCCCCACCCAAAAGACTTTTCACGTGTGTGTGAGTGTGTGTAGTGTGGTCTTTCATATTACATTCATTCTATTCTGTTAATTCCAGCGCTCCTCCAACAATGCACCCTCAGTTAGAGCTCCATCTCTGTGCTAGGAACCAACTGGGAGAACCCCACCCCACCCCATCCCACAGCACTAGCCTTGACATGTTACAGTAAGGATGTGTGCTCCAGGGCCCATTTGCCAAGATCTGACAGCACAGATGCGTTAATTCCTCCTCTAAGTGCCTTGAGCCGAAAGCATCTGCTCGACGCCAGTTCGCTCCCACGTCGGTAGGTAGACGTGCGACACAAACACACGCAGCTCCCCATCAAACAACAGGAGCATCAGACAGCCACTTAGTCAGTGAAAGCCGAAAACACCAGCCTGCCTGCTTGCATGCCTGCCTGTCTGCCTGCCTGTCTGTCATGGCAAAATCGATGAGGGAGGGGAGAGACGAGACAGGTGTGTGCACTGAAACTGCTGGGGGAGAGAGAGCGAGGCGGTGGGGGGGTTGTCATGGCGAGCTGTGTGACAGGGGGGAAAGCCGCAGCAGAGCCAGGCCAGCGGGGTTCACGACTCAGATCGCATTAAGCACCAGTCCTCCTGACAAGAGGCATGTTTGTACTTAGCCTGTGGTGGCTGTAGCTAAGTGTATGACGAGGGAAAGGAAGAGGCGGGGGTGTCGCTGGGCAGTACCCTGTGGGAGTCGAGAGGAGAGGGAGACGGGTAGACCGTAGGTGGTTGTAGTTTTGCAGATGTGTGTGGTGTGTGTGTGTGTGTGTGTGTGTGTGTGTGTGTGTTTGTGTGTGTGTGTGTGTGTGTGTGTGTGTGTGTGAGCACCTCAGCCTCAAACAGGATGTGAGCGCTGAGGCAGAGAGCTGAGCGGTACCCTCGGACAGCTCCCTTGGTGTGTGTGTGCCTGATGGTGACGGTGTGTTGCTGTCATGTCTGCCAGGTCGAAGGGGATCCGCCTCATCGCTGACATTTACCCGGGGAAAAGCAAACATGCGCAAGTCAGTGAACACGTACCATGCAGGCACGCACACACACCCACTCACCCAGACATTCATATAAACAAACACTCACAAAGACACATATACCTCACTCAGACTCACTCACATGTATACTAAATATATCACCAAACACAAACAAACTCTTATAAGCTTAAACACGTGCTACTCCATAGTCTGATATCTGCTTATATTTAAGTAATAGCTTTTAGAATTTTGTTGCAAATGCCTAGGCTAAGTTCACAGAGGGACTCATTAATGTAACATTTTGCCATTAATAAGGATTCTAAAATTAAAATGATCATTGTTTTATGTTGCACTCAATCTTGTGGCCATATATCGAAGGTTCTGTTCCTCATATGGAAGTTTTCAAAAATCACTATTTTGCGAATAGTGTCATTATTACCTGTTTGCATGAATCATTATTACCTGTTTGCACGAAAATCACACATTTTACACATTTCCATGTCAGATGCCCCGCGAATTGACAGCATAGGTTAGCATATCCGACATTTAACTGATGTACATGTATATACGACATAGGGTGTCCACTCCCCACACAGTGACATATGATTGACAAATGTGCAAAATATAAGGCTTTATCAAATATACCAAGTATCAGTTCCCTCAAAGATGGTCTGCCAGAGCATAGCTTCAGTGAATGATTACACACACTCTCTCACACACACACACATTGCACACACACACACACACACACACACACACACACACACACACACACACACACACACAGCCCTAATTACTTGCTTGTTTTGCTTTCTTTATTTGCTTGTTGTACAAAATTGTTCAGCAGTAACACATTTAGCTTTGTGAAGTAGGTCATTTTTGTTTACAAGTTGTTTACGTATCGCTGGACCTAACTGTTATATGGATTTGAACTGTACTACTGTTGTAATATTCATTCACATTCATTCATACTTAACCTTAAGTCTTAGTCATAGTATTTTTGCTTTATGTCTTCATATTCTTTGAATCCACTCATGCTGAATGTACCTGTTCACTAAAGACATGAATCCATGATACGTTACTACATGCCGCGAGTTCATAAACTATGGCTGCCTGACAGAATGCATTTTCCCACCTAGTCATTCTGGTTAAGCGTATCTTCCCTGTTATTGGTCATTAATTCAACCTCTCTCCTCAACCCACCTTGAGCAGCGCATCTAGCATCCTACACAACTGCCCCCTTCCCCCACTAAAGCCAGCAATACTACTGCCCTCCACCTACAAAACTGCCCCCTTCCCCCACTAAAGCCAGCAATACTACTGCCCTCCACCTACAAAACTGCCCCCCTTCCCCCACTAAAGCCCCTAAAGCCAGCAATACTACTGGCCTCCACCTACAAAACTGCCCCCCTTCCCTCATTCACCCATACACTTCGCTTATGACAGCCCACACACACAGCTCCCCTCACAGAGGCATATTTTTATTATTCAGCCTTTATTATTAGGGCTTCATGTGTGACAGTGTGTGTGTGTGTTCATATGTGTGTGTGTGTTCATATGTATGTGTGTGTGTGTGTGTGTGTATATGTGTGTGTGTGTGTGGGTGTACAGCGATAGATTAAGCTAATGCAGCATTGGAGATGAAGGCATGGGCAGAGCCTGCAGGGTGTTGTAAACCATTTATTTCAGAGCAGCAGCGCAGGGAGGCTCACACAGTTTGGCCACTCGTGGGATAATTAGGAAAATGCAGATTAGAAATTAGAAATGCAGTTTGCCCAGGCAAATGGCTTGAGATGCTGGGACTCTGGAGGGGTGTGTGTGCATGTGTGTGTGTGTTTATGTGTCATGGGTGGCATGGGGGTCGTAACATCTCTAAAGCCCTGGAGCTTCACAGGCACAGTCAACTGTGATTTTATGTAAGCACTCATGAATACACAGACAGACACACACACACACACACACACACACACACAAACACAAACACAAACACACTCAAACGAGCACACACATATGAATGAATTTACACACATGGACTCACACACACACACACACACCCAAACACTTCCTCAGGTCACTTCTTGGTCTCACAAATTGAGGGAAAACTTTAAATGCATTATTCATGCCATTTTGATCTTCACCAGCTAAAGCAAAAGCAGCGCAGAGCCTTGCAAAGCAGAACCTCCGCCGGCGTGATAAACAAACTGCAATGCAAACACAGTGACTTCGTCAGTTCTATCTTTACATTTGTTTTTGTTCGTTCCACTTCGTTCGAGGTCTGACATGGGCCACTGCCGTCTCTCGGAATAGCTGCGCCCGCTGTGGCGGATTGCATAAAAGATGAGGCGTTGACGCTGCCGCTCATGCGTGAGGCATGACAAAAGTGCACGCGGAGTGCAGCGGAGACCGTGTTTTGTGCCCGTGTAGCACCGCTTTGCGGCGCCGCACTTCAGTGGTATTGGTCCCCGGGCTTTGCCCTGCTGCGCCGTCTGATATCAACGCTTGATGCGTCAAAACCATTTGATGTTCAAAATGGTCCGTGTCAGAAATAAATGACAAATCCCTTCCTGATCTTGTAGAAGACGTCCCAGAAGGTTCTGGAGATGTTGTGCGGAGGGAATTGTGGGAAAGAACACTAATTTGTTTGAGGTTCATCTTTTTGATAGTTTCCATATATCTTAATATGCAAAGGCGCTTCACTGGTGTGGTACCTGTTTTCTTTCTTGAGCTGAAGTGATGGATTATTCAAATATCATCATCAAAAACAACAACACCCTGAAAGCCCTCCAGATGACACAAACAACACAGATCAGTTGCATCACCTCTCTGCTTTCTCTCTTTCTCAGACACTCCTCTGTTTACTACAAATTCAGTTCAGGTTCTTTGTTATCTTTGGAGTTTATCCCCTTAAATTTCTCAGGTTTCATTTATGCCCACTCTGCTTTGTTAGAGTTTAGTACAATCTCTCAATTGCAGTGAGAACTCCTACACGACTGGTGTTATTATTATAAGCCAGACAGAATGAGGCCTTTGCCCTGCAGTTGATCATATGAGCCTCTCACGTTCTCACAGGCTGGCCATCATGTTTTGATGCACACACAGCTTTCTGTGCAGAATTTAGTGGAAAGAGCTGTGCTTTTGTGTGTGTGTGTGTGTGTGTGTGTGTGTGTGTGTGTGTGTCTGTGTGTGTGTGTGTGTGTCTGTGTGTGTGTGTCTGTGTGTGTGTGATGCATGGCAGTCCTCCAGCACAAGCATTAGCCATTGCTGCTGTGTGTATTATCACCCTGAGGTCAGGGTCAGCCAGTGCAAGGCCAGTCCATTATAACAGCCCTGCTGCACCTCTGCAGTCCAGGGTATGTATGGTATGTGTGCTGTGGTTGTGGGCTTTTTGTGAAAGTGCTGTGTGCAGGTTTTATGTTTGTGTGCACATGCGTGTGTATCCCACATGTGTATTATATCTAACGTGTACGAATCAAAAAAGGTAGAATAATATAAGCAGTGTACAACGTCACTTTGAATGTATTATTTGCCTGATTTTAAATTAAATCTGAAATGCCACAGTTAATGCAACAATACCATACAGTATAACATTTTCCTATGATGTTGTCTCTGTGCAACACAATGTGTGTCAATCAGTGAGCGTGTTCTTGTGTGTGATGGATTTTTGTCTCATTGTTTTTGGGTTTATTTTTTGTGTGTGTGTGTGTGTGTGTGAGTGTGTGTGTCTGAAAGTCTGTGTCTGCATGCGAGCCATGTCAGCCTATGATTGAGAGTGGCGTCTCGTCCCAGGCTAAGAATAGCTCTTCCTGTTCTGACATTGTTAGATGGCCTCCATTATAGAGTGCTGCTGGGGAGGCGGTCCGGAGCCGTGGGGGTCTGGGGGTCCTGCCGTCTGGGATGGCGAGTCGTCCGACTTGTAATGGAGTGAAAACGCCGCGTGCCCCTCTTGGCGGGAGGGTTAGTCAGCGGTATCTGACCCACATGGCTTGGCATCGTTCATCAGAAAGCTCTTCAGAAACGCACAGAAAAGTTGTGCACACCAGTGTGTGCTAACTTGCTTTGGATTGTATAAAAAGTTAAGCTGAGAGGCAGTCATACATTTGGTATTCCATGCAAAATTCAGCCCATCCAAAAAGCCCTTCAGTTTCCCCTTGAAGCCCCTGTAGTTTGACAAGATGACTCCAGTAATGTCAAAATAAGCTAGATGTTGGCGATGATACACTGCCCAAGTATGGTAAAACACTGGAGTCAGAGTTCACATTCAGGTATTAATGACTTGACTTCCTTGTGAATAATTGAATGTAAAGGCTTTCCCAAAGGCCTAATAAAATTCCCACCATGGTAAAAATAGGCTCTATAAGTAATAGCCTACAGAATGAATAACAATTAATCTGAATTTTTAAGCATCAGCCAATGATAGCTCATACTTACAGCTAATACTCTCTTTTTAACAAACTTTTGAAGTCTGTAAACAGCATGTCATGCCCAGAGGGCCAATCTAGAAATCGGCAATAAATATTTATGTGTGCCGTCTAGCTTGGCTCGACATGAATTTTTATAAGGATGGTCAAATTTGACATCTTCAGCTTGGCAGACCTAATTAGAAACTGACAGTTCTAGAAATTGACAGTTCTCCACCGTGTCGTAATCACAGTCCAAGTGCTGAGGACACTCCCACTGATTGCATGCACTTGAGCTACATTTTTTTTCTATTTCTGAACAGAGCAGAACACATTTTTCAACCCAGTGATGAGTTTTTTGACTTCAGTCGATGCAGACAACAGGTGAAACCCTCATCTAAAGAGTTGTGTGGCACAAAAGGATGATGTGTACCACCATGTGTGCAGTATAATTCCAGTCAAAGATTTATTAAGGGACTTGTGCATAAACATTTGCCGACATATTTTTAGATTTTCATCAATTTCAAACCTGTTGTGTATGCAAAGTTTCTGCCATTCTTGTGGCAGAAACTTACGATGGATGTTTTTTGACCAATCTATTGTCCGTTTTGCCCATATTTGCTGAGTCAGTGACCAGGGTATATTATATGGCATCAATTTTATCTTTGCAGTTCGACACCAGGCTGAAACCAGACCAGTAGTTTTATGTTACAGTTTATCACATCATTCATTGTTATCATCTTATAGCTGTTATGAGATTTCTGTGCCATGATAATCCACATTTGTGGCATGGCAATGTTATCACTGTTGAAAAAGTGGTCCTTTTATTACGCAATAACTGTCCTTGTTGACATACTGCAGCACTCATATCTCCATGATTGAGATAGATGTTTCTTAACAAACTGTCAGTATATCAGGTTATTTTGCAGGTATTTGAGGTAAAGATGTATCTTGGATCTCACATTTGTTATTTGGAGTGGACTTTTCTTTTAGTATTCTCAGCGGCGGCAGTGGGTTGCTGTTCTTTGTGTGTGTGTGTGTGTGTGTATGTGTGTGTGTGTGTGTGTGTGTGTGTGTGTGTGTGTGTGTTTGTGTGTGAGAGAGAGGAGGGGTGTCATACCTGTCTGGCCCTCTGTGTCCCTTTATTCCAAATTGAGAGCATAAAACCTGCGGTTTTATTGTTGGGTCATAAACTACATGCCTCTGTGGACAATGCTGCAATGACGCCATCCCCAGAGCAAAATGAACATGACAGTGGAGCGGGAGCACCATTTATGGCATCAGGCCATTTTCTAACAAATGGTGTTGAAAATCTCACACACTCATCGTAACTCTGTCTCACACACACACACACACACACACACAAGTAAAATCACTGGCTCTCTTGTTGGGAGTGAAACATTGCTCAACAGTGGTTCAGTAGTAATAGCACACTCAGTGTTCTCACCGTGTGACTTGTAGACTTTATGGTAAAGAGCCCATTTATCGCCAAGATTAAGATGACATTCAGGATGGTATTACAGACCATTAATGGCCACATTACAAAGACAGCATGTCTGCTCCCTACATGGAGAACGTTACACATTACAAAGAACGTTACACATTACAAAGACAGCATGTCTGCTCCCTACATGGAGAACGGGAGGAAAGCAGCTAGTTAAACACAGAGCAAAGAGAAAAAACACAAAATGGCTCTGAGCACTACTAGGAGGCTATTGTCAGTAATCACTTCAAACAGGTGATCTTTTGTAACAGGTGTGAGTTAAGTCAAAAAAGGAAAGTAACAAAGGCACACTGCTTAGAAAACATTTATGAAAAAGCTTTTAATTCAACATGGCAACTAGTTAAAAGCACATAGGCCTACGCATTGCGGCCATATGGGCCTTCTTTAGGGCAGTCAGAGAGAAAGAGAGAGAGAGAGATTCTTGTTAGCTCTTGTGGTAAGGTAACTTCCATCAAGCTGTGACACATGGGTCCTCTGTGTCTCATTTCAAAGGGCTCTATCAAAAGTATTACCTTTAGTTACTGGTGCTGTGCCTTTTAAGCAACAGGTGGTGATGTTGAATAGAAAGGAATATCATCTTCATAATGATCAGCTCAAGTTAGGCAAGTCATTAGTCAAGCCAAGGCTGTGAATGTCATTAATCAAACAGACACACACATCCATGGTCTATCTTGATGAGCATCGCCCTGTCCACTGTACTTGTAATTCTGAGTCCACTGCCATTGTTACATTTTAATAATATACTATTTTGCATTATTTTCATAACCCTAGCCTATCCACCCACCCCACCCCCTTAAGCTCTGAGAAAGCCCAGAAAGACTGTACTTGGTGGCATGAACTCAGGTTATGGCATAGTTTGTGGACCCAGCTCTTCAGGGAGTATCTCCTGGGCTTGTAGCACTGAACTGACACTTGACTGTATGGAAGTAGCACTCGCTGCTGCACTAACTTGTCCTTATCACACTCTACCTTGATTGTTTCCCTTGTCGGGAGTTGTTTTGGTTAAAAAAAAGCGTCAGCCAAATGTTATGTAATGTAATAAATCTCAAAAAAAGGTAGCTGTTTTCATATTGTTCGCTGTCCATACCAGCCATTCAAGTGGTATTTTTCCACATGTGTGTGCATGTCCATGTAGAAACGACTTGCATCTTCTATACCAGACCAGGGGGGTATTCCATCAACCTCGCTAATGAAGGCGGCGCTTAACAGAAATAGCCTGGCTTGAACTAGCGTAGACTTTCACTTGGGGCTGAAGCCGTTCCATTAACTCAAGTTAGCGGCATCTTGGCCTCGTTTATTCAAGCGAGGTTGTCAGCTTCATCTCTGCTCGTGCACGAGGTAGAACAGTAGACCAAAACAGTAGATTGACGAAAAGAGGATACATGTCGTAAAATTAAGACAATACTAGACAATTTCTGTTTGATTTGGCAAGCGCCATCTACAGGATTTTCATCGAAAGTCATCAAATTTAACATCGAGAGAAAAAATAGATTGCCTACAGAAATTGGAGAATAAAGCATACATTTAAAACAACAATGATAATGGTTTGAAATCAATATACAGTCTATGCTTGAACAAAACAAGTGAATGAATAAATAGCATAAACTCAAAAACAACTTATGGATATTATGGATATTCAAAACTATCTATAGCCTGGCTTAGGCTACGTTCTTAGATTAAAAGAGTTCACTCCAAATTATTGTCTAGGTGTAGGTGGTCATAAAATAAATTAGTATCAACATAATAGCCTATTGTCTCCCATAAGTCCCAAAGTGTTTGAAATAAAAGTATCTTAAATGCAATGGCTTTCGATTCAATTTATGCCTAGTATTTAATCTGTGTAGCACACAGTTCATTTGACATTCATGAACAACTGTCGACACATGAAGCAGTTTTAATTATTATCTGCCTAGGCTACAGAATAATCCTTTGGCTTGCATCAGATATAAAGCCCACTGGCAAAGCTGTCACTGAACAGCCTACCAAATGTGTATGACCCTTTATTAGCAGTAGACATATGTCTTTCATCAAAGATTATAACTAAAAATGCCATTATCAAGGTGATAAACTATGGAGCCTTAATACTTCGTATGGGAAGCGAACCTGCGAACACGCAAGAATGTAATTCCTTTCCTATGCCGTCTCGCTGCACGTTACACCACCACCAACTGTAAGTGATGCAGAGTAGCAAGATTCCTAGAACCACACGCATGTGAAGTTAAACATTTTAAGTCGCATAATCTTCATAAATTCTTTGGAGCTAGTGACTGTGTAAATCCATGCTCCGTCGCTGTCGGAAAAAAAAACATTTCTAGGCCTACTTCTATTTTTGAAGTTGTAGGCTACAGGTGACGAAAGCACAGGTTGACGGAACCATCTTTTTGGACTTGTTTTCCGACTGATTTTTTTTTTTTGCAACACAGCTTAATTTAGCTTAAAAGTTAACCTGCTACGGAGCAGGTTAGTTCTGTGGCATAAATTCCCATAGTTACCAAGCTGGGATTCACATTAACCTCATTAATGGAACGGAATTTCTCACTAAAATTAGCGAGACTTATCTAAATAAGCCAGGCTTGGCCATTTATGAGGTTGATGGAATACTCCCAGCTGTTAATAGTAGTCTATTTGGTGGTTGGAAACAGCTGACAAGGTGCATGCAGAAAAGCCAGAAGGCCTTCTCAGTGTGGTAACAAATCTGTATGCAAATCCTTACGATTCAGCACCTACTAACAATTCTCACAGATAAAGATCGGTCATATATGTCTAACCTTGGCTAAAAAGTGTCGTCATGACAACATGGTTCATAGACGGTGTTTCATAGCCTCGCTTCTTGAATCAAAGTCAAAGATGTGTATCCCCCCATCGGAGCCGTGGAGCCCATCGGAGCTAAAATGGCTGTGGTTTCCCTTCCGAGCCGTGGTGGCTGAAAGGTGGTCATTAAACGGCGATCAGACTTCCCCGGCTCATCATGTGAAGAGAGCTCTTTTTTTTTTATCTGGGCCTGTCAGGTGAAGTGCCACCCGAGTGCTGGAAGAGGAACCTATTTATATCGCCTGTCGTTTCTGGATGCCTCCACCACCAAATAGTGGAGAGAGGGAGGAAGGGGAGGAGGAGAAAGAGAGGAGGGGAGGAGGAAGAGAAGAGGGGAGGAGGAAGAGAAGAGAGGGAAAGAAGAGAGGGAAAAGACGTGAGCGCACTCTGGAACGGAAACTTAAAAAGAGAATTTCACGTCCCCCGGTCGCTCACTCCTGCCCTACATACTTTGTTTTTTTTTCCCCCGTCTGGTTTTACATAACAAAGTGTTTCATAACCTGCCACATTTTGTGTGTGTGTCTGTGTGTGTGTGTGTGTGTGTGTGTGTGTGTGTGTGTGTGTGTGTGTGTGTGTGTGTGTGTGTGTGTGTGCGCGTATGTGCAGGTATATGTGACAGCCAGTGTTAGTATGTGTTAGTGGGTATTGATGCCAGAGTGTGTCTGTCAGGTGCTTACATCTCCATGTGCTCTCACTGTAAGCAATCTCCATCCTCCAGGACATTTCCTCTTTGATTCTTGTTTAGCTTGTTTACTTTTTCCTGGTCTTCGTCCACTGCCATACACCAAAGTACCAAGCAACACACACGCACACACACACACGTACACGCACACACACACACATACTTGTACACGTGCAGAAACACTCGCCTGCACTCTTCTTTGGGAAGGGTGTGTCCATACTTAACAGAAGGGCGAGCCCCATGAGAGTTGGGCTTTGCCGGCTCTCTCGGTACATCACAGCGGGCCGCGCTTCCTGGCAGAACCGGGCTGGGCAGGCCTCCGAGTCTCTTCCATCCCTCCCGGGGCTCGGGCCGCAGCTCTGTGAGGAGAGGGACAGGCACAGTGGCTGGTCAGAGCTGCTTGCGTCAGCAGCATCGCGTGGGGAAACACTGCGGATTAGTGCCATAAGGAGAGAGAGAGAGAGAGAAAGAGAGAAAGAACAAGGGATTTGATGAATCTGCAACTAGAAAGCAAAAAAACACAGGTGTTGTATGAAGATTGCATGTAGAGAGAGAGAGAGAGAGAGAGTGTCCGAGTGTTTACGTTCATGTTGGTCGTGTGTGTTCGCAGGATTAGTGGCATAATGCAAGAGAAAAGAGCTTGAAAAGAAAAACACTGCAAGACTGGCTGTGAGTGTGTTCCTTACATGGAAAGTGTGTGTGTGTGTGTGTACAGTGTGAAGTGTAGACAAGATGCTGTTCCTTTGGCTTCTGTTGTGGGCTGATATGCTTGCCATAAGCCCTCAAGCTGGCATGTCTCACATTTTCATCTGTATTTTTAAGCACTTCAAACTCGATTCCATTTATTTCAGTATTTATGTTTGGTTGAGTATGTTGAAAAATAAATCCTGGTCTTGCTCAGACGATGTAAGTCAGTATAGTTGCATGGTTTTATTTTTTGCCTAAAGGTACAGCAGATGGTTAAATAGAAGCTTACTCTGTCTAGTAGAAAAAAAAATGAAAGCCTATATGAAGAGAGGGGCCCAAAGAGCTTGTGGTTGATATAATCTTGGAGATCACCAAAAAATAAGGAATATAATCACTGAATGGACGGCAGAAAAAAAGAGGCGTAAAAAGGCGAACAGAAGTGAGTGGGAGCACAAACACTTATTTGTGATTGTATGTTTTTATCCTCTTGCACCCCTGTCAGCCTTGAGCATTACAGGTGGATTACAGCAGGTATTACAGGTACCGCAAACCTCTTTTCCCCGTGTAGAGACGGCGACGTGGTAGGATGATAATGGGGTGTAATCGCACCAAGAGCTTGAGCTGTTTGGGGTGGGGGGGGGGTCGGTCTCTTGACTCAAGCTGGCTAATTGAGGTTTGGTGAGTCAGGAACGACCGTAACCCTGGGCATCAGCTTAGTGAGAGCAGTGAGATAGTGGCTGATCCTGTGGTGTATGTGTGTGTGTGTGTGTGTCTGAGTGAGAGAAAGAGAGAGAGAGAGAGAGAGAGAGAGACAGAGAGAGACTGTCTGTATGGTTGTATGTGTATAGTGTCCGATGTGTTCTTAATCATCAGCATGTATGTTTCCCTGTGTGAATGTTTGTGCTTGCGTGTGTGCATGTGTATGTGTGTGTGTTTGTGTGTGTGTGTGCGTCTGTGCGTGCGTGTGCGCCCTCTGATTCTGGCTCCGCGATGCAGGCTGGTGGGAGGTCAGAGCTAATGAATTGCTCATCCTCTGTGGGAGGCATTTGGGGAATTCATGGCTGCAGTGTTTGTGACTGAGCATACTGCAGTCATCTGTACTGAAGCCCACTGTCACACAATGAAGCTCAGGAGATTGACAGACAGCTTCACACACAAAAAACAATCTCTTTCTCTCTTTGTCTCTCTGTCTTTCTTTTTGTCTCTCTCTCTCTCTCTCTGCATATCTACTTTCATTACTTTCTCTCTATCTCTTCTCTGACACATATCACACTTACAAGACACAGATTGTGCTGAATAAGTAACTACCCCTAGTATCTCTTCTCCTTTGAGAGCTGCATCTACTACTACTAATTAGATGTGACAGTGTGCATTATGAAATACCTATAGTTCCATGACAGGCTGTGTAGAGTTATGTAAATTATGAAGGTGTTCATACACATGTGTCTGTGATTATTTGTTCATGAGGACAGGAGAGAGAGAGAGAGAGAGAGTTATTGTGTGTTTGTTAGATTGACAGAGAAAGAAAGTCAGATATGAAAAAGTGTTCCTACTCTTCAAAGAGAAACTTAGCTCTTTGCTGCCCCTAGCTGCTGTGCCTGGTACCAGACATGTCAGTTTGACTATAGATCCGCATTGCAGCCCATTACCACAGCCTAATAATGTGTCAGCCTAACACACACACACGCACGCACGCACGCACGCATACACGCACGCTCGCACACACACACACACACACACACACACACACACACACACACACACACACAGAACGCACACACACACACACACACTCACACACACACTCACACACACACACACACACACACACACACACACACACTCACACACACACACAGAGACACGCTCATACAAGTGAGTATTTGGACATTCTTTATATTCAAGCATGCCAAATGATGCCGTATTAGCATTCCAAATAAAAAATCCGTCACTTCAGTTTTGCTGGGAGGCTGGGTATGTTTCCCATATACATTTCTTAGATCGGAAAAAAAAGTACAAAGCCCAGGAGAGACCCAGGATATAGCGTAACAGTTCCCCTCGTCCCTCTTGGAAAAGAATTGCTTTTGACCCTTCATTCTGTCCAGTCCGATTACAAACAATATACCACAGTGTAATGCATGAAATGAAATACAATAAAACTCCATTACAGTTGTCTCTGAGGGCAAATTGTTTGCTCAAAAACTGGAATGACTGACAAAAAATACATGTGGGGAAAAGTGAACCGTGGCGCCCCAAGCAGGCGATTAAAGGTGTTAACAATAACAGGAACACTTCACAAATTCCACATCTTGTCCGTATAGTCATTTTAAAACCCTGTATGCTGTTACCCAACATACACCATGACTGCTCAAATCCCCAAGCAATAATCTATAAATTTTAGGGCGTTGTGGTAATTTCTTTATTTAATTTCTTGTCTTACATGTGATCATCTTAGATATGGCATAACAGACATCACCTCATGGTCTTTTCTCCCATTCTTCTCTCCCCAGTTTTTCCCGTACGGCGATGCCTCCAAGTTTGCTCAGCACGCCTTCAGGACCTTTGATAAGAATGGTGATGGCACGATCGACTTCCGGGAGTTCATCTGCGCGCTGTCCATCACCTCCAGGGGCAGCTTCGAGCAGAAGCTCAACTGGGCCTTCAACATGTACGATCTGGACGGAGATGGAAAGATAACACGAGTGGAGATGCTGGAGATCATCGAGGTGACAGAATCCACGTCATGTCACTGTTCAGTTTAACATCTACGAGTTCTGTTAACTAGCTGTGTCAAATAGTTGAACATCTACAAGCTCTGTTAACTAGCCTTTTTGAATAGTTTAACATCTACGAGTTCTGTTAACTAGCTGTGTCAAATAGTCGAACATCTACAAGCTCTGTTAACTAGCCTTTTTGAATAGTTTAACATCTACGAGTTCTGTTAACTAGCTGTTTTGTTATTTTTACACAAAAAATAGTTTTCGCAAAAGTAGCTTGACCAGTGAAGAAAGGCTCTGAATTCACAAGTCGGTCACACACATCCTATAATGCACACTTTAAAATTAATAACAGCACTTTAATATTTATTTCCTCATAAGGAGTCCGCTAACTTTGTTGCCTCTGGTCAAATCTGCCAGTGGTCCTCGGCGAGACTTGGCATACTTTGATGAACTTGCTCAGCCTTTTCCTTAGGAAACCTAATTAGGTCGAACAGTTACATTACATTCTTAGAGTTGTTCTCCTTGCCCTGGAGCCATAACTACACAGTGGCTGCCTGGCCATTGATGTGATGAATGGCCATATGTGCATTTGGTCACTGGTCATATGTGCATGTGGTCAGTGGTACCTGTGTTTATGACAGTCTCTAGTTATTCTACTTGTACTTGTACTTAAAAAAAAAAACAGCTCACAGGTAGTTTGACTTTACTTGCTGTATAATACAGCAATGTAAAAAGACCAATTGTTGGGTGTGCTCAGATACTGTGATCTTTTGTAGTTTTTTGGACATCAGGAAATTTAGGAAACACAGTTAGACAGAAGATGGAGAGGAGCCTACACACCTTGATAGGTTATACTGCAGGTGCAGCTAGTAGAGGAGTAAAGAAAGTGTTTTTCTTTTCTTTTTTCCTACTAAGGAAACATAGTTACCAAAGAGAGTTTGAAATATAGCTCATAACCAGGTTATGAAAACTTCTGAATTTACATTTATTCATTAAGCAGATACTTTTATCCGAAGCAACTCGGGGTTAAGTGCCTTGCTCAAGGGACAGCGGTAGAAGCTGGGAATTAAACACACAACTTTTCTAGCTACTGCACGCTAGCCGAGCTCATTTGCCACTACGTTATCACCCTCATTTATTATAAAGAAAGATTTGAGAGCTTAATGTGGGTTTGTGTTTCTTCTCTCCCTCTTGCACTTTGCAGGCTATCTATAAGATGGTTGGCACGGTGATCATGATGAAGATGAACGAGGACGGTCTGACGCCAGAGCAGCGCGTGGACAAGATCTTCAGCAAGATGGACAAGAACAACGACGACCAGATCTCGCTGGAGGAGTTCAAGGAGGCGGCCAAGAGCGACCCGTCCATTGTACTACTGCTGCAGTGCGACCTGCAGAAATGAGCAGCCACTCCTCACCTCTCTTCTTCACTTGTACAGAAAGAGGAAGGGGAGAGAGAGAGAGAGAGAGAGAGAGAGAGAGAGAGAGAGAGAGAGAGAGAGAGAGAGAGAGAAAGAGAGTGAGAGAGTGAGAGAGAGAAAAGGCAAAGGCGCCATGGACTGCACAGAAGATTAATGTTCCATTCAGTTTGCAGCTATTTCCACTGATAAAAAGAAGAAAAAATTATAATTCTGATTATAATATGCTTGGACAACCTTTCAACGGATTCCGCTTCTTGTGTTTGAAACACTCGTGTGCATGAGAATGTTATTTGCTGACAAATATTTGCCACACTACAGAGTTGTCCCACACATGCACACACACAAACAAACACAAACACACACACACACGCAAAAACACACACGCAGACACACACAAAACACCATGCACAAATATATATATATATATATATAATTCTATAAATATATAAATATATAAATATATATGAATTATTTAAAATAAACTGCCAAAATGTGAACAGTGTGCAAAGTACTTCCCGTAGAGTCCCATTCCACTGGAGCTTGCGCATCAGTGATGTGCTATGTTGAATTAAGCTACTATTTATTGTTCAAGTTTACTGATGCTAGCTATGTGGTTCATTTACAGAGTAATGTTGACGAAAACCAAAATCCTGTCTGAGTAACACATTTATCCACTCCTTTGGAAAATTTGAATCAATCTAATAGACCACACGCTGAATTATGATCTCTCCAACTTCACCTTCCAAATGTGCTTGTAATGTGGGTGATTATAATTGTAGTTTATTTGCATGCTGTTAAGTTTTGCCTTACAAAGAAATGAGACTTTGCATCCTTCCAGACTGATGAAAAAAATTGCCTTAAGAAAATGCAATTGAAAACTGAATACAAAAGACAGAACAGGATACTCACGTTACATTAGATACAGTATTGAATGGGATGTATGTTTGTGATTTGTCTAAGCATTTTTTTTTTAAATTATTATTATTATTTTCCTATATACCTGTAGGAGCATGTTTTCCTCAACACAGTATAGAATAGTTAATGCTTCCCATCAGAGCATTTTCCTATTTTAAATCCATCCCATGAACATAGTTTTAGAATGGTAATCTTCAACATAACATTGCAAATAACCAAAAACTACTAACAGTCACTCAAACTCCTGTAGAGGTATGCCATTTGAATTTATCTGTATGCTTTGCATCTCTAAGGCTTATAGATTGTGACCCGCTTATGAACAAATTTTCATTTAGAGCATTAGAATCACCCAGTGTCATGTGTTGTCCATGTACGAACAGTACTATGCTGTAACCACAGTTATAGCATGAACCTCCACTGCCTTTAGTGTACATATTTTCCAACACTTCAAGCCTCTTCAAGCCACGTATTCCTGTCACAAAGGCACAGCTTGCATATCAGAGCGATAACAGTTTCTCAGTTAGTTTCCAAACGGAGAGGGTTAAAAATGGAGCAAAAACTTTTTTGCTTGGCTTTCTACTCCTTGCCGCTCGCTCGCGCTCTCCAAGCACAAACTGAGAGGTGAGGGTCCAACTACATATAGAACCAGTCAGCAATGCATCCTATTCAATCATTTGTGGCAATAGGAGAAAAGGGTTTTCTAAGTGCTACCCTGAGCTTGATGTGTCTCTTTTCTGTATGTTCTTTTTTTTCTTTCTTTCTAACTTCTCTTCTCCTCTACTTTCCGGTCCATGTGTCTTGATGCATACTTGTATGCCTGCTCTTTTTCCTGTTCATCTCTGTGGAGAGTGGTTGAGGAGTCCTTTGTGTCTTTGCTTGTGAATGTTGACGAAAACATTTTTAGAGGGCCTCCAGCCTAGTCTCTCTCATTTGTGCAGTCTGGAAACAACGCTGTTAGTTCATGCACTGTCTGACGCATTAAGAACTCTGTCCAACATAGATTGGATTTTAAAATGAGAAACGCTGTTTTCAGATCAGGTCAGTGATGACAAGAAACACTGGGTCTTGATTATCCCAAACTTCTTTGCCAAGCCGTATGTACTTAGACTATCGTTATCAGACTCCAGATTGAAGCAACTGTTGGCAAAAATGTCAAGGATTCTTTTGTACATGTAGCATGTATTGTTCCCTTGATGACATGGCTGCACTACTCCTTGTGTTGTGGTTTAAATAAAACATTTACAGGCTGTTTTCTGAAGGTGTGAATTTAATTGAACATGCCCCATTTCTCACACAATAATCATCCAGTCTTTTCCATCATCACATTTTCACAACAATAGCGGCAAATCAATTCATCCATTGTGCACATCAGCACATCAGTATCAATTATTAATTAATGGTTCATTCTGTACTGAGTAGGTTATTGTAACATTGGGATATCATTTCTTAAATTATCTGATAAAACAAATGAATGCCCAAAATAGGCCACTAGATGGCAGGAAAAGGTACCAATCGCCAGAGCCGTAAAAGAGTTCAGACAACTCAAATCATGGACGCCATACTTCAAGATGATTCTACAGCGTACACTATGGGGCGAATATCGAATATGCCATGTTGAAATAAATAGCTTATTTTCACCATCAACAAGCCTACAGCTACCCTCAAGAATTATTGGCACCTCTGCTAAACTTGACTAAAAAGAGGATATAAAATCATCTTTTGGAAATTGTTCGGAAAATCTTAATGCCTTAAGTAAAAAAAATGAGGAAATATCCAACGTTTAAGGACACCAATTTTCTTTGTGAATAAATAATTTATCATAAATAAATAAATGTTCTTCCTTAAAATACAGGGGTCATAATAGAGAGGGAGCAGCTTCACAGAAGAAAATCTCTGACGGCAAATTTGAGGAAAAGTTGGTAAACCACCCTTCTTACCTAATTTGAGGTTGCTGATTCTGAATATTTTGTTTACCAAGCTCAATTCTGAGTTCTAAGCCGCATAATCAACATTTTAACATAAAAAATTTTGGCTTATTTTTCCCTAAATTGGGTTGATTTCAAATGTAATCACTAAAACCAAATAAATATGTTCTCTAAAAACATGTTTGAGCATTAAAGAAGCCATTCTATAGTTTATTAATGTATTTAATGGGAACATGATTACAGTTAACATGTAATAAACTCGGAAATTCTAATCAAAGCACCATATTTTTATTGCTAACATAGTGAGTCACTCATGTTGTGTTTAATGCATTTCATCACAATAACAAGTTGCACAGATAACCTTCAACTCAGAATATATCCTACAGTACATATGAACTTAGATAGCTGGAATAAGCCTAATGCAGAACTGCATCTACCGTCAGCAACAACCGACAAGTACAAACCATTTAACTTCTAGTAACACGGGATTTGGTATGTGTGCTTGCCTCCATACTAGAGCTTGATAATGTGCTTTTCTGATATGCCATTGAGCAGCATCACTTGTTGGTGGTAGAACCTCCGATCCTCGACATCTAGAAATCAGAGTGGCTCTGATAGTGTTGTCACGATACCAAAATTATGACTTCGATACAATACCTGCCATAAATATCCTAGTACTCGATACTGAAACGATATCCAAATCCTAAAATATCTGAAAAAAACAGGACGCAGGCCTCCTCCAAGTGTATTGAGTCATTTGTGTTGAATTTGGTGCACTTTTGGTCAATTCTGGGGTTTAAACTTCTAAACTTCCTACATAATTATTACTTTTGTAGTCTATCATTTATATTGTGTGGTGTTTTGGCAATAAATTACCTTTAAATAGCCTAAGTAGGCTAGATCAAGGTCAGTGTTTAAATTACTGCATGCAAATCACTTATTGCTACAGTATGCAGAAGGGCCTAATCTTTAGGCCATCTGATGTAGGCTACCCTAGGCCTTCCCGTGTTTATGGGATTTCTTTGACAGTTGCAAAGGGAAAAAAGTGAAGATGTTTTTTTGCTCCCAGTGTAATTTAATAAGTACATGTATGTTTCAACCACTCAGGTCTTAATCAGATAGGCCAACACCATTATCTGTTGCAATATCTGTGTGCATTCCTACATACATTAGGTCTATTTCTTTGATAGTTAACATTATTTGCTACCACATAACAAATACCAAAAAACAATACAAACGTTTCTTACAAACTTTCCTGCATACTTCTTAAATGTGCTGCAGTCAGATGGGTGTCCTAAAGACATAACTAGATCTTGAGCATCTATTGCCAGTGTTGAATGAGCAGTTTTTGCAGTGATCACTACTGGACATTCCACATTGCTAGACAGCACTTGAGTGAGGATAGACTTATTTCCACTTCACAAATAACCATTATCTGCAATAGCTACAGTACAGGGACATTAATCAGTTCATAGCTGAGGATTTGTCCTAAGTCCACTTCCCTTTCAGCATCATATGCAGTAATGATGCACTGGAGAGTATTTATTTTTGTTGCACTATAAAGGAAATCTTGTCTAAATTTGTTGCAAATAATGCAATCTCCATAGCACTCTTCAGTACTTCTCAAACATGCACACTCTTCCATTGTTTTGCATGGCTGGAATTTGAATGATAGGAAAGAGCACCAGTGAGATGTTTTTATTAGGCAAGCACTGTCGCCTTTACAGTGAAAAAAAAATACAGTGCAAATCTTCTGTAAAGAGTGACTTACTGTTCATAATAGTTAGTGACAGTACTTTCTACAGAAAAATGAGCAGTCACCTACAATTCTATCAATTTATTATCAAGGAATCTATTTTGTTTAGCTATTATTTCAATTTATATTTTAATTTTAGCTTCTTGAGGGTCATTGGGGTAATTCCTGTCCTGCCCTACCAGTTATTTCATGGATCCAGGATACTATAAAAACTGAAAAATTTAATTGTAACGATTATTGCATTGTTAGTAGGCTATTATCATTATTATTAACAGACATTGATAAACCCTTAAATGTTATGTGATACTGATTACCTGATCGCTAGTTATAGCACCTAGGCCAATAAGCCTGTTTCCCCAAAGAAAACCACTCAGTTGCATCAAATGATTATCAAATTATCAAATAATATAAATTGAAGACAGTGTAGTAAGTCTTTTTTAAGCAGATCTTTATTTGTGACCCTGCAAGGCGCATTGACTTCAAAATATTACTCCTAACATACAAAGCCATTAATGGCCAGGCACCAGAATATATTAAAGATCTCCTAGTCCCATATAACCCACCCAGACCGCTACGATCACAGAATACTGGCCTTCTTGTAATTCCAAGAATCTCAAAAACTACAGTAGGTGGCAGAGCTTTCAGCTATCACGCACCCCTCCTCTGGAATAATCTTCCTTCCTCAATTCGACTAGCAGACACCCTCCCTATTTTTAAGTCTAGACTTAAAACATACCTCTTTACTGCCTCCCATAGTTTGGTATGGTGCGGTGTGGAACTTCACCCACCTCAGGGATTTTTGGTATGGACCACCCTGCTGAGTCCTCGTGTGACTGGCACCCCAGTCACGCGTGCGCTGGTGTCGACTACCCCTCACCATGCCTTAGTTATGCTGCTATAGCGTAGTGCTGTCATGGACTTTTCATGTGTCACGCCGTACAACCCCCCCCCCCCCCTCTCTCAACTCTCCCTCTCTTGCCTATTCTCACTATGGTATACTGTAACAATATATAGTACCACTGATTACTTATTGACATTAGCCATTTTGATTTTCAGTAATACTAACCCACTCTACATCTCTCTTTCTTCCCCCTTACTGTACCTCACTTGTAAGGTATATCATCACCAGTCATCAACCATCCGTGTGTTGGCCCTCCTCTCACCCATCTCACCTGAAGTCCCATCCTCGACTGCCCTATTACTGTCCCCCTATCTGGATTCCTGGCCCGTACAGCCTAGCGACCCATCATCACCTGCCTATGACAACTCTGCCCGGATTACTGGCCAGTCTGCCAACCCACCACATGCCCCTATGACAACTCCCTTCCCCTGGACAATTCCAACGCTGGACTATTTGAACTTTCTGTCACTAAATCAGGATTAATGAATTATCATCAGTAACATATTACTGTCCTGTACTGACCCTAGGCAGATGGGTCAGGCCTTTGAGTCGTGGATCTGCTCGAGGCTTCTTCCTATATGTATCTCCAATTCTAGGGAGTTTTTCCTCTCCCCTGTTACCCATGGGCCTCTCTCTTTCTTTTCTTTTCTTCCTTTCTTTCCTTTTTTCTCTGATTGCCTACATTCTGTAAAGCGCCATTATACATGTGTAATGTTTTGGCGCTCTATAAGCACAATAAACTGAATTAAAATTTAAACCAGTCGTCTTGCGCACAGTGCTATTTTGAGAAAATCCACGATAAACAAACGTACGGGTTAAAATGTCGAATTTCACGTTTTTGCACAATTCGACAGTATACAGTCTACACTTTCATATTGTGAACAAATTTCACGGATAAACATACGTTTTGACTCTTAAACCCTGCCTTTATTTAGGTGAAGATTAAACACATTAGCAGTCATTCCATTTGTCCACGCCGCTATAAGGTTTTACGGTAGAGCTAAAATGTAGCCTACTCATTAGGCTACTCGTTACTCAATGTGTAAGCTCTCTATCGTTCTTGGCAGATGTAACCGAATATGAATGTGAAAGACTTGCCTTTCAGGGCACGAACGGTCAAAAGCACGAACTTTTAGAAATATCCTGGCGTCATTTTACGGACCAGGAGAAGTTTTCCATTGACGTAGCAGTAGCACATTTTAAAAGCGGGTCTATAGCCTACACAATCTGTGTACATAGAACTTCTTCTCCCCTTACTTCACCCCTAAATACATCACTTCGTTTATATTCTATAGTGACACCTTATGACGGTCCCTGGTATTAACTAGGGGGCAGAAAAAGACACTCACTCGGCTGATAAAACTGGACATAGTCAGTCATCCGCTTCAAAGTCATGCTACCGTAAGGCTAATAATAGCTGTGTCCTCACACTATCGCACGTGACAATTTACTTAAAAAGATGATTTTCTCCTCTTCTGGCGTATTGTGACAGGAGAACCATGCCAACTTTGGATGTGGTTATGTTAGCGATACTTTTTGCAATACCCTCTTAGTCAATGGCCGTTCATGTGAGCACATTAACTTAATTTTGTTATTTTGTTTTTTGTAATTTTGTTCTCTTTTGTAACATCATGCAGGCTGCTCCTTTCTGCATCTACCATGCCTTGAAGAAGATGGTAGGTCTGTATCTTGAGATCAACAGGCAGAGTAATGTCAGGGTTCCTTCCCGTTGAGGGTGGCTGATCAAGAAACTCTGCAAGGAAAGCACGGTCATCTTCCTCAAAACTGTGCAACAGTAGTGATCTTCAGTGTCTGCTTGAATTTTCCATCCAAAGAGATTTTCCAGGCAGTCCTGGAAGAACAGATATGGCCTCTAGAGAGAAGTTCAGACTGTTGAAAGGACGCACCTGTCTGCACCGGTTTCCAGTGGCCTTTTTCCACAATAGACATGTTCTTCATCACCCATATGGCAGAGCGCAGATGTGATAGTGCAGCCACATGTGAATCCTGGTTGAGCTGACTCAATGCCATGCCAGGGTGTCTACTTGACATGAGATCCAACCATCTGTTGAAAAAATCCAAGAACCAAGCTTTGTTAAGGAGGTCTGGATCAAATCCTTCAGAATCGACCTAGTAGTGCAGTGCAGAACTCACTAAAGTTTAGGGCATTACAAACTTTCATTTTACCTAAGTGTGTTTCTGTAAGTTTGGGTGCAAGCTTCAGGTCTTTATCTTTCTAAAAGACATGTAACATCTTTACATGCTTGAAGGTGACGTTCTTTGATCATAAAGTGAATTTCTCAACAACCTTCTTCCCTAACAATGTGCAATCTTCTTTGTAGTGATCTAGCTGATGGCAGAGGTTGATTTTGGGCAAGAAGCAAGTTGTATCCAGTAGGACCACATGCCAACATTAATTGAAGACCTTTTTTGATTGAGTCAGCTGACCATTTTGTCCCCCGTGTACTTGCTTGGCTAAGTTTGTAAAGCTGATTTGTGTTGAAGACTCCTGAAACATTTGCTTCGAGTCGTTTTCTCTGCCTGATGATCTTCCACTTCTCTTTCCTTTCTTTCACAAGAGCCCGCTGGAGTGATAACACTTTGTTTTTCAAGCCGTTCAGTTGTTCTTCCACGCTTGCAGTTTCCCCGCTGACATTCTCCCTGCCCGCTGTCTCTTCGCTGACCGTCTCGCCGCTGACCGTCTCGCCGCTGATGACCGTCTCCCCGCTGATCGTCTTGGTGATGACCATCTCCTCGCTCACAGTCCCACCAGTGTAGGCGTTGTTCGTCCGATCAAACTCTTCATGGCCAACTTCGATTTCTGGAACAGAATAAGAAGAAAGGAGTAGAAGCATTAACATTTGTTAAACATGGGAACAGGTATGCAGACTAACAAGACACGGGTTGAATTACACACCGTCAGTACAGTCTGTTTTCAGACTGCAAAGACGCTGAGAAAGATTTAATGGTGTAGTAGTATCCGGGGATGGACTGGCACAAAAGTACAGCCCTGGCATATTACTACACTATCACTCTGACTGATCAGAGGTACCCATGGAGCACATGACCTCCATATTTAAGTAGGCTATACAAGCAATTATGAAAGAAGAGTTTCTGCTTGAATTCAAAGTATCATTTCAAATTATTCAATCGGTTACATTTAAACTATAATATGCTCAATTGCTAGCATTGCCAAAATATTACTGAAGCCCATGTGTAACCTAGATTGTGGTAGACCTTATTGTAATGTATACCAGTTATCACTATAGGACAATTGAAACAACACAAAATAAACAGGGCAACTTTGTTACCTGTTGGTGGAAATATTTTATTCCTGTAGTAGGCTATACTACCTACCTACATTGCTGGTACATTTAGAACAGTACAGCTAAGAACTAATACCCTTTAATGTCTTTCAGTAGCCTATCGTATAAGTTATATACAGCTTAGTTAGCTTGTGCATGAATATGACTTGACATTTTGTAGCCTACATTTCCGACAGACTACAGTCTTTTAGTCCATCTTTACCAAGAGAACCCTTCCGAGATAGAACCCTTTTGACAGCCAACTTTCGAGACCAACCACCACTCCATCGATGCCATCGATGTTGAATTTTGGGCATCTGACTTAAACTGATCAATCTGACCAACAATTAATGTCGATTTGACACTCTTTTGCTGTCTAGGTTTGCAAATCATTTATTTAGAAAACTTAAGTTAACTTAAGTCATCATAAGCATCATCGTCAGCATGTCATGTCACACAAACTCCATCACCACTGAGTTATTGTTATCATGTTATCCTAGCCTCAACTAGGCTACACTCTCCACCAGCTGCTGCTGCTCACTGTCCCTCTGCTCTGTATGCTTGCTTACATCCTCAGTTAAATTCAACAAACTTATATATTGCTGACAAAGGCTAGCCTACTTGCAATATTGTAAGCTTTTAAGCTTCTACATTGGTATTAATTTTTCCACAATTACAAAACATGAAACATGACATAGGCCTATTACATAGAACTGTAAATCATCTGATCATCTCATATTTACAGATATCTAGGCTATAAACATTTATTTTATGTTTGGCCTGTTATGAAATCATGTATTGAACAATTTAAGCACAGCTCAGTTTTAAGAAAATCAAATAGCCTAAATGCATGCTTAGCATTTTGTGATCATTAAGGCTCTAAGTTCACAAACTTAGTCAGCTGTATATCCTCTGGTTTTAATATTTACCTATATCTAGGCAATATTTGTAACATTTATTTTGTATTTGGCCGTTATGAAATGTAGAACAATTTAAACACATTTTGAAACCTAAAGACCAAAGTTGGAGACATGAATGTAGACCTTGCTGCAAATTTAAAACAAAATACTCTGGAATGGCTAACTGTACAGGGGAATGCTTTACACCTCTGTGTTCGGTAAGGTCTGCTGTTTATTCTGATAGAAGCCTATGGTTTGTCATGTGTTAAACAAAGGGTTTGTGAAGTATTCCACCGAGATGAATGGGTAGGGAGATGGGCGCAGAACTTTAAGTAGATGTTATGATTCAATTTAATCATATTATTTACTTTTCTCGCGAACCGTTCGCCACAGCAATTAGCGGCAAACATTGTTTAAAAGAGGAGAAAAAGCTCTTTCATGTGATGTGATCCATGTGTCTGTGTGATGAGTAGCCTAGGCTACTTCGCGATCGCAAGTATTTCAACTGAGAGGAGTGGTGAATTTGGACGCACATCTTTCTTGCTATGCGCTGTCATTTTCTCCACTGCGTAAGACCTGTAAACCTTTGATTTTTAAACAGGCATCACGGCCAACGCAAGGGGCAAGGACGGCCATGGCCGTCGTGGCCGCCGTGAAATTCCTACCCTGATTGGCACTAGGGTTGCAAAGGGGCGGAAAATTTCCAGTAAATTTCCGGAAACTTACTGGAAACTTTCCATGGGAAGTTAAGCTGGGGAATTTTGGAAATATTCCAAATTGGAAACTTTAATGGAATTAAAGGAAATTATGGGAATTAATGGGAATTTACAGGAATTAACTGGGAATTTTTGGTAATTCCTACTTTTTCAAATACAAGCATTAACATTTTGTTTCATAATAACCAATATGATTTGTAGCTTAGCATACAAAGCTAGCTACCATGCTAGCGGGAATCCCATTCTCTGCATATGGTTTACTAGCGTGCTAAGCTAGCACTGAAACCACTGAACTGCCCAAGATACACCACGCCACTCAACAACAAAATCCAATTGGTTGGAACATTAACTATCTTGACTATCAGTTTCTTCAGTTAGAATTAAAGTAAAAAGTAAAAAAAAAAAATGACCCAACATTCCACCCCAACCAAACCTTATAGATTATGTAAGTTATATATAAATTGTCAAGCTTAATCAGACTAATCAGATTAATCGTCCCATTACAGTTTAATTACAGTGCAAAATGACGTTCCCCAATTTGAATGAGGACAAAAGTGACGACAAGCCCATAACTGGGCAACTCTGGGAAACTTCTCCCAGTTTCACACCAGTTATTCCCACGAGATGATGTTTTCACTGGGAATTTATTTTCCCCATGCACATGAACGCACCATAGGTTTCCTTTACGTCTAGTAGCCTATGATGATTGCTGTGTGCATGGGATTGACGTATGTGCAGGGTAGAAATTTGACTGAAATTGCATTAAATCAGGTTGTTTTAACTAATATTATGCTGCAAGATGGGGTTTTGTCCACTACATTTAAGTTCCCTGTTATAGACTAACTTGCCATATTAAAAATTCCCAGTTTATTCCTGTTAATTCCTGTTTATTCCCATTAATTCCCGTATATTCCCGTTAATTCCCATGGAAAGTTTCCAACTTTGAAAATTCCTGGAAGTTTGCAACCCTAATTGGCACTGACACCCGCCAGTTTCGACAAGCTTCGACAAGAGCTGTTATTGGATCAGTCCAGTGTCAGTGTGGAAAATGAACCAATGGTCCGCTGACTGTCCTTCCTTTGGGCTGGTCGTTGGCCAAACAAATTAAATTATACATAGCATATTTTATCGGCCCAAAAGATGCGTCGGCTCACCGAGAAAATGCCTGGTATGCCAGATGGCCAGTCCGTCCCTGGTAGTATAAGTCATGCTGAGACTTTGCAATTATAAACATTACTGAAATTAATAATAAAAAGAATTATGCTATTTGATGATGTAAATTAGTGTTTTGATTAATGTAGACACTTTTAATGAAAACTATTAACACCTACAAATAAAATACAGCAAGAGTGAATTTATACTCTCCAAAAGGTTTTTTATGTGCACATTACATTAACTTTATACCTGCATTTTGCACTGTGCATCTCCTGTGCTCATGGAGATAACCAAACAACTTGAATCAGTTCTCACTTGACCTTGAACATAATTACCTGTTTTAACTTCAAGGGATGCAGAACAGGGTGTAGAATAATAGGCATGGTCGAGTTGTATGCGTTGTGTGTGTTGTATGTGTTGCTGTCCACCAACACACGGTTCATCTTCTGTCCTACTTTGCTTGGTGGGTCTGCTGTGGCGCTGTGGTGTCGTGAAGACGAAGTGCGTTGGGAGAGCATTCGGCTTGAGCCTCCTCAGGCCGTCCACTCTGCCATTCTCATACTGGGTTTCATCGAAGTGGTCCTACAAGCAAGACGACAGGAACTTTTTAATGGGTGGTGTCAAGAAAATAGAGAAAAAAACTGTCAACAAGTGAGCCTTTTCTTGTATTCTGAGCCCGAAATCTATTTCAATAGCACATACAGTACATAGCACAACTTTCTGATTTTATTTAGTATGTATATTCTGAAGTTTTTTTTTCCAGAGTGGTTTATTCATGTAGCATTCATGGCCTAGATTACAGCACTTCATTTGTTAAAACATGGCGGACATTGACTTTTTTAAAGGCCACACAGGCAATATTTTCAGATTTGTCTAGTAATTAAAAGAGTAGTTTCTTTCCACCTGTAACATTGTCCTCTAAGATGTTAAACAAATGAAACAGGACTTTTTAATCTGACTTAATCCAGTGCTCAGATTTCTGTATTTGAATTGTGCGCATGAGTGCATAATTAATTAGATAATGCCTAACTTATGTATGTAAGCATAACATTTCAGAAAACTTGCAATAAACTCAAAATTCAGCTTGGAAACATGGCTAGTTAATTCAGCATACATAAAAAATGCCTTTAAGATAAGGTGACCAGACGTCCCGGTTTAACCAGAACAGTCCCGATTTTGAGTTGCGTGCTAAAATGTCCTGGTTTATCTCTCTTACATAGCTGATATGCCCAATCATTAACTAAACCCACGTAGAAAGATCAATAAAGTGTCCAGTGACAACGTGTGTGTGTGTGTGTGTGTGTGTGTGTGTGTCTGTGTGTGAGAGTCAATCGAAGTAGTCTGCATAATCTTTGCAGGCAACGTTACAATGTATCTTTGTAAACATTGTTGCAATGCCTCTTCATATCTGCCTCGTTTTAACGGTTGTATCGCTATATGCTACGACAATGCCGAAGAGAAAGTCATCATTTTCAAAATAACCTATGGCTATATCAATTTCCCTTGAGTTAAATGTATTCATGCATGTCTGGATAATGGGTGAGGAATGTTTGGGAGACTAACAGCTCTACGCAGGGGTCAAGCATTGTGTCTTGCCCAACCAAACAAAGTCAAGAAGTCAAAGGTTTTTTTTTAGTTGTGCATCTGCGCAGTGTGCAGTCTCAAACTCAGCTTGGATGTAAATGAGTTGGTGTTGAGTGTAGGCCTAATGGTAGCTAGCTGCTGGTACATAGCTGAGCAGTAGGCCTACGTTGGCCTACAACCTGCTTGAACAGCCAGACAGCTACAGTGCTATACTATGGGGGGCAAAATTATCAGATACTCTAGCTGTTGACAGAGATGGGCAAAATGATCAATGAGATCACAACAAATCTGGGCAAATTATTAAATAAATACATTTTCTATCGTGTTGGTTTAGGCGATACATGGGCAACTTGTTGCAGGGCCACCACATAACCGGTTCCATGCTTTTCAGTTGGTTGATTAAAGTTCTCAAGAAGCTTGAGGTTGGTGTGTGTGTGAGCAACCTACACATTACTCATCTTGCACTGGATCATCTACTTGAATCTCAATATTCTGATCACAACAACTCTGTTTTGCACTTTCATGACGTGTGATTACCAAAAGTAGGTCATTGGTTTTACCAAAAATATTTACAAAAATACCCACCAATAAAGTATTTTGATACAAAATATGAAGCTATTTTCTTAAAAAAATAAAACACAAATTACAACATACTATTTTGTATTTAAAATACTTCTTTTACATATTATCTATATCTGCAATGGCAGTCCTAGACTAAGGTGACATTGTGCATGTAACGCCTTCCACACTGAAATCACTTGATGCAATTTACCACAGTTCACTACGTTTTATAACTGAGGTGGGTTAGAATAACCTGACTCTCGCCAGATGAATTTCGTTCCGCTTAGCTCCACCTAGCTTCACTCACATCCATCTGGGACCTCTTCCATTGAGAGTGATAGACCTCTCCAGAATAAGTCACGCCTCTGTAACCTCCGTATCCATCCAACTTCCAGTCGTCAAATGTCTATGGGAAATAACATGGCGTTTCGAAAGATCGTACCTGTCAAACTCTGTAGGTGACAAAGTAGAAAAAGCTGGTGGGCCGATTGGCCTACACACTTCTGCCATCTAGTTTCCACTGGATTTTTTGATTGTCGGTGCCGTTTAAGTAGTGCGATTATTAATGCTAAGCGGGAGCTAGTTCGATGTACGCCGGGCGGAGGAGGGCGTTAGATCTTGCTCACAACCAGTCACAACCTAACGTGATGATCATTTTCACGTGTGATTCATGCGTGGTTTCAGTGGTCTATAAATGTAAATCGTTTGCAAGGTTCAGCCTCTTTTCAACATGACTTAACTTTTGACTGACGAGTTTGTTGGCTGTTATTGAGATATTTGAAAAAGAAAGAAATTGCCGTGAAGACACTACCTAAAGACATGACGAGATGAGATTTTTTTCACGAATAACAGATAATAAGCAGACTAGGAATCAGAGGCTGAATCATTATTGAGTCGATAGCTTTATTTTGCATGACCTTGATCAGAACAATAACGTTTTCAGAATGTATTAACAACCTATCAAACATGATGATTTCCGCGGGGTTAGTGCCACCTCCGTAGACAGGCTCTGGTGTCACAAACTCCATTTCGGTGAAGACAAACTATGAAACATTGCCGTTGCTATGCAACCTTGACTGGGGGAGTCAGTTCAGAGTCTAGATGGCAGAAGTGTGTAGGCCAATCGGCCCACCATTTTTTTCTACTTAGCCACCTACAGATGTTTTACATGTAGGATGGTCTTCCCTCTATGATGGGGAAAGACACCGCCTCCTTTTTGTTTATAAGGCATTACTGGGAAAGTTACCTTTTTACTTAACTTCTCTTCTGAACCTGAAATCAATCTGTCACAATTCCTTCATGATGATGATTCATACATGTAGCCTATCAAAAATACTGCCTATCCTTATGCCTGGGTGTTGGCTGCAGAAATTCAAGCGAGGGAGTATCGATTTTTTGTGTTTGTGTGTTTTGACCATTTTGCTTGGTTGCCCACCCAATATTTCTACCAGCCCAGCCACCCAGAGTGATAGAGAAAACGGACTCTGAGCCCACCCACATAAACGACGGACTATGCATAGTTTTTGGTATAGGCTATAGTGAAGACCCCATGTAAATAGAGCATCACAGTCCCGCCCCTCCTCCGAGAGAGCTTAGTTTCCGGAAGTAAATTTCCCATTCATTTCTCCCATTGACGTTTTGGAAAAATCTGTATCTAAAGAGTTTTAGAGCATGTCTTAGGCTAATCAGCTACGGAGTAACTCATAAGCATACAACATATCATTTCGAGTGAAAAAACGAAGAGAAAGTCCAAAAAAAGTCAAAGGTACAAGACTGTGTACATATTTTAATTTCCGAGCGAAGGAACTACTCATCCCATAAACCACCGCGCCTCACTGAATAATATATAAGCAATGAACGAACCAGCGCGAAATCATTTCCAACCGGCGACAGCACGCAAACCCTTTCCTCCAAACAGTGATTTTTATATAGTGAATGTGCAGTTAATAGCAGTTATTTCAGGAGTAATCGTGCAAATAATAGTGTTTTGGTATTGAATGTTATTTTTACCATCATGTATTTTATATCGTGTGTGTGTGTGTGTGTGTGAAAGCGGTTAACGTTAACGTTAGCAACATTGTGCAGTGCTTCATATCTGACTCCCATCCTGATGCATGGACTGGTGCATGGTCTGCTCTTGGACCACCATATTCAGTTTGCTGTGAATTATTACACAAAATATTTATTAAATGTACGAAGAAGTATTCCTAGGTTAATGATTGATGATATGACTCGTACAGTATGAAGGCTACAGTAGCCTAGCTAATGTTAACTAGCATTACCAACCTCCCTGCAAAACTCACCACACAACTTTGTAGGTCTTGTCCCTCATGCTGGCCCTTACAAAACCCACAAGCTAACCCTCGGACACACAACAGTCAATAATGTGACCCGATTTAAAGTGGTTTTCACCCCTTTGGACACTCTTGATTCCATCTTTGAAACAGTGAAATATTTACGGGGGCATGGACGGTTTGCTAACCATTTTACTGCAGTGTCTAGCTGCTAGCCGGTGGTAGCATCCAGCTTGCATGTGCTATCAGCTAGCTAGCTAGTTCAAAGGTTTAAGTACTTAATGAGAATATACAGGGCTTTTTATGCCTCGACTAAGTTGATGTTTCCTATAAACAACAATTCATGTTTATAGATTCTATAAACATGAATTGTTGAAACAACAAGGCCACTAAAACATTATATTTCATACCTGTGTTGCAGCATGTAGGCTACATTCTAATGTCTGAAAGGCTAATGATTAGCCTATCGGCTACCTGAAAAGTTAAGTGTTTAAACTAGCATTTACAGTGTTCTATTTGATGGTGTATTGGCCCTGACTAAGTTCATCTGATATATAAACCACAATCCTTGTTGATACAAGTACCAATGTTCGTCTAGAAAGTTTTTATTCACATTAAGATTTTCGCCATCTTTGTCAATAATTTTCGCTAATAAAGTTTCAAACTATGATCATAACGGCCTTTCCACCAATCAGAGGCCTCACTGTGGGATTGTGGGATTGTTCAGGATTGTGGGTAATGAAGTACTTATCCAAGGAATCGCGATTAAAAGACATTTATTTCAAAACAAGGTTAGTGCCCCTTGAATTTTAAGCCCTCTATATGACCATATACAATAAACTTAGTACAGCCGTAGCTGGTTTTGAGTCTACCATGTGCAGTTAAGTTTTTATGGCTTATACCCGAATTGTCAATGGAGAAATTGCATTGAATTCTTACTTCCGGAAACTCCTGTGGGCGGGACTGTGATGCTCTATTACATGCCCGTGCCATAGACTGTATATATAGAACTGGACAGTGTGCCGTCTGTTAAGAGTGATGCGAGCGTTAGTCCAGAGCCCCCTGGTGGCTGGCTGCAGTACAATGTGTAACTCCGCCCATCCCCATGTATTTCAATGGCCAAGTAGCCAACTTTCCATGTCACTTTTCTCACCTAAAACTATTTTTGTATCAACAACTTTTTATTCGAAAAAATAGTTTTCAAGATGCTTCAATACACACAATTTTTTTTCTTTCGCTGAAATTATTTTTTTTTAATGTTATATTAACAAATCTAAAAAGGCGTGTTTACACCTATGATTGACAGCTGGCTGGCTGCAGACCACGACAGCTTTGTCCATTATGTTTTACCGTCTAGGCTGCAGACACTACTGCGCCATCACTCACTTATTTTAGCGACACCTGATTTCGACACATAATCTAACCTAAATAAGTGTTGCTGTTATTATCATTAGGCTATATCTTATCACAGTCTGACTAAATACATATTGATAGTCATACATTGTGTAGTTGTTTGTAAGAGACATCGTTGTTAGTTGTTACAGATTCTTTGTGAAAAAAAGATATGTGCTGTTCTTTTCGTAGATGCTAAGTATATTAGCTCATAGCATGCTACATCATGCTAGCATTAGCCAGTTGATAGGTAAAGTAAAAGGGCTCTGCTATATTGATCCGAAGTGACGTTAGCCATAGTCACCATAATTTACAGTCCTACTTGTTTCAAATGGTTTAACGTAACCAGTGATTGCCGCCATCATCGTTGAAACTTCATTTGAATACACTTTGTCACTGGAGAAGGCGATGTTAAGTTTCATTAGCGTTAACTCTTGCTTAGTTTTTTTGCGAATGGCAATAAGCGCCACCTAGCCTGCTAGGTCGACAACATCGGTATGCCCATTTATGAATCAGCCCGACAAATAACTTTTTACTTGTGTTTTAGTGAACACATTATTGGACCATAGCTTAACGTGAGGTAGGATTCAAAGTTACAAATGGACAATTTGCTTAGTATGCTCATAACAGCGGTATCTGAAAATGCTGAGTTAAGGTATCGTTGTTACCTGCGATTGCACTGCTGGAGAAGCATTTTGCATTGGTATGATTTGATCAGGTATTCCCAGTGATGTGTAAATCCTCCCATAGACGTACCCCATTTCAAAATAATACGTCTAAATTGAAAACTGTGACAACTCATTGATAGGCTCTCTCAATATGTCTGTAATCGTATGCCTCTACCACAGGCTTGCTAGGCTTTCACCAGAGAGGGTGCTCCATTATAAATCAAAAATGTAATACTGCAGCCTTCATGTCAGCTGTAAAAATATGAGAACATGGACCTACTACATCAGGATACTCTGTAAACATTTTACACATAATCAGGAAGCTACTTTGCTGTTCAGTGTGTGATGTGTTTAAAGTGGTACTACGTTTAAAGAAACATTTTTTATTCTTTTGTTTCAAGTGCATAAGAAAATACCACATTATGATGATGATGGTTATGGTTACCCTTAACAAATACAAAACAATATAATACTTAAAACAGGGATCAATCAATAGCCTAATGAAATAAACAATGAGGGGGGAAAGTAATAATAAATAATAATGCCCATTCAATAAATAATATCATAAACATGGTAAGACTACATTAAAGAGAATATCAATAATAAAAAATGTCAAATTAATCAACAGCCTATAATGAAAATAAAACAGTACTACTGCATACAAACCATAATGTATAAGAAGTGCTTAAAAAATACCAAAACTATCACAAGAACGAAGAGCACTGGGCAACTCATTCCACCAACATGGAACCACTGAGGAAAAGAGTCTTGAATTTGACCTAGCGTTTAAGACTGAAGTTAATTAAAATAACAAGGACCAGATCCAGTCAGTGTCCTATAGGCCAAAGTGAGAGATTTAAATTTAATTCTGGCTACTGTAGGGAGCCATTGGAGAGTAACTAGGAGAGGAGTTACGATGTGTCCTCTTTGGCTGATTGAAGACCAGTCATGTTACAGCATTCTGAATGATAGATCACACAAAAGAAATAAAAAAAAAAACATTCAATATTGATTTAGTATCAACAAATAATTATTATTTTAGTAACGTCTACATCTTTGTGTAGGCTACAGTTAAATACTAAGCAATGGCCTCTGACTTAAATACCAAGGCAGTTAAATGACCCGTGGTATGGTATAGTCTCATTGATACACAGGACTACACAGTAAACCCATTTAAAAAGCATCATCATCTCAGTATACTCATTTAAAATAGGCAAGGATCGTATTTAATAACATTTGGGGTTGCTCACATTATACCCACCACTACAAATAACTAACTAGACTACACCACTGGTTAAATGGCATTGCAATTTACAATTTGTGTGAGTTCAGGGGCATACAGAAAGCTGAAGTTTGGGTGACATCAATAAAAGAAAATAGAAACAAAGGGATGTGTACAGACTCAAGTATGAATGATGTCACATTAACAGAAGGTTCAGAGCAGCGGCAGACTTTTCTTGGTGCCCGCAAGTTATTGAAAGTCACATGTTTTCAGAGCGTAGTGGTGCTGTGCCATGTCCCATGTATAAGGGGCTTCATGTTGATCCAGTGGCGGTGGGTAATGATGTCAGGAGATGGATGTCAGGGGACTTGGAGAAGGGGGGAGGACATGCCACCTCAGACCACTCCAGCCAAACCACTTCACGTAGGCATTCCCTTGCTTGCAGACTAATGTAGATCATGGAGACCACCTTGCCGCCACCTCCAGTACATTCAGCCATCACCCATATCTTACCTGCAAAAAGGAAAGTTACAATAAAGTTAGTCAGACAATTTTACAACATTACAAAGCATCTAATCAGGCACTCAACACCACTAGTAATACCAATTAATTAAATATGTGTGTGCAATAAACTTCACAGCCTACCTAATGTTAACTACACATTTAAATATGCGGTGTGAATGTTATTACCTTGCGTCAGCTTGAAAAATAACGTTATCAGTATGACTGATCATGGACGTTAGATGACAAACTAAGGTCTTTCTCAAATGTTCACCGATATCCCTGGGAAGTGACTGGTTCTTGGCGTAGTGTTTAATGCAGGCGTTTCATTTATCGATCATTCACTTATGCGGTCTACAACTACCGACCTAGCATTACCGATCTATTTTTTTACAGCCCATGCTACCGACCTACCATCACAGAAGTAGCTCTAACAGAGGTGTCTGTCGTTAACGTTAGAAAAAATGCAACGCTGGCAAACTGGCTAGTAGTTACATTAACATGAGTTGATGAGGTCCATGCTTCACATTACGTTAACGTTAACTTGCGTTGCTTTAACACATCATACCGTTGCTTTATCATATCATATACTGTACTGACTGTCTAGTGTTATTAATCCCCATGTACAGTCAATGGTTACTCCATGTTGAGATGGCATACATTAAGATTGAGATATTTGAAAACAGCAACAACTAATAAAACCAAGTATATCATGCATCGACTGTTACGGGAGCTGTGTGCTAATCTTCACTTCAACGACTAACTTAGCCTCCCGTTAACGGTAACGTTAATGTAACTGCTAACGTTAACATCTAATTTGCTGTCCGTATTTCTGTTGTTAACTCATTAGTATTCACCATACTAAATTGTCACAGTCTATAATCAACATAATAAGCTCTCTTAGGCGATTTAAGAACACCAATAGACAAAAAAAACTTTTCAGTTGATACGCAACACTTACCAGGCAAGAACAAACCGATTGTTGTTTGTACTTTGTTTAGCTAACTCACAGCCATAAAATTCATCCAGCCAGCTAGCCTTCTGCGCCCGAAGTCGACCCTGCGTTGTGGAAAGGAGAAGGGCGGGTTTCACTTGACAAGGGGGCGTGTTTAACTCACTGAGTGGCAACTGGTGGGGCGTGCCTGACCGCGACTCCTCTTCACTCGCGCATGCTTCAACTTTTGCTGCGCAGCCCGCACTTCAAATTGGCTCCAAATTTTCCAAGATGGCGTCGCCGGGCGGCTTCAATTCCATAGAAAACTATAGAATGCAGCCACACCAAAGATTGTTAAAGGAGACAAGATGTTTCATCAGGAGCCACTTCCGGGAACCCGGATCACGGGGGGGGGGGGGGTCAAAATCCCCCTTTATGCAGAGCAGAGGCAGCGACTGCTCCATTGAAGTCTATGGGCATAGCTCAGAATTTCACCACATATGCTAAGGTCTTGGTTCTATAGAGTTAGGAATGTGAATTTCGGGCGGTTTCATGATCCTCAAACCCTTCTGAACATTTCAGGTATTTTTTTTAGCATTTTTTGAGCATTCCAGTCTGGAGAAAATCAACCTTATATCAGGTGTGCGCCGGTTATTTATGCAGCTGCTGTTGGCCGGTTGCAATGTACGCTCGTCAATACGTCATCGACACGCCTCTTTATGCAGACAGGATTCGATCCCCATTTCGCGCCCATAGACATGAACTACGACGAAGTATCTTGCTCCGCCTTAACAATCTTTGGCCACACTGTCCAGTTCTATATATACAGTCTATGGCCCGTGCGGTTTTCATAGTATATTACATCTGAGTTACAGGTGACGAAATTAGACAAGCTTAACTTCAAGTCATGACTATGGAAAGATCACAAGTTTTTAAGCTTCACACTTCATTCATTTCTAAAGCTGTTAGAACTTTTTTGATGTGACATTACTATATTTTTACTATATACATTCTTAACATAAGTCGAAGAGAGAAATTGACATTCACCTCGCACAATATGGAGTAGTTATTTGCCTTCCAGTTTTTTCTTCTGACTTTCTGCTCCCATAATTTCCTTCTTATGGGGTCACGGGGGAAATTGTGCATCCGTTTCCCTCTTCCCGGTCTTACACTGCAGCCATAAGCGGCACAGTTGGGCATATTGTACCAATTTTCACTAGTCTATTATTATTTTTCTCTAGTTACTTCACAGTTATAATGGGGATTTCATGAAGGATGGTCAGCAAAATGGCGTCCACGAACCACGTGACCGCCCAGACCACTCGATTCCCAAGTTGTCCGAACTCGAATCTACGGCTCTGCCAAAAAGTACATGGATTACCTGACGGGGTGTATTTTACATTATTTTATACAGACGTTTTTCAGTTGTCAATCAAATTTAATTTTTCAACTGACTTACAACAACCTTCCCACAAGATAGTTAGCTTGTCCGGAAACGACATCATCAAACCGGATGACAGTCATCAGACAGCGCCAGTGCCTGTGTTGCGCAGATTATACAACGTTAGCTGGTTTCTGTGGTTGTACAGGATCTGTGTTATTTTATTTGTTGTATTTGACTTCGAAATAAGTTCCAACCATGGCTATGCAAGCAGCAAAACGGGCGAATGTAAGTTTAATTATTTTATGTGACTTATCGTTTGCTTCTTTTTAAAGTTAACGTTAGCAAGCTAGCTATCTGCTGTTGGTGTTCCCAGATAATGTCTAATAAACGAGCTCTGGTGTTCCCAACAAACGATGTGACAAATTGAGTGTCGAATATAGTGGTGAAACAAGTTTAAATGTTATACAACATGTTTTCATAATTTTTGTGGTTGTTTTATCTAGTTATCTAGTGCTATGGTACCGACAAGCACTGTGCCTTTCCAGTTTGTTTGGTAGTATGCTAGGCAATCTAGCTAAATAGCACGCGCTTGTTTTGACTGGTTTCGCCATGATTATGGAGGTTAAGTTAACTTAGCCTATAGATTTGTGTCCGCACATTTTTTCTTAATGCCTTGCGGGTTCTTTCATTATTCATTTTTCATTGTTTCATCTGACAGCCATAATGTGGAAAGGCCCGACAACAGCAGTGCAAATATAACCGGATAAGCAATCATAGGTTGCGTCGCACTTTGTCGTTGTCCGTCAAATGGTCAAGCCATTTAATAATCTGTCAAAATTACGAATGGACTTATGATTTTGTCATTCTTTAAATTAAAAAAGAACAATGCCGGAAAATATTCAGTTACGATTCACGACCTGCTCTCTAACCAATACGCACAATGTACGTTTTATTTTATTTTATTTTAATGGGCGGCTCCTATCTTTGAGCAATAAACACCTAAGCTTTTTTCCCATTGAGATTTTCTTTGAATGTAGAGGAAACTGCCCCCTAATGTCAGTTGGCTATTAGGCTACATTGCTTTGTATTTCTTTTCCTTCGTATTTTTTTTTTCTTGATTCATTGTAGGCTGCAGAAGAATATGCAGCTCTAACCCTAATCATATACAGAAATCATGGAGTTGTTATATAAAGAGAAGCCAGTACTGTGGTGCCAGGTTTAGGATATTTACACAGCAAAACATGGGTTCATCCTATCTGCTCTTGTAGGTGTAGTTATAATTTTAAATACATTAGCTAATGTTTAGCCTACTTCATGTTATGATTAGGAATATGTTATGATTACTGGCATTAGTTAAAGAGCGGAAGGACAAAACACTTACAAAATTTGATCAATTGATTCAATTATATTAATATAAAAATTATTTTTGGAGTGTATGGTGGACACAATCTACTACTTTCATTATCATGGTCTCTGCATTAAGTTCTCAGAGTGTTATCTATCTATTAATGACAGGTGTGTGTGTGTGCGTGCGCGTCTGTCTGTCTGTGTGTCTGTTATTCACATATCTCTTGAACCCTTTGTCCGACAGATTCCAAAAGTTGTTGATTTAAAATTGAAGTTATTTGGATTGGAAATTCAAAAGTATTGTTAAAAGAAGCGCACAATGCTTAGCTGGAATAGAATAGCTGTTTTTTTTTCCGTACTATTGCCCCATTTTTAAAGGACTGCCTGCGCGCATGCAATTGTTCTCTACAGGAATAGGAGTGTTTTGAGAGGGCACTGCTCTAGTTGTATATGATGACTCCATATAATCATACATGTTCTCTTTCAGATTCGGTTACCCCCTGAAGTAAACAGAATATTGTACATTCGTAATCTACCATACAAGATCACAGCTGAGGAAATGTACGACATTTTTGGAAAATATGGACCTATTCGTCAAATCCGAGTGTAAGTTTGAAAATCATTGTATGTTCTTGCTCACATCTTATACCTACTGTCTTTACACTGAGTTTCTCTGTTCTCGAAATTGAAAGTTTATTTCAATATTTATGTATTTAGAATAAAACAATCTTTATTGTCCACTCCTGTGAAAATTCATCTTTGGCCCCATAAACATATAGCACACACAAACAAGACTACACAGCAAGTATAACATGCAAGATATTATAAGTTAGTCCAAAATATCTATGCTTCAGTGGGAGCATAAAAGTGGCGAAGTATTAAAAATGCACAGTATGCAAACAGCTGATTATGAATGATAAAATAATGAATTTATTTAGCAAAAAAGTGTGATGTAGTGGATGTGAAATTTAGGAGACACTTTAATCCAAACCAAACCAATCAAACCATTTATATACGGTAATACAAAAATGTAACCTGTAACCTGTTGTGCCATTAAAACTTCATTTGTATTTGCTCCTTTTTAGGGGGAATACACCAGAGTCACGAGGAACTGCCTATGTTGTGTATGAGGACATCTTTGATGCGAAGAATGCTTGTGACCACTTGTCTGGATTTAATGTCTGCAACAGATACCTGGTAGTATTGTACTACAACGCCAACAGGGTAAGTGTTGCAGTACAATTTTTATGGGTCTTCAAATAGCCTTCCACTTTAATGCCTTATGTCATACAGTTTGCTGTGTTCGCAGTACACTATGGTCCCTGATATTGTTCCTTTTAGCAAAGGTCAATAGAAAGACAGATGGCTTGAGTTCAGGTTACAGGTTATCTTAGAGCAGCTCAAAAGCATGTCATGCTCTTAACTGGACAGACAATGGATTCATGTAGATATAATATGAAGAGCTTAGGCACTTCAGGAGTTTAGGTGTAGTAAATGTTTAAAAAAAAAGTCATGGTACGCCAACCTGCACCAGCTACATCAAAGTACGCTGGTACCATTTGTTAGCGCAGAGACTGCCAGACATCCCATCGCTCCAGGAGGGGAATAGTGCCTCTCTGAATTCCAAAAATGACATATCAAGCACGACATCTGTCAGAGAAATCACAATTAGATATTTTCTCCAAATAGAGCAGCCCTAATTGTGATTTGCCTCTTTCTTAAAAGAGAATTCTATCATGTTTTTACATACATCTGTTTCTCGAGGTCATCGAGTGTTTGTTTTTTTCGTACCAACAGTACTCAGTGACCTTGAGAAACAGATCTATGTGACAAATCGCTAGAATTCTCCTTTAAATGCAGGGTTATGGTTTTAATAGGCTAAAGAATGATTTGAATACAATAACATGCCACCTATAATAGGCTTGGCTATAGTACATACAGATAGTTTTTGAAGAATGCAAGTGAAATTCTTAAAAAGCTGTTAGTCTGTAATAATTTGCATCATTCAGATGGTAATTGAACATTGAATGCATTTTCAATTTTATGTTTATGGTTCTTAGCAGATGCTTACGTCCAAGGTGACTTACAATGATGTCAATAAACATTACCTTAACATTAAAACAAATGGTTTATAGTAAAATTAAGTTTGTAGTAAACAGTTTAGTGATTAGGTATTGTAAATTGATGGATGGCTTACATCCTTATAACAACACAAGGCCAATAGCTTCTAACTACTGTGTCCTATGTATAGGTGAATTACAATGAGGTGCTTATGTTGGCATAACATGAGGGAGAGACGTATTATCATTTTCACAAAATAAATGTGGAATTGTAATAGATTGAAAAGAAATGATAGAGACTGCGGACATTCTAGCAATCAACTATAAGAAAATGGACATTATTTATACACATCAGCATCAGACCCTGTCAACAGTTTTATTTTCATAGATCAAAGTAATTTAAAAAAATGGGTCGGTTATCTAAAATGTAACTTGGATATGTTATGTCTGCTTTTGGGCGCAAGCATGTAGGCTGACATCCTCAAAAATGTTCAGGTTTGGCATGTCAGGGTGGTATTAACCTTCAGATTTGGGTTGTGGTCAGATAGGTAATACACATTATTACTTCCCTCCTTTTAGGCCTTCCAGAAAATGGACACAAAGAAGAAAGAAGAACAGCTAAAACTTCTCAAGGAGAAATATGGAATAAACACAGACCCACCAAAGTAGACAACCACCCTGACCAGTGCACCTTTTTATGATTGTCCTTTTGCCACACAATATAGGCTACTCACTTTACTAATTTTGTATTGATTATTTGGTTTTAGGTTTGAATTATGCATCAGATTTTGTATATAACAAGCAGTGTTTTTCGTTGGTACAGTGGTTTAAAAATGTTGGAAATTACATAATTGTTACTGGATTATTTTCTGGATGCTTATTTTCTCAATTAAAAAGAACATGTCTCTCCCATTCACTTTCTAGTCATTTCATTGTTACTGACTATGATTACAATCAATGTGTTGTGCAGTGACGTATAGTCAGGGGAAAAACGTACAAAATTAGGTTGGACCCCTTAAAAAAAGTTATTGAGGTTTTTGCATTTTTGGTATATAGTGAATATTTCTGGATGATAACATTACATTTAGGCAGTGGCAAAAGTTTTATTGGCATATTTCCAAAAAAGTCCGATATGCTATTCATATTTCACATCTCCACACCTAAGTGGTCAATTTGGATGGTTTTGCTATTAAAACATAGGTTTTCTGGGATGTTGAGTCCATTTGATTTCGAGCCTAACAATGCAACATTATTTTTAATCTCAATAACAATGTTTAGAGTTTGTTATTCACTTACTATTTACATTTTGTCCTCTAGCATTAAAGGTGCTCTAAGCGATGCAATGCATTTTTTAGGCTAAAACATTTTATGCCACTTGCTGCAAACATCACCTAACCAACCGCTAGCTGTCTGTGTCCTGAATACACGGTAAAAACCGCGATCTCTGTGGACAGCCCAGGCTCCAAAAACGGCAACAAAAACAACCTGGGCAAACCTAGCCCATGAAAACATAAACTGTTCCAACAAATCACAGACAAGATGCGCGTTTAGGAGAGTTTCAATTGCACGGGAAGGAGGGGGAGGAAGTAGCGAGCTAGCTCTCTGTTTTGTTTGAAAGTCAACAGAAGTGACCATACCCATCATCGCTTAGAGCACCTTTAAGGAGAATGTCATTCAACCACCGACTATACTCTTAAATCCTACACCCAACCCTTTTTGGCAGGTGACCCTATTTTGATGTCACAAAATGTTGGGTCACCCCAATCGTTCACAACATGTGAGCGAGTGCTGGTTGTTTTTCTACTTTGTTTGGAGCATTGATCAAACATTATTAGGCTATCCATGATCTCATGCTGGAATCAGGATATGTTTATTCTTGCATAGCTATAATGAAGGATCCGATGAGTTACTTAACTTGGATATCATGTTTTTTTTATTATTATTTTTATTTAATGCATATATAGTTTTATGTACAAGATACCCATTTAAATGTCGGGCGACCCCACATGGGGTCTCCATGGTTGGGAAACGTCACCCTCTGCCTGTGCATTAGTGATGTCACCTAGCGTTCATGGGCTTCGGAAAAACCTTTCTCCGAGTGAAAACATAATCATTCCGCGTCATTCACGTCTAACTCTTGCTAACAGAGTTGCCCAGTTAGGGGCTCGTCATCACTTTTGTCGTCACGTTGGAGTTCGTTTGTAGTCCATGTGGCTTTTCATGTCCAACAGTTTTAATGTGAACTTGGGAATTTGCCGTTTTTGTCACTTGAAAGCTGCATATCTTTCTTTCACGGGCATCTTACACTATATTTTAAGCAAATACAGTTGTTTGTTTAGGATTAGCAAGTGTATGTTTTAACCTTTGTTGTGGCATCCGTGTTTGTCACACATTCCGATGGCAAAGCACATGAACATTTGCTGTCGGAAAAACAAAGTAGCCATGGGGGCGGTCCTTGTCATTCTTAGGTGCTCTGAATGCACCATCAGTCTGAAGCTTCTGAACCACTGCTCCGAAGGTTGCTTTGGTACGGAAAAATCATGTGACATATGACGTCCGAAGCAGAAACTGCTTCATTCTCTGAATGAATCACCTGAGTGGTTCGCAGCGCCACCGCCTCGCGAACCTATCGTGCTGCCACTGCAACTGGCACGGCCTTGTTTCTAGTCTGAGGCCCAGTACACACGTACCAAACCGATCTTTTTTCCCTCCGTCTTCCCTGGAACCGTATCAAGAATATTTGTGTCCAAACGGATCCATCTCAACACGACTCAACGCGTTACTTCATACCCCAGGCCTATAGGTGGCACTGTTTCTTTACAGAAATTGACCAAAACTTGTGCTTTACAAACAGACAGAATAGGCTACGACGAAATGGCTAGTGCATAGAAACCAGAATTGTTTGTGTGGACTGATGGTAAACTGTCAACTGTAAAACTAATAAACTTTATTTTACGGTTTGTGAAGGGTGCAGTCCCGTCCTTTATTTGGCTAACGCAGGTAGGCCTACTAATCGCCTTTACTTTCTTTGGTTGTAGGATAGTCCGTGATTCACATTCGTTTTGGCTATCACCGCAATTAGGCTACTAAACGCAAGGCTTACCCAAGTTCTAGGCTATTCTGTCGCCACATTTATAATATTGCTATAAAACCTTCGTTAGTAACAGTCAATACGTTTGCCTGCATCAAATCGCTCATTTGCATTCAGTGTGCTACCATCGGCTTAACGTGAGTTCTAAGCGTCTTTGTATGCTTATATCTGATTTCACTCGACTGTGAATGCATGTATATATGTTGTAAAACATATAGACATATAAGTTTGAATTGTGCGCTCAAAGCATAAACACTTTAGGCCATGGGTTCCCAAACAACATGTGGGCCTCCCCTCTGAAAACAGTGACACCTCCGCCCCACAATAATTTTCAAGTAATGATATTCACTTCAGTTAAGCCACTTAAATCGGTGCTATACTATGCAATGCTATGCAATGCAATGCAATGAGCTTTCATCATATTTTCAACGTTTGCCTTTGTTGCCCATATCAGGGTCGGGCCGTGCAGCGATACAATGTGACAAATCTGTCCATTTTAAGTTTGCTATCGAACTTCACATATTACCGTTATGTAGCCTATGTCCAACCTCTTACGTGTATCTGTCACTTAATATTCATTTAAGAAACGCAAGCACCCACACCATAAGTTTATCCTAATTACAGGGCTCTCAAGTTTTGAGGACAGGCAAGAGTGACATTCCCCGTCGACAATTCCCCCCCTGTCCAGGGGTTAAAGGGGTGGCTGGTCAGACAGGTTGGGGGTGTTTCATTAATAATACTACAACTTTTTGTTGCTGTTATTAATATGCCTTCAGATGTTCCAGAGGTCGTTTTGCCCGGCCCGCCACGGCCCTCGAACCCGCCACCTCAACACACCGCATGGAGTCGAAGGCTCTAACCACTGAGCTAAAAGCCCAAGCTTCCAACTCAGCGGTTAGAGCCGTTCTTAAGGTTAGGGGTGTGAGGATTTACACGCGCAACTAGCACCACCAGCTAGCATACACCAGCCCCAGGTCGGTCAACAGTTGATCCAATATTAGTTGTGCAGAAATATAGCCCATCTTATACACACCAATTTAATTGAAATAGAAATTGTAAAGACTTGTATTTTTTGTAATTATTCCATATTTAGTGTAGTTATATCAGAACCTGAAGTAGCCTACAATCCAAACTTCAGAGTATTACCTTTCATTTGAGGCCAAGATTATGCTTATAAGAGGTTAATATGCAGTAGGCATTTGATTGCCAGTAGCCTACTGGCATTTTGGATAACCCAAAGTCCTATGGGGAGTTTTCATAGGGCATTTTACAAAATGCATGAGCATATCTTGGCAAATAATGGTCTAAAGTACTCATGTTGTCATTCTACATTGATCTACTTTTGCACACAGCATGACAAGACCTAATGCTAGGACTCAAGTCATATCAAGTCAAGACCTAGAGGGCTGAAATGTGGTCAGTTCAAAGATGCTTGTTATCCAGTAGAAAAAGAAAATAATAATCTAGCCTTTGTAACTTTGTGTCAGTAGGCTACATCACACAGTTATTCTAATTGTTTTCCAACAGTGTCTCAGCTTTCCAAAAGAGAGCAGGCATTTGATTATTGGCTACAGTATGTAGGAGCAATGCCCTCCTAAATCAAAATTATAATTTATAATTGCTCAGATTTGCAAAAGAAAAGATTTGACACATGGCACTGACAATTCAATAATGGGATTTTTCACCACCTCTGAGCATCCACTAACCTGGACGTTTTAGGGGGCTTTCCTCTCAGGGTGAATGAGAGGATGCTTAATTGCTTTTTACCCGACATTTTTGAATACAGATGCAATGATTAATGCATCCATGGCCAGGATATAATTATACACTGTTAAATGTGGCTGTAGGTTTTGCAGTACAGTACAGCTAAATTCTACAGTATGATGCAATATCATGTCTTTACAGCACAGTGTTGTAGTTAATGTTGCATTCTGGGTAATATTATTGACGCGGGAATATATTACAGTACATTTCCCCGCATACTGTAACTTTGCTGCCACCTTGCTGTAATATCGAGAACGAAGTTCTGCCAACCCGACGACTTTACTCCTCTTCTGAAGACATGACCCATAGCGGAATGAGCGCAAGTCATTGAAATTTGGTGAGTTTGGTTTTCGCATTCATTAAGTAGTTTTACCCCGGCATTGTGTAGATTTTTGTTTAGTAAAAAGACGAGCATAGCTTGTTTGCTGGTATCAAAGCTGGTGTCGATAGCAAAGTATTGTCTCTGGCTTAAGCATAGCTAGCTTTAACAACAAGGTAGGCATAGCCTATTTGTTTAAATTAATCATCTAATCCTCTTTATGCCTTTCTTTTAACTTGTGTAAGTTTAAAGTTAAAAATATCGACTTGTCGTTGAAAAGTATTGTCTGTTGTTATTACCAGCTAACTTCAAGGACTAGCCTAAGTAAATTGAAAACGATGTCGACGACTCTCGTCCCCACTTAGAGACACGATTCTAGTCAGATATTTTAGCACTTCAAAACTAATAGTAAATGTATTTGCCCCTTTTTAATAGTTGTCTTCTATAATTTATTTTTCCATTTTACTATCCTGGCGACATACGTCTGTATATTGTGAAGTCTGTCATATAGCCCGTTGGCTCTTGTCTAAGCACAGCTAACCCTAGTTTTAATTAACAGCAAGGTAGGCCTATTTGTTTAAACTAAGATCATCTAGCCTTCTTTATGCAGGCATCTAACATTTCATTTTTTGTAAGTAATAGCATGACAAATTAACAAACTGTAATGCACATGTTTTTTTGTTTTGTTTTGTTTTATACAGGTCACTGAAACCGTGGCAGACATAGAGGGGCAAGAGAGATTGCCTGACACACCCAGACTCATTATGGTTGGTAAGTATGTTTTCCTCTTCATTTGTATGTAAACTTTATTATTTAGCAATGGAATGGTTTTATAAAGCCATATAACACTTGTGGTTGTGAGGTTGTTCTTGGATCTCCTTTATGTGTGTGGTTACCTTTGTCTGAACTACACCCGAGAGGATATCCACTTAACAACCTCACTCCCACTTGTGTTACATTGCATAAATATTATTAATCTTCATTAATCTGAATTTGATAGAATATGGGTATGGGTATTCCACTGCTTTTTTTAAGGATCCCTGGTTAGCAGAATCTTGGTACTATCTTTTGCAGTCTCTTCCACAGTTTGGCAGCTATAGTTGGGTTCTGAAACTATCTCTGTACCTCTGTTCTTTGAGTCTGGTGAGTGCTGCTGGTAGGTAAAAGAACCATAGCATTTGGGACAACAGTGACCAAATTTGCTAATGCTAACAGATGAAAATGAAACTTCTTTGACCTTATCAGTTAGTGCTGGCTGATGTTTCACCATTTGGTCTATGTTGTACCAAGTCTTGTAGTTTTCATACCTTCTGACAGCACTTAGTAATGTGAAACAACAGGGTTATGGGTTGGTTGACTCCAGATAATACCTTAAACCACTGCTTTGTCATCAAGGATTTTCATATATTCTCTATAGGGTGTACATCTGAACTCGGTCTGTTATTGCATTGTTTCAGTTTTCAGTATTTTTGAAGTTCGTGTTCAAAATAAAGTACATTGTTTTGTTTTAGGACCCTCGCTCATGACAGCAAAAAGATGGATGGTGTCCATTGAAGGAAGAGTTGCTATTACATTCACTGGATCAGACAGTTTTCCTGCTGCTTTCGCCACTCTTTTGCATCAGATTACGCCTTAAACATGGAATACCAAGAGTCAGCTGCATGCACTTTGGAGCTTGTTCAGAGGTAAGTTATTTTCTATATGTTTTATTTTTATCAATTATAAAATTATAGACTGGAAGTTAAAATGTAATCTCACATTATAGATTTCTGGTGAGAATTAATCCGGAAGATGGAAAGAAATGCACAGCCCGACAGGGAGTGAGCAAGAAGACCGGACGAATTGTCCAGAAAAAAGCACCACCCATCAACTCCCACGTTAATAACTTAATTCGCTCCTTGCTGGACTTTAAATGGCAGACCTCTAACTAAGCAGTTACATCTAACAGGTTTGTGTGTGTGTGTGTGTGTGTGTGTGAGAGAGAGAGAGAGGGGGAGGGGGGGGGTAAATGTTTGTGTGTGCATGTATGTATGTGATACCACTTGTGTGAGCAGCTCAGAGAAGAAAGGGGGGAAAAAGCAGGGGAGAGAGGTGTCTTTGAGTGATGTTTGTATCAGTGAGTGGGTGGGGGTGGGGACTGATTTACTTGTTTCAGACTTTTGAGTTAAAATAGTTCTGCTTTAAACATTACACTAGATTGTGTGTGACGTCACAGTGCCAGATGAAAAACAAAATGAAAAAAGATGAGAAGGAAGTGTGTGTGTGTGTGTGTGTGTGTGTGTGTGTACGTGGAGGAGAACCTGTTTCAAACTTTTGTTTGTTTAAATACTTGAAGTAATACTAGTTCTGTTTGAAACTTGACAGTCTGCTCTGTACTTTTTAAAATGTAAAATTATTGAAGCAACAACTGTTCAAAATGTTGCCTTTGCATGAGTAAGAAGAGTGACTCTTGTCATTAATGGTTTTAATGCAATATGTGTGTGTGTGTGTGTGTGTGTGTGGCTATAGGTAGAGGAGGACCTGTGTCTCAAACTAATGTAATTAGTTGTTTAAATACTTGATTAAATACTAGCTCTGCTTTAAACTAAAATAATTGAAGCAACCCCTTAATGTTGAAATCGTTGCCTTTGCAGAGTCTCGGTCGGTCTCTCTCTGTGTAGCAAAAGTTAATGATATTGTAATGTGTTTCAGTGTTTTTAATGTGTTTCAGTGTTTCAGCTTGTGTAAAATGAATGAAATATCTTCAAGAATGATAAATAAAAGTGTTTAATGTAAGATTGTTTTGTGTGACTTAACATTTCACTTGTTTAAATACTTAAACTGAATATTGTTATCATAATATGTAAGTGTTGGTTGATAGATAAATACATTGATTAATAAATAAATGCAATTGAGGAATACTAAATTAAATAAAAAAATAAATAAAAAAACAGTAACAGTAACAAAAAACAGTACTGCACTGTATAGTACAGTACAACCTTGTAGTAAAACAGCAATCACATGATTACTGTAAACTGTATTACAGTACTGTATCGCACCTTAATTCTACGGTAAAGTTCTGGCAACCGTGCTGCCTGTACTGTACTGTAATTTTACAGGGAATTTTCTAAGAGTGTATGATGATTTTAAAAGTGACCTATAACAATAGGCTATGTAATACACTTTCGTTTGTTTAGTGCTAATAAAATGATTAAGCCTATTTGGAGTGAGAGATGTTTAGAATGTGACAATATGTCAGTCATCGTGTGAACGAAAGTAGGCTATGACTAGGCATAGGCTACTTGTTCTGAGCAAGTGTTGTCAATGAACAGGCTGTGAAACTGTTGGCTAAGTTACAGACAGTCATGAACAACTGATGCTAATTGTCTGGGAAACATTCTCTAGCTGCAGTCACGTTGTCATTATTTGTGTCAAACAAGTTGTGGATTTGTTGTAACATTAAAAGATGACTTACTCTGTGCTGAAACCATACTGATGATCGAAGCTTCAAGGTGAACGAAACAGGTTCGCGTTCAATAATTCACGTTCAACAATTCCAGGATACGCGTTTTTTCATTGGTTGTTGCGTTAAATCTTACCCAGATACAATAGTGCTATTTTCGGATTGGCTATTGTGTAGCCCCTCTCGTTATTTTTGATTGGCTGATAAGTGACAGGCTCAACTCCAGGGGAGACGCGCTTGATTCCTGCCGGGTGAGAGCGGCGCGGCCAGAGACATTTTGGGCGCTGAGGCAGCATACTATAAATAGTTTTTCTGCGTGAGAAATACAATGTGTGGCGGGAGAGCGTGACAAAAGACTGAAATGAGTGACTGTCACGCTCAGTGCGTGACACTTGAGAGCCCTGTAATTATTTATGTACCAAAAAATACATTTTACGTGACTCGAAGAGCTGTAAACAGTGTTGTAAGGCTGCGTGTACAAATCCGCTTGGAGCTCAAGCTCACTGTTAACTTGCAGCTAGCTCGGCTGGCGGCACTGTTGCTAAATTACGTTATGAAGTTTGGCACAATACATTCTCACTCAGGATAGAGATCTATAATACTTTCCACTATCCCAAAGATTTAGTATACATCTCTTCTGATTTATTTCGATTTTATAATGTTGACAATTACATAATCATTGAAAAAAACGTTTTTCTTTTTTGAAACCTTCCCGCCCCCTCAAATTATTTGGCGCCCCCCAGGGGAGGCGCGCCTCACAGTTTGGGAACCTCTGCTTTAGGCTAATGCACAACATTGCGTTTAGTTCGTAGGCTCCTCTGTGACAAGCAGTTTGTTCGTATCGATTTATTTGTTTATTTGTATTACAATGTAAGAGAGACGTGGAAAACCTTTAGTCTGGCTCCTAATCAATATTTATTTGTAAAAAGAATAATATCACATTCTTATTCATGTGCACTACGTATGTGTGGGCCGGGGTGGGGTGGTTAGGTGCGTGCACTAGATTAATTTCACTAGTAAAGCTTCCTGTCCACTATCTAGCCGGGATAATTTAAATGCAGTCTTGGCTTTTCACCAGGAGAGGTCGCTGTTACTGAAGCTTCGAGTAATGAACCCATTTTCGAATCAACTGTTCAAAGTGGTTCAGTGCTTCACCAAAGCTTAATTTGCCCATCACTAGTGTGCATTAACAATAGTTGACTACATCCCTTCCTCCATACCATTCACAAGTCTTATATTGTATGGTGAGCCAAGTATATAGCTGATATATTTTGGCCTGTAATATTTAGGGAAAACTAAACAGCCGAAATTACATATTTTCTTAAAATCTACACCCTCTAGACGGGAATTAACATGAGCTAAAATATGTCCCACCTCCATACCATGTAGGCTAGGTCCAGATGATAAAATGACCTTGACTTAACACTGGGCTACAACCAATTTCTCAATTTTAGTTAGCAATTGAATAACAAACCATTTTTATTAGAGATAATGATGTTTCGGTTGCATTTTGGTCTAGAAATTACCATCGCCTTGACCATTGCAACCATTAACCCCCAACATATTAATTTAAAACTCAGCATCCCAGAAACCTATGGTTCAGGGACATAGGCTATTTTCATAGGCTATTTTTCGTCCGACTTTTTTGGCGGCCATTTTGGAAATATGACAATAAAAATAATTGCCACCGATTAAATGTAATGTAACCCAGAAATGTTGAATAGATGACTTAAGGATACCAAAAATGCAAAGACCTCAATAGCTTATTTTTTAAGGGGTTCAGCTGGATTTCTTCCTGACTAGCAGTAGGCTAATTAACTTATAAACGACGCAGGGAATCATTCCGTTTGTCCAAAATTACGTCCGTGGCCCAATCAGAATGTATCTCCGTGAGTGAGCAAAGCATCACATGTTGGAAGAAGTGTAACGTTCGAGCGGGAGATCTCAACTAGAGAACCGTGAAAACTTCGTACTTTCGGAACATTTCTGGATATCATTAAGTTTTCCATTGAAGTCTGTCGGAGTTAGCTGATGGTGAACGTATTGTATACACATTCTTTTGTCTGCTAAATCAACCTACCGAGTGTGGAGTGAAGATTTTGACACCAAACCGCATTAGCGAACCTAAAAAGGACCTAGCAAAGGTAAGTTTTATCCAAATAGTTAAATGTGATAATAAAACACTTTGTCGAAGCTTTGCACGTTACCAAACGAGGTACTATAAAATCAGTAAGTGATATGGTCAGGTTGTGCATGATGCCATTTCTAGCATATCCTCACTTGTTGCCTAGCCACCTGCTCCCTGACCTGCTCCCACATGTAGCCAACGCGAGTAGCTAGCATCCAACGCATTGATAACCCAATAAGTATGTTTTAGCGGCAACAGAATGTGTTCGCTAGAAATCGTATAATTAGCCACAGTGACATTAAATAATTTACCACATAATGCATTTACTGACGTGAGTGCACTTAACTGGTGTAAGTAAGTGGAAGTGTTGTAAAGCTTCACTCTGATTTGGCTAATGCGTGTGTCAAAACATGTAGCAGCTAACGTTAGCTCCCTAAACCGTAGCTAGTTAGCAGCTTGCAATGTAATCGAGCTTGTTAGCCATGTGCTGGCTGTCAGAAAGGCAAAGCAACATTATCTTTATACTAGACCGATAGAAGCTATATCGTGTACGTTGTGAACTAACCCCGGACACTTGCCAAGATGTATTTTAGGGGGCATTTGGGGTGTAGAGATTAACTCACTAATATGTTTGACGTGGATATTCAGGCATTTGCAGGGAAATTCCTAAACTGGTCCTCATGAGGGCATGATTGTGTGCGGATAGGCGAGCATGTGATGAGCACAACCCACTTTACATTATTATAAATGACCTTAGTTTCCCTTGTGGCATTGTGAAGATTATCATTTAAGTTTTTGAGTTAAAAGTGCCGACAAGTTCCAGTTGACGTTGAGTGTTTTGCTCCACTAAGACCAAGGTCTGCCACCACTAAATATTATCCTAGCTAGCAGGATACCTCAACCTGAAGGATATTGACCTGTCTAAATGTCCTTTAGTTGCCTGAAGTAGGAAACATTTTCAAGTTGTAAGGATGTTGATAAAAAGGGAAAAGGTTTTTCAGTCAGGGGATTTCTGAATTTTTCTTTTTGATTAGCATCAGTCCTTGTATGCCTGTAGAACTAAAGCATTTTTAATCATTAGGAAAAGGCTAAATGACTAGGCCAACTGTATGTAATGCTACCCCACACATCAGAAGACCTTGAAAAGATTTGGAAAATATTATCATTATGTTTATATCATAATTCTTATTAATATTAATAGTTAGCCTAAGGTGTGCTTTTAAGTTAACTACAAAAAGTTGATGCTGCTTGCACAGAAATCATGAGGGAAAGCAAAAACATTTTTATGTGACAAACTGACAGACGCTGACCATTTGGGGTGTCCTGCCATGTAGGTAAGGGGTGTTTCGTCAGGTCTGTGACATCAGCGTTTGCACATGACAATGCCAGTGCGGTGTTTCCAAAAATTCCCACTCTGAAACCCATTTTTGAAAAAGTGTATTTTCAGGCAAATTTGTGCAGACATTGGCATAAGCAGTGCTCTACACTAACATTTTTTTCCAGAAGCACTTGTGCGCCCAAGTTAAAAAAATGTAGGAGCACAGACAAAAATCTGGGGGCACAGTCAGTTCTGTACTTAACTTACACATAATGTAACTTTACACTGCAGCTAACAGGTAAACATGCCAGTGCACCAATTACGAATATTAAGAATGACTGACAACATTTACAGGAAACAAGATTTTAAAGAACATCAGTGCCTACTTTATTTTCAGTCCGTTCTATTTTTCTACATTTTGTTAATGTAAAATAATATAATGCATTGCCATATTTGCATATAGCCTGTATGAAGTAGGCTATCCTGCTAAATGTAGGTCCTTAGGTCAATTTATTTATTTGTGAATCCACCTGTAGCTAATCCAAATATGCCCATGGTGACCTATCTGACTGCATACTGCCCAATACTAGCCTACTAAAACCGTGAATTTTCTCTTCCACAAAACCCAACATAGTCTAATCAATGATATTTATATTTATTTGAAATATCTGCACTGATGGAGGCACTAGGCAGATGGTAGGCCTATGCTTACTTTCGTTTTGCACTTCAGCTTGTATTCGGTGTAAAACAAACAAGCATGCATGGAAGCCTGGAGTTGTCTGTAGCGTTCTACCTTTGAATAAAACAGGAGTATTACGGGAGGCTACTTTTGTGCCTGTTCGCTACAGCTATATTTTGTATATTGCAGCCAATACCTCAACTGGGCTTGTTACCTTTTCCTTCTCTCACTGCATTCTCAGAATCTCATCCTGTTCCTCATATATCCGATGAATTCGGTGGATTGAAAAAATTAGTTCTACTTTGCATCTTGGCTGGCTAGTCTAACTTTCCGCTATTTCGATTCACCCTTAAATTTGATAGCAGCAACTAGCGAGTCACAACGCGAAACTGCTAACGTTGATGGGAGGTGTAGTTTTATGCTAGATAGGCGTCGTGATTTTATGGTTCGCACCAGTAATGTTTCGCGATGTTGTGGTGTATTTGAGTACTCGACAATGTAGACCAACATTGACTTGGCTAGAAGTCATTCGCACCAGTGCGCCTAAATATTTTTTCGCAATTATTTTTACTCGCATGTGCGAGTGAAATGGGTGCACTGTAGAGCCCTGATAAGCTTGATTTTGTGTTCAATAAACTATTTTTGTTTTGATCTGGACATGTGTTCTGGTACATTGGATAATTTAGAACATTAATCATGTCCCACTTTTAGTGTTTGGCAGAGATGGACAGATTGTCATTGAACCTCCACATTGGATGGGTGATATGGCCTAAAATCCATATTGCGATATATGCAGCCTCTTGCGATAACGATATATTGCAATATAAAAATGAGAACCATTTCAGAACTTGTTACATAGACCCTAAGGAAAGCCAAAGAGAAAGAAACGTAGTATGTCGTTTTGAGAACATTTATTGTGCAAAACTGTTATACAACATAATGTTGCCGCTAAATAAAATTCAAGTACACTAGCTGCAGAGACTTTTAAAAAGAAAAAGCTTTGCAATGTTGGTATTCAGTGACGTTTCGTTTTGAGGTGGTAGAGCAGATTATTCCACGGAACTGTTGCCCCACACACCTTACAGCAGGGGTGGGCAAACGTTTTGGCTCGAGGGTCACATTGGTTTTGGAAAATTTTGGCCGGCGGGTTGAATGTTTAATGTTTCATATCATTTAAATGCTAATAATGACACTAATATAATTTTTACATTTGATGGTTTATAAATGGTGGGTTGAATGTTTAATGTTTCATATCATTTAAATGCTAATAATGACACTAATATAATTTTTACATTTGATGCTGTTTATAAATGGTGCACTGTCACTTTAAGCATTGTGTCCACACCTTTAGTTCTCATAATGATCTTTAACAGGGCTATTTCTTTCCAGTACAGTGTGTTCCCAAATGCTTCAAGAAATTTCATTTCTTATAAAAAAAGGAAATGGCAATTATCAACTAAAAATAATAAGCCAGCTGAGCTGGAACATCCTGTTAACTTTAACATGATCTTCATATTCATTGTGATGCTATATGGGCCTCATGCACATGAAAGATTAATATCATGCCATCATGTTGTTTTAACATAATCGCGGAAATAAAGTTTTCACCTTACAACTTTGCTGATAACATTTCCCTCTGGTGTGTAACATATAGGCTCAAACGCTGTTAGGTCCACTGCTAGATTTTGACAGGGTAGATGACTAAGCTGTCAAAATAGCAGAATTCTAAGACTGTCCATGTGTCACACACTTATAAAAAAAAACGTTATTTAAAAAATGGCAATTGTTAAGAATTTATATGGAAATGTTGTAGGTCTGGTAGGTTCAAGTTCTGTCATATTAAATTTATTGGATTTGTATTTCACTTTTGACTTAAAATAATCATCCAAACATAAAAAATGTCATATGGTGTGACTGTCCACCATGTGTGCGAACTTCCTAAAAAGAGTGTATATCAAATAAAAAGTATAATTACTTTAAAGTTTTACCATGCATATAAAATAATTGGATGTTTTTTACAACCACAAAAAGTTTTGATATTTATGCATGCTGTCCAACTAAGTTATAATCAAATATATTTTGTCCATAAAATGGTCGTCATATGGCGTGACACTATATTGTATATTTTGACTGGGCATTCATTTGGACATTATTATTGTGAAGAGGACCCTGCTTAATCAGGAAGTAACAATAGAATGTCAGGAGTAATTGGCATGGTCAAGAGGTGAGTTCTGCTTTTTAGATTTTTATATAAAAAGCTTTGAATTGGACATCATCAATCGTGGCCAAATTTTAGTGTCTTATGGTGTGACATCATTTGCCTAAAAAGTAGCTATTTTCCACAAATATTCTTCATGAATTCTTAAAAAGCACTGCTGCCATGTGGTCAGTTGCATGCTAAATAATAGTTAGCTGTATTTAACTGTCTAGAAAATTAGCTTAACTGTCAAAATGTCATATAGTGTGACGCTGCATCATATGGTGTGACAGCTTTTTTCAAGTCACACTATATGACATTTCTGTCACACCATATGACCAAATTGCATTTTTACATAAAAGTTCTTGTAAAAATATGTTTTAAGTTTAAAAAATAAATACTAAACTTTCATATATTTTGCTGTTACACGCATACACCATTCATAGAGTGACTTCAAAATTCATTGTTAATGATTTTATTGTCATTAATAACCCTGTTTTGCTCTGACACATGGTGGAGTGGTGTAGTTCATCATATGGCGTGACACCATGTCATTTGGTGTGACATTAAATAATGTCACAAAAAAGACTATAATTGAAAAATCATTAAAACATCAATAGCACATAAAGGAAATGGTATCTGCAAGAACCTCAAGAATTTTGAGTGAGTTCTTACAAGAAATATCAGAATTAAGCTAAAATATCTGGTTACACTTAGGAGCATTCTCCACCTTGACAAAATAACTTGTTAAATTTTAGGTTTTTCTTCTAAATATTCATAAGGAAATGTTGCAAATCAAAGCAAATGTGATTAAAATGTACAGTGACATAAATTAAAGTAGAAAAAAGTATCTAATTTTCATTTTATTTCAAATTATTTTCACGTCACACCATATGACAATTTTAGGCACCAACATGACAAATTGACATGTAAATATATATTTCACTTTTTTTTTTTTTTGGAAAAAAAATGTATATTAGTTAAGTTTAGAGATACAGCAACACATATATAAACACTTTTTAGGGATGATATTTGAATTTTTTTTTAAATTCCTTTTTTCAGGCTTATTTGTCATCCACCCACTCACAATTAAATGGAGCAGCATAACGTTCAAGTTAAATCTGCTGCAATTGAGATTAGAGTCAGGCATGAAAACTCCTCACCTTTCGGCGAAATTTGCCATTTTGAATCCAAAATAGGGGACTTCCATGGTTCGCGCAGATCCGATGAGAAAATATTGTGTGTGTGTGTGTGGGGGGTGGGGGGTTGTTAACTGAGTTTACAAATCACGCGCAGACACGAACGCATCTTGATGCGTTGTAACACAAGAGCCCAATTAAAAACTTGTCTGATCCAGCAATGATTATGTGAATGCAGCCCCTATGCATTTAGCCTATTAAACAGTGGAAGCATACTTTATCAGTATAGCAAAGGCTAATGTGAATAACTAAATAGTTGAATTAAATGCTCCTAAACTGGGCTGGTGCGTTTTGTCGAGTTCAGAGACAAAAGCAGTGTTTGACATGGTAATACTGTCTTTTAAGAAACGTTCAGTGGCCTGATCAGTAGGCCTAGTCTGTGTTTACAGGGTTTAACATGTAATGTGAACACTGTTCACACAACTTTATTGGTTGGTTAAACACACTAGCACAATGCCACAATCTGTAAGTAGCCTAGGCTGCAGGTTACAACATTTCAAACCAATTTTACAAATTAAAGCCTAGTCTACCCTACCCAAATTTATTTATTACCTGGTTTGGTCCAACAAATATTCAGACTTATTCTACTAGTCTACTATGAAGTGTCCATTAGGCCAATGAAATCTTCAGAAATGTCTGATCACTTCAGGCACAAAGAAAGAAAGAAAGAAAACTCATGTAGATTACTGAGGAGGAGAGGAGGGCCAGGCTGAAGCATGTTGCCAAACGGCGCAAGTGGGCCACTTCACACTTAGGCTAAAGCCAAAAAGTAGAAATAAAGGTATTTTTTGTAAAAATTAGTAATTTTGTAGTTTGTTTTCTTTATAAATCTCTGGTTTTAGGCAACTTCATACTCCATGGAAGCTATGCACTATTGGCAGCAAGGTCACTCGCGCTTGTGTTGCTATGAAACGGCCATTTCCCTCATTGCGCGCCCTTCTCCCCTTTTTCACCCCTGACCCGTTTTCATGCCTGCAGAGTATCATCATGTCTATGTAACATGCTGTTTTGACATTGTAAACGTTCTCTAAGAAGAGTGAAAAGCAGTTGGCCTTGAATTTCCCCTAGGGATCAATAAAGTATCTATCTATCTGACTTGGCAGAGAGTCTGGCCTAGATCCATAGGCAAACGTTTATTTCCGGGTGGGAGGGCAGGTGGGAGGTTTAAAATCATTGGAGTTCCTTTGAACCAATCACTAATCACGAAGTTTCTCTGCATCACACCCATAACAAGCAAGGGTGCATCTTATCAGCAAACAGTTACACGTTTAATCTGTGTAACTCTCGCCAAAATGCATCATATGGTGTTTTGTGAATGTACCCAAGTCAAACTTTAATATAAATGCATAAGTACGTCCAAAGCGCCACTTTTAAACTTGTTTGCGTTGTCGTTTTTGGGTGAAATTACCTTTTGAATGGGAATCCTATAGGGTCACTACTTTTTTGATACAATCGCGTCAAAATCGCTATTTTTCAAACACTAAGAAGGCTTGACACAACATTGATCGAAGGGCTTATATGAAATCTTTGAGCAAATGTGAATAAAAAGGTACAAATAAGGTTGGTGTGAAACTTTAGTTTAGTAGGATACATGGTTGCGTCAAAATCGCTATTTTTCAAACACTAAGGCGGCGACATAACATGAAACTTTGATCGAAGTATCATCAGTGTCTCTACACATGAACTCAAGCATTGAGAACAACTCATCTTGCCATCTTGCAAGGAGTGAGTTGTCCAAAATCTTTCTTTTGTGTGTACGAACAATGTTCTCAATGCTCAAGTTCATGTGTAGAGACACTGATGATGCTTCGATCAAAGTTTCATGTTATGTCGCCGCCTTAGTGTTTGAAAAATAGCGATTTTGACGCAACCATGTAGCCTACTAAACTAAAGTTTCACACCAACCTTATTTGTACCTTTTTATTCACATTTGCTCAAAGATTTCATATAAGCCCTTTTCGCTCCCTACGTTGATGTAACGTAATCGCTCTCAGGGACGCCCTCTGTTCGCGGGTTGGTTCGGCTGCCCAACTACCGAAGTAAACGAGGGTGAATCAACCTATTCCAGACGGAGTACTGTAGGGAAAAGAAATCGAGCGGAAGTACGTAGGCAGGCAGAGGCCAGGCTAAAAAGCAGTTTGCCGTAAAGATGACTACAACGTTGTCTATCACAGGAAAAATTGCGAGGAGTCTATGATAACCAAATAGAATGCTTGGCGTGCCTGATTAAAGTGCGTGGCGGGCCGTAGTTTGCCTACCTCTGCTCTACAGGGTATAGTCTGCTGCTGCTCGCCGGATCATGGATGTTGCACTGGTCTTTTTCACCAGCTCCTCCGTTTCGCTTTCAGCCATATTTACTGAAGATGCGTTGCAGCCGGTTGCAGCTTGTGACTCTAAATTTCGCGGGTAGATTACATCATCAACATGCATATCGCGATAGTGCAATAGAATGAAAATCTCTATCGTAGGCCAATTTTATATCGCCCATTACTAACCTCCACCATAATTATCATTAAGCATGGGGTTCTTTTCAATGGGCGTACATCTAAGCGTACATCTAAGCCAAACCCACTTGCCAGAGCGCAATTTTCATTTCATTTGACAATAGACCTACATTCCAGACAAAGTCACTGTAGCATTCAGTAACTCCTGTCATTTACATTTGTAATGAACTGACTGGAAAGGCTTTTACCTGGTGTAACGGTAGCCAGCTGGTCTGCAGCTGCGCAGCATGTACGTTGGTAAATCTCCCTCCCGATGCCTTAAAAGTACTGCTGGCAAGAAAGCTAAGCTATCGACTTCCGATCCAAGGTGCTGCTGTTTGCGGGTTTGAGTCCGGGGGTGCATGGCTGAACTGGCAGTTGAACACAATGCAGGTTACACCCCCTGTGTAAGAAATTCTCCCATCTAGTGGTTAGGAGTTATATAGCAACCAACGTCTCAAGCTCTGCCTCGTTGAGAACTACAGGTAGCCGTCACACATCAAAACTGGCACTAGTTCTGGACTCCTAGGCACGTCAAAGCATAAACTTCTCTCATAAGCAATAACAACATATTAATATAATTTTATGTACTATTTTTATTGCCATTCCTTGTGTGTGATGCCAATGAAACTCTTTTGGACACGGAATAAATTGTTCTGTTTTGCCTGTTAACACTGAGTGCTGTTTGAGTTGCGTTTTTAGCTTTTTTTTTAATTACGAAAATAGACACCCTCACACACTTTATGTGCGATTTTGGGAACTCTATGATGAATAGAACTGAAATAGATGACTATCGAAAACTCATGAAAACGTACGACATTTTATCATAACTCTGCTTTTGATGGTTGCAGCTTTGGGTCGAATCAGTGACGCATGCATGTCAGGTCAAAACCAGGCCATTTTCGTGGGTTTATGACTAGGTGGCAGTCTCGCCAGGTCTCGCTAGGTCACTTCCTGGAAACTTTACAGGCAACACTTCATATTTCATGAAAGAGGCTAAGATTATATCTCTTTTGATGAAATCTAGCCACTGTTTAGCTTGGGATTTTTCAGGAACAGAGGCATGTAGAAATAAACGGTTTACCCACTGAGAGCTTAAAGTCTCACCTTTCAAACAAACCATAGTATGTGTCCATAGCTGTAACATAGTGCTGAGCGATATACCGGTTCACACCGTATACCGGTATATATTTTCGTTATGATATGATTTTTTAATATACCGTCATACCGGTGTATTTGATTACACAACGTTTGGAACGCTGCGCCGCGCGACAATGTTTCAGACGGGACTTTTTTTTCCACACGCACGCATGGTGCGACTGCGAGGCGTGGTGAGCACAAAACACCTTAAAGGACAAGTTCGCTATTTTACACTTAAAGCCCTTTTTTCAGATAGTTTATGATTAAATAGAACGTTTAAGATTGAAATTTGGACACATGCTGCTGTCCTGAGAATTTTCGGTTTCTGTGGTAGCACCCCCCCCACTTCCACAACGCTGCATAGATGCACTGGAACAATCTTTCTAAAACGCATTAAACTTTCGTTTACAAAGACGCAAAACTCACCGAGTTGTCAAGGGTGTTCACTGATATGCTCACACAAAAATCGCTGCAAAAGATTCTTTCCAACAGGTTTTATCGTAGTTTTTGTCCAACTCCATTGACTTGTATTGGATGTGCTGTGAGGTACGGTATTACTCCGCCGCCGGAAACGGATATGGGGTTGTTTGTATTCTTTCTGTAGTCTTATGCAGTCGCAGTATCATAGGCTACGCTATCCAAATTATTGTCACGTCCATGGCTAATGCTAAAATGTCTTGGAACTTGCACGATGTGAATGATAGCCTACGTGAATCATTACGTTTTAATCATGAAAGTTCCACAGCCAAAAAAAATGGTAAACGTACAAAATCATGTAGCCAAATTATTCATGTAGGCTAGGCTTAGTGTTAGGCTTATGATGTGAACATGACGGGTTATGGACACATTTTCCGACTGTTACAAACGTTATGTTACAAAATGTCAACCTTACCCCAAGTTCTTCCAACTCTGTCCTCCCAGGAGGTCAGGCTTAAAAGAGCTTTTTTGGGCGATTTCATTTGTGTTCAGGAACAGCTGTATTCCTCAACAGGCTCACATCCAACCCCAGCAAAGAGCTTTCTGGATTTGAAAGGAATTCTGGACAACTTTTTGCCACACGAATTTTCCCGCATTCGAACTGCACAAAATCACCCCATTTTCATTTGTCCTCCAGACGGCGATCTTCTGCTACTTCTGTGTATTCAATGAAATGCCAGTGGTTTGCTTGTTCAGTAAAATGCAGCCACCAACCGTCTATTCAAGCTCTCAACGGAAGAAATCTCCACAACGAATGGTAAAACACCTGTTGGAAAGCATCTTTTGCAGCGATTTTTGTGTGAGAATATCAGTGAACACCTCTGACCACTCGGTGAGTTTCACGTCTTTGTAAACTAAAGTTTAATGCGTTTTAGAAAGATTGTTCCAGTGCACCTATGCAGCGTTGTGGAGGTGGGGGGGGTGCTACCACAGAAACAGAAAATTCTCAGGACAGCCGCATGTGTCCAAATTTCAATCTTAAACGTTCTATTTAATCATAAACTATCTGAAAACAGGGCTTTAAGGCGAGACGCGGCAGGTGAAAACATCGTTTTTTCATGCACTGGTCAATTTCGAGATTTTGAGCTAGTCTGTTACCTTAGCATGCATTCTATCACACTACTACAACAAAAAAGTCCGATTTACACATTTAGGTGTTTATTTCATTACATATTGTGTGCAGTACCGTTGGAAAGCTCTGTTTTTCCTGTATCACGCTATGTGATCCATATATGGACACTTCCTTTGTATCTGCAACCAATCGTGAAAGTTCAAAGACGAGTCTAGGCTGAGAACGGCTGTCTTTCAAGGCTGTTTTCTCAAAACGAGTTTCTTCTCCCACTCTGAGCAAGGAAACTCCACTTCAGAAGCACTTGCATACAACAAACTTTCTAGACTTAACTAACGAAACTATATTTCGAAGATTTTTACAGAGGGGTTTGTTGATATATTATTCCTAGCCTGACTTGGATGACATTTTATGCCTAAAAACATGGCAAAAATCGAAAAAAAAAAATTTTTTAGGGCTATTGACATCATATTCTGATTTACAGGATAACTAAAGTAGACATTTATAAATCCCTCTGTAAATTTTTCAACATCTATTATCTGAACACAATGAAAACAAAATTTTGAACCTGGCTGTATCCAATGCTCAGGTTTCTTGCTTTAAAATGTATGCAAATTAGCGCATATTTAATTAGATAATGCCTAATTTGCATATGTAAACATTTAGGGCTGAAACGATTCATCGAGTTACTCGAATAACTCGATTACAAAAATTACTCGAGGCAAAAACCCTGCCTCGAAGCCTCGTTAAATTCCTATGACGCGCACTATACGCTCAGGGATCTGATTGTTCCACACGGACCGTTGTTCAGGAAGCACACCACTAGCGCGTGAATCGTGATACATTCTGAATTTCGCTGGCGCGATGGCGGAGTCAAGATGTCCATAAATGGCAGAGAATGTCAGTTGTGTAAAGTTTTGGGATCATTACATACTCAAAAAGGAAAAGAACAAGCATCTGAACCGAAAACATCCACTCCATGCTTTTTCACCAAGCGTCAATAAAGTAGGCCATTTATCAATCTATCTAGCCTAACTATCATCTACGTAGCCTATAGCCTACATTGATGTTGGCTGATTTTAATCACATACTGTATTTGTAGCGATGTCGTGATATAATGTTTAGCTTTGATGTTTTTAAGTAGTAAACATATTCCATAGACTGTGTATATATAGAACTCTCTATCTAGTCTATCGTCTTCGTGTAAACCGAGTTTTGAACAGAGAAAAAAAGTAAGTTTATTGTAATCTCACAATGAAAAGAATTAGGAAAAATCCACCCTTGAAGGGAAGCAAATGTATTTTGAGAAAAAGGAAAATCTCATAAATAAATAAAAAAATTTAACAAAAACACGTTGCTCACAATTATTGGCACCCCTGCTTGTAATACCTTCTTAAGCCTCCCTTTGCCAATAAAACAGCTTGTGATATTCTCCTGTGACACAAGGGAAAGAAAGGGATTTAAGACTATTGGTCTTCACAAAATCTCCCTAGGTCGTCCAGATTCCTAGGTCCACAGTTGTGCATTCTCCTCTTTGACTCACCCCACTGTTTTTCTATGGAGTTTAAATCAGGGGACTGAGAATGTCCGAAGCTTGATTTTGTGCTCAGCAAACCATATTTGTTTTCATCTTGGACTAGTGTTGCACTGTGTATCGATACTAGAAAGGCATCATGATGCCTTAACGCAAAAAACGATACGATTTCCGACGTTTTTAGAATCGAGACTTTATTAAAATAATAATGTTCTGTCTGTGTGGACCGCTCCCACTCTCCATGCTCCTTGCACGCATCTAGGGAAGTGGGCGTGTCAAGCAGGCATCTCTGAGTGAGTGAGAGTGCAGCGAACGTCAACTAGTTCTTTGCAGACAGTCCTCGGCTTGTGGATAAAACAAAAGGTGAAGTGAAATCTGGAACTACTACGGATACATCGCGCGGATAGTGAAGCCAAACCATCAGATACACAGAGGCCTGTTTGTAAAATATGTTTCAAAGTCATTCAAAAGCAGTAGGATACGCATAGAACTTGGCTAAACACCTCGCAGACATATCCCAACATTTTTAAAGAGTTCAAAGAATGACAGGTTAACGAATAGGCTATAGAAAACAGCACTACATGATAGTGACAAGTTCATTTCTTCAGTTTTAGTCTAGCCTAACTGAAACGAGTATGGTTTTCTGAGATGCGTGTGGAGTCCTACTAATAATAGCGGCTTTTATGTGGTAGCAAATAATGTTATCAAAGAAATAGACCTAATGTAGCCTACACAGATATATTGCAACAGGTAATGGTGTAGGCCTATCTGACAGACCTGGTTGGAACGTTGTACTTGTACACTGGGAGCAAAGAAAACTATCTTCACTTTTTCCCCTTTGCAACTGTCAGAAATCCCATAAACACGGGAAGGCCTAGGGTAGCCTACATCAGATGGCCTAAACATTAGCATAGCATTCAGTGATTTGCATGCAGTAATTTCAACACTGACCTTGATCTAGCCTACTTTGGCTATTTAAAGATACTTTATTGCCAAAACACGATGTAAATTAATTATAACAAACAATAAAGGACTTAATCACACACAAGTTTAGAAGTTTAGAACCCAGAATTGACCTGCGCACTACAAAAGTGCACCAAATTCAACACAAATGACTTGATACACTTGGAGGAGGTCTGCGTCCTTTCTTTTCCAGATATTTTAGGATTTCGCCGTGGTATTGTTTCGGTATCGAGCATCGAGATATTTATGGCAGGTATCGTATCGAAGTCATAATTTTGGTATCGTGACAACACTAATCTGGACGTTTGTTTTGTTTTTTTGACCTGAGGGGTATTTCACAAAACCTAGATAAGGGATTAAGCTGGGATTTTTTGGGTTATCCTGGAAGAATTTAGCTTTGACTGGGTTTCACAAAAGAGATGGCACATAAGTTACCATTAGGGCTGTAACGATATACGATTCGAAACCGAAATCGCGACATTCATATCCACGATACTGTGTCGCGGTGTGAAAAGGCAGAATCACGACACACCCTTTCTAGTGTTTCACACAGTGCTTTGCAGCTTAAGCGGCCGCAAAAGCAACCCACATCTCCCGCTTTACTTATCGGTAGCCTACGTTGTCCAAAAACAAATAAATAAATAAATAATAATTTCATACCTCTCCTTGCTTTCATTGTAGACTATGTGTGCAACTTTACCAAACAGTATAGAGGTAAACCCCCTCTCCTTGCCCCGTTCTCTCTCGCGCTCCCTCCCTCTCACTCTCCCTCCCTCTCCTGCTCAATGAACACGCGCGACTTAAATAAAACATTCACAATCGTGAAAGCAAGGACGCATAGAAGACGACTAGCTAAATTACTATTAAATCCGCTTAGCATTATTAGCATGCTGCACATATTTGTTCTCTTGCATTGAAGTTGACTGATCATCTCAATACCAACGTTTCCCAAAAGAGCCTGTCCTAAGGAGAACAAGTATTACCTTGAAACTTAAACACACATGGGGAAACTGAACAGTCCAATCAGTAGACTATGATAGGCTAAGCTAGCCAACTATGCTACTTTGTTTACAATATTTCCAGGCTTCAACCAGACAGCTGAATTAAAGAGGTAGAGTTGTAATAAAAAATAGTAGGCCTAGGCTACAGGCTAATCTGCATAAAGTGTGCTGTCATAAATATCAGTCATTCAGAAAAATATTTTTATATCAGGATATAAAATAATAGAATTATTATATTGTAATCCTCTGGTGTTCTAAGGGAGGCTATTCATTTAAAATCTTATTTAATAAAATTTCTCAGTTGTAGCCTAACACGTTAAAAAACCACATTGCGAAATCTAACGTTGGCGTATTCACAATAACTCCCAACCTTGTTCAGTTGTAACACGTAAAAAAAACAGTCTGATACTGCTAAATCAAACGTTATCGTATTCACAATAACTCTCAAAATTGTTCATTTATAACACGTAAAATACAACACAATACACTCACTTTTTCAGTTCATTCCTCGTCCACAAATCCCTCAAATTCTTCGTCTTCAGTGTCCGAGTTTAACAGTTGGGCGATTACGGCATCCAGCATGCCCGGATCCCTCCCGTCATTATCCGAGTCAGTGTCAGTGTCGCCGCTGTTACCTGGCATTTCAGTGATGATTCCGGCCTTCATGAAACCTCGGACCACAGTTGAGACTGATACCTTAGCCCAGGCATCCACGATCCATTGGCAGATAGTGGCGTAAGTCGCCCGGCGCTGTCTCCCTGTCTTGGTGAATGTGTGTTCGCCTTCGGTCATCCACTGCTCCCATGAAGCTCGCAGTTTAACTTTGAACGACCTGTTGACACCAATATCTAGCGGCTGGAGTTCTTTAGTCAATCCACCCGGAATGACGGCAAACTCCGAATTAGTTTGCTTCACTTGGTTTTTGACTGCATCGGTGAGATGGGCGCGCATGGAGTTGTAGATCAATAAAGAATCACAGTCCCGCCCACAGCCGAAATGCGGTTAGGTGCTGGAAGTAAGATTCCCATTGATGTTTTGGAAAAATCCGTATAGAAAGAGTTTTACAGCATGTCTTAGGCTAACCAGCTACGGCATAACTCATAAGCATACAACATATAATTTGAAAAAACGAAGAGAAAATCCAAAAAAAGTCAAAGGTACAAGACTGTACATATTTTCATTTCCGAGCGAAGGAACTACTCATCCCATAAACCAAAAGGACAAACCGGCGCAAATTGCCATTTGAACAATTTCTAACCGGCGACAGCACGCGAACCCTTTCCTCCAAACAGTGATTTTTATATAGTGAATGTGCAGTTAATAGCAGTTATTTCAGGAGTAATCGTGTAAATAATAGTGTTTTGATATTGAATTTTATATTTATCGTGTGTGTGTGAAAGCGGTTAATGTTAACGTTAGCAACATGGTGCAGTGCTTCGTACCTGACTGTAATCCTATGCTGTCATCACTGCTCAGTCGGGCTGATGCATGGACCGGTGCACCTCTTGGACCACCATATTCAGTTTATTAACTTGCCGTGAATTATTACACAAAATGTTCATTAAATGCAAGAAGTAGTATTCCTAAGTTAATGATTGATATTAGGGCTGTCACTTTTGGGAAAAAATCCTGTTAGATTTTTGAGACATAAGTGTTCATTGAATCGATTGTAAAATCGATTTTTCATGTCTAAAGACGTTTCCATTGTCAACGCCAAATATAGGCCAATCCACAAAAAAGTAACAGGCATTAGGACGAACGTAAAGAGGGCAGACGCAAGCCAGCAATATTTCTGATTTATTGGCGTGAAGTTTCGTGCACAATGACAAACAGGAGTGCTACATTCTCGAAAAACAATAAGCCGAGTATACTGCCATTACATCAGTGACAAACATTACTGCAGGCTTCAACGTTGCTGTGTTTACAATTAGAAATGTCAAACAAATTTCGCCTACGTAGAACTCGATTGCACAGTTTGCATAGCCTACCGCTTTGTTCTTCTCCATATAGTTTGATATACCAAAAATCCGAAGTACTTCCACATCGAACTCCTCAAGTTATTAGGGCCTATCACTAGTCTCTCTCATGTCGCACAGGTTGATCGCGTTGTCCTCCATTTTTGCCATAACACGAGCAGCACAGCAGCGGATTGAAACAGCTGTTTCCGGTGCGTAAAATTGGTGGGAATTTTCTTTTTAGCTTTCGCATATACAATCGCTTAGTACAGCCGTAGCTGGTTTTAAGTCTACCACATGCAGTTAAGTTTTTATGGCTTATACCGCTATTGTAGTTTTGAAACTTGTGTTTGGTCCAATCGATTTTCGAACGTAAAGTGACAGCCCTAATTGATATGAATCATACAGTATGAAGGCTACAGTAGCCTAGCTTATGTCAACTAGCAGCATTAACGTTACCAACCTCCCTGCGAAACTTACAACAAAGCTGAGAAAGTTTCTAACTATGAGCATAACAACCTTTCCACCAATCAGAGGCATCACTGTGGGATTGTGGAATTGTTCAATGTTCAGGATTGTGGGTAATGAAGTACTTATCCAAGACATCGCGAATAAAAGACATTTATCTCAAAACAAGGTTAGTGCCCCATGAACTTTTGGCGTCTATATGAGCATACAATCGCTTAGTACAGCCGTAGCTGGTTTTAAGTCTACTATGTGCAGTTACGTTTTTATGGATTATACCCCAATTGTCAATGGATAAATTGTATTGAATTTTTACTTCCGGCATCGGCTGTGGCCGGGACTGTGATTCTCTATAGCAGGGCTATTCAATTAGTTTGTAATGAGGGCCACTTCATGAAAAGCATCACAACTACAGTTGCAGATGACCTCTTACTCTATATACAGAACCCACAGGTGTCACTTAAAGAAACTTTCAATATCATCAATAGATTCTCTAGTGTTTCACATTACACTATCAACTGGAACAAATCAATCGTACTACCCCTTTCCGATAATGCATGGGATTCTGGAGCTCAGGATACTTTCCCTCACTTTCAAACTAGGGATTCATATTTCCCCCAGGCTGTCTGAGCTTTTTAGCCTCAACTATACTCCTCTCCTCAGGAAAATTGAAGAGGATTTCAAACGCTGGTCAAAACACCCACTCACACTCATCGGAAGAATAGCCGCCGTCAAAATGAAAATTCTCCCTCAGATTAACTACCTCTTCTCCATGATCCCCCACTACTCCTACAGACAATTGGTTTAAAACTTTCAATTCATTAACAACGCAATTCTATTGGAAAGGAAAAAACAGAATATCACTCTCAACACTGCAAAATAAAAAAATCACATGGCGGCCTTGAGGCACCAAACTTCCATCACTACTTCCTGGCAAATCAGTTACAATACCTAGTTAAATGGATCAACATACAAAATCACAATTACCCATGGCTTGAACTAGAACAAAACCAATGTACAGATATCAGAATAGCAGACCTCCCCTTCTACTCAGAATCAATCAAAAAATCCAACTTCTGCCAACGCATTACTATCAATTCAACTCTGACAGCCTGGTGGAAAACAAACGAAATCACAAAATCATCACTAGCACTAAACAGGTACACCCCACTCTGGCACAATCCAGTGTTCACATTACAGAATAAACCTTTCCACTTCTCCACATGGGCACAAAAAGGAATCTCACATCTTCACCACATGTTTGACAACCACCAATTCATGTCATTCGATACACTGACACAGAAATATGGGGTTGGGAGAGAACAATTCCTTCAATATCAACAGCTTAAACTTAAAATTAAAGATAAAACAAGCCTCACCAACAACACATTACAACCATCTGAACTTGTAGAAAAAAAATATGAAAATTAATAACTTCAAAAAATTAACCTCTCAGCTATATACACTGATCACAAACCTAAAAACAACAATAACACTCCCAATAACTAAGTGGGAAAATGACTTGGCGTTCTCTCCCAACCCTGATTATTGGGAACAAATCTGCAATTTTCCATGACCACTAACACAAATTTACAGCTTATTCAGTATAAAGTCATTCATAGATCTCACATCACTCAAAGTAAAATGTTTAAAATGGGCTTAACAAACACAGATATTTGTTCACAATGCACTTTAGGTAGCACAGACGACTATCTGCACGCCATGTGGCTCTGTCAACCTGTCGACTCTTTTTGGGTCACAATCACTGAGGCACTATCTAACATCCTGGACTCCAGAATCCCATCATCTCTAACACTCTGTCTTCTTAATGACATTTCTGAAATCCACATTACGCCAACACTTCAAAAAACCCTTGCTCATCTCTCTAACTGTCGCTAAGAAAGTAGTCCTCCAAAACTGGAAATCAAAGAAATCATGCCATATCAATCACTGGAAAAACTTAATCACAGAATATATTACAATAGAAAAACATCATGCACATAGAGAGAAGCAAATGTCAGCCTTTGAAAACACCTGGTCTCCCTTTCTATCATTTTTAAATTCAACAAAACCATAACCCCAAGCTCTCCCCCCTTTCCTTGCCCCCTTCTCTGTCTTTATCTATCTGTTTATTTGTTTGATTGTTTGATTAATTAATCAATTGATTGATTTAAAAATTTATTTATTCTATTTAATCTTATTTCCTCCTTTCCCCCCTACATTCACCACTTTACATATAGAAACACCCAAACATAGCATGTTACCAAAGCCCTTTACCATGACCACTCACAGACCTTTCCAATTAATTACAGAGAACTGAGTCCCATACTGTCAGCTCGGTCATCGTCCTGTCCCACTGTCTGTCTGCGTGTCTGTCTGTCGTGTATGTATGTATGTCTGTCTGTCTGTATGTTTGTCTGTCTATCTGTCTGTCTATCCGTCTCACTTGTCTACGTTACCTTATTGTGTTTCATGTGTTTTATATGTTTCAATTCACGTGGTGCTATATGATACGGATTCCGGGGTCATATACATAAATGGTTGAGGTAGGACAATTGTATTTGCACTTGAAAAATATGTTACTTAAAAAAAAATAAAGTTGTCCTCCGAAGAGGGGGGGTGGTGGTGGGCCAAAAAAAAAAAAAAGCATCACAACTGAGGGGCTGGAGAAATGCGGCTATGAGTAAACACATTAACAGCTGTAGATACAATTAAGTACAACAGCAGCAATATGGGTGTTCAAATGTTGTATTTTGAACATGCATAACATCATTAGCCGGTTGTTGGTGGCTGGATTGAAATCTGTGATAACAGATAGCCCTAACAGTAATGGAATCTGTGCTTTGCGCAGCTAAGCTACTGCTAGGTCCAGTATTTCCAGTGAGTAGGCCTACAAACAGGTTTCAAACACTGTTCAGGTGAATTAAATGTATAATCAGTCGCATATGTAGCTCTTCTGACTTATAGGCCTACTTGTTACATTTGACGTTCCCACCATTTAAATGAGATGACCGTGACCTCTAGATTTTTTTTTAGCAGTGGGGGCAGGCCAGTCATAATCGCCTAATGATAATAACACGGGGGTCCGGGGGTGTCTCCCCCGGGATTTTTTTTTCTTTTCTGGTTGCTAATCAAATCACACTATTTTAACATGTTTTGAGAGGGACAGGCTAGGGCTGGGCGATATGGACCATAATCAAATCACACTATTTTAACATGTTTTGAGAGGGACAGGCTAGGGCTGGGCGATATGGACCATAATCAAATCACACTATTTTAACATGTTTTGAGAGGGACAGGCTAGGGCTGGGCGATATGGACCAAAAGTCATATCCCAATATATATTTAGGTTGAATATCGATATACAATATATATCCCAATATTTTTTTCCGCAAAGTTAGAGCTGTAAAAGGAAATGTATGGAGCTAAATTTGTCTCAATAATATTTGTATATGCGCAGAGGGGGATCCACAAATATTTCTTGATTTGCATGTGTTTTGATATCTACAAATATATATTGATCAAAAGTATATTGATACTATATGATATAGGTAACTATAAACAAACTCAAAGATCGTAATTCTTGATTTCGCTTGCAAACTGACTGTTTTATGCGTTTACTAAACAAAGATTATGGAAATTAAACACCACTTTTCTATCAAAAAGCTTGTTGTAAAAGGCATAACTTGTTAGATTTAAGAACTAGGTTCGCTAGCTCTGTGTGTTATGAGCAAAGAATTTTTGGTTATGAGTCCCATAGAACAACACTGCCATCTACTGGATTAGAAAGTGTCAGCAGGATCTAGGTGGCTTCTCTGCCGCAAAGTTTGTCTCAAAAATATGTGATCCACAAATGCTGATCCACAAATGCGAAAACGAAAACTGTGTGTGCTGGTGATCCACAAATGCAAAATTAGATTTCACAAAGGCAATTTTCAGTTTTACAAATGCCATTTCATTTACAAATACACATCTACAATTGTGAAAACCAATTTACAAGTTACAAAAAGGATTTTTTTTTATTTGTGGATGTCAACACAAATGCAAGTCAAGAAATATTTGTGGATGTCGCCATCTACTGGATTGCGATTTCTGTGTGCCAGTGAATTAAAGTAGGCCTTTTTACGTGTGGATTTGTGTGACTCATGTGAAGAACATCTCAAAAACACGTAACTTTGGAAAGCGAAGAATGCGTGTGCTGGTGATCCACAAATACAGAATCACATTTCACAAATTAAATTTTCAGTTTTACAAATGGCATTTTATTTACAAATCAACATCTATATTTGTAAAAATCAATATACGAGTTACAAATATGATTTTTTTTTATTTGTAGATATCAAAACACACATGCAAATCAAGAAATATTTGTGGATCCCCCTCTGCGCATATACAAATATTATTGAGACAAATTTAGCTCCATAGAAATGTTCAGTCAAATATGTTATTGAAAACTCACTGCGCAAATAACAATAAAATGTAAACATAAAACTTTGAAATCAAAGCTCCGTAAGGTGCACATTTAAATAAAAAATATCTTAAATAAAAATAGCCTATAAAATAAAATAGGCCAATCTTTTTCTGAAATAAATATATTTATATGAGAAAAGTATAGCGTGCCGTTTCACAGCAGTGCAGAGAGGGGAGCAGTGCAGAAAGCTCCAGTCAGAAGCTTGCGTGGAGCAAGGATCACGGCACAAATTTGAACTATATCGATATATACGATATGGTCTAATTCCATATCGCATTTTAAAATATATTGATATATCTTTTATATCGATATATCGCCCAGCCCTAGGACAGGCCCATCTTTTTTCTGACGCACGTCACGTTACCCCATGCATTAAATCAAATGTCACTGCTTGAATAAATGAAAAACGTAGTCTACTGAACATGGGCATCGTCATAGTTCACGATGATAATGAAAACGTTTAGCGTTCTTGGTTTCTGACAGAAATTACGTTTTGTGCCAAGTTCTGCCAACATATTGTAGAAACACAACCACGGCCTTTATTTGGTGAACGGAGGTGCAAATCATCTCCTTTAGGTTACTTAATTTGGTTATTATATACCGGTAGTCTACGATTTAAACACAAAACGTTTTGCCATCGCCACATTTACAACTTTGTTAGGCTATGTGATTCTTTTTTGCTTCGAATCGCAATTGAGTGCGCATTTAATGTAACATGCCACATGATTTCCAAGAGGCCTTTAGATAGGCTCATTTCTGACTTCACTAGACTATTATTGCATTTGTTTATGTTGTAAGACGTGAAGAAATAAAGGACATAGGCTACGCACAAATTCATCATTCACTAAATGGACACAGAGACTCCAAGTTTTTCTTTCAACCTTTCCACCAAGTTTTGCAGAAACCGTGTTTTTTTTTGCGATATTGTTGACAGAAACTATTTGTGTGGTGCAACCTATTAAATATTAGTAGTTCATATACTCCAACAATTTAGGTTGAAACTAAACTAACTTACGTTCAACTTACATACAAATGTAATGAATTGTAATGTAGGCTAGTCTAACTTGTGCAATGGGCTGAGGTGCAGTAGGACTAAAGCGAGCGAGAGATGCAAGAGAGCTTATGCGCTTGCTAGAGATTACATTTTATTTTAAAGGGCCAGTACAAATGACCTCGCGGGCCGGACATTTTCTTCCTCTTGAAAATGACCATGGGTGGAAGGTTCTGGCCATTAAGCCTGGCAACCGAGAGCTACAGTGAGGGATGACTTCTCGTTCCCTGTGGTGCATATAGACACCGTTCTGGTCCCTGTTGTCTCCACAGTGTGGTTCACGGGGATATCAAGGTGAGAGGAACCTCGTCCATGTTGGTGATGTGCTCTGGCTGGATCTTCTTTTCAGTGATCTTGTTTTTGCAGTATGCGCGGAAAGTGGCCAGCTTTTCTTCGTAATCTTCATCATCGTAAATCAGTTGTTCGTCTGCGGATACGGTACGGTAGTTTGTCTGCGGATGGAGAGATTACGTCTTTTCATAAAACGAAAGCACCAAGAAGGCCCGCCACGAAAGGCATTGATAGTCATGTCCCGTGCTAACGCTGTTGCCTTCAGTCGAATAGAGACTGTAGAGACGCTTCTACCTGCTGCTCTCTGTTCAATAACCCACTGTTCAATTTTGTCCTCTAACTGTGGCCATCTCGCTTTGTTCCTTCGGAAACTGTGTGGTCTTCTCCTTGCTTCCTCCACTTCCGTACCATTTATTCATTAATGTTGAATTATCTCGCAGCTGCTCTATTCCCATGTTCTACTGCGTGACTGATAGCCTTGAGTTTGAAGTCCACGTTGTAAGCGTGTCTCTTTGATGGGTGCCATTTTGGGATCTTTATACACACACACTGTAATGTTATGGGGAAGCTCTTACGGTAGCCATAACAAACAGAATTAATCCATATACAAGGCTCTCCAGATTATAAAGCGCACTGTCGTTTTTTGAGAAAAAAGGCTTTTAAAGGGGAACTTGGCAACTATTTCAACGTAATAAACCCGTTTAGAAATCATTCGGATGGTTAAATGACCTCTTCCGGTGAAAATGGTTCCCCGCTGCGCCTAGCGTCCCCAGGCGGAAAACCAACCTTGCAACATTGAGACTTACCGTCCCGGAAAGAGAAGTGAGAAACAAGAAACTCGTTTTAAATCGTGTTTCTTACCTTGTAACATCCACATAGTTCTGCCAAACTTATGCTAACCGTTCGCTAGCTTGTAAACAAATCCATGTGCTTTATCGTTACCTTTTCCCACAGTTTGAAATAGCATAATGCACAATTTCTCCAGCAGAGGGGGAAATCCTGCCAAGTTTCCCTTTAAGTGCGGTAAAATACGGTATGTTGTCTTATTGGTTCAGCTAGCTGTCATTCAAATCAATTCAAAGAACTTTATTTTTCCGTTAGGAACTTCAAATGTGGAGGAGCAGCAGGGTGTGTCCATACCCAACAATACATACAATAAACAAACGCGCACACACACACACACACACACTAGGGATGGGCATAATTAATCGACGATCGATAGTCAAGCTCAGCCTACCTATAGCAGTCTTGTGCTGGTGTGTTTGAACTTTACCGCGCTAGTCATGGAAATAAATAAACAAACTCTTCGAGAAATATGCTAATCATTCCTGCTTTGTAGGGGATGGAGATGGAGACAAATTGACAAGCGTGATTTATTTTCGCAGAGGATGTACAGGACTGAGCGGCTGTCATATTTTGTACCTCTATGCGGTGCATCTAGTTATTCTCCATATCACAACATAAGCCTATCGCAGGAAAATAATATATCGAAAATGTCACTATTTTTCATTACTGTGTGTGACAACCCATTTAGACAGACAGACAGACAGTTTATTGATCCCCAAGGGGAAATTCAAGAATTTGCTGAACACTTTCTTTTTTTCAAGTTATGAATACAGATTCTCTTACCATTATTTAACATTGATGTGGAAGTTGATTTTCAGATTTGAATTAATACCAGTCTAGTGTGTTTTGTATTTAATTCAAATGTTAGGCCTTCAAATTAGATTTGAATAATTGACTGAGTGCAATTGCTTGCTGTTTTTCTGTTTGGTTCTTACAGGCATTGAATGTAATGTCACATGTGGATATCTGGAATTGATGGATGAACCCAACTTGGGAAGACACCACCATGTGTTCCATTGCGGGACTCCCATCGGCAGGTTCAAATGTTACTGTACTGATAACCCGAGTGAACTCAAATCCACTCTGTGTTATGGTGGAATTTTGGGGAAATTTTTGCAAAGAGAGTAAGCATGTTTATGAGCAGATGCGAAAAGAGATTCAGTGTTATGGAGAGAGATTTCGAGAGGCAGACGGGAGCCCAGGAGACCAATGCTTGGTCCAGATATGTGAAACATGGTATAGAGCACGTGTAGGTTTCACGTATGTCATCCAATTACAATGTGTTTCTTTTTGATGAGGGGAAGACGCTGAATGTCAAGACTAACATGTTGGCCTGGGGCAAAAGAGAGCATTTCCTTCTACCTCCGGAGGTGGAGTTGTGTGTTCTTGCCAATGTTTTACCATTGTCTCCTGATAATAAATGGTCTCCTATGGCCTTGGAGTTCCTGAGATCTCTAAGTGGTAAGATGGTGAATGCATGTGTTCAGGAAGTCTTTGTGCCTCATCGGACTCTTCTCCTTGACATCCCAAGTCTTTCACAGCAGATTTTGGAAATGGGTTTTGCCAAGAAGCTTCTGCCAGAGAGGTTTAGAGAGTTTGTATCTAATCATTTGCAGCCCTTGAGCAGAGGCTCACCCACAAAGCTTCCTGCCAATCAGTCCACCAGTGACAAATCTACAGAGGTCAGGCACCCAGAGACGCAACTGAGCTATATGTACCCGGAGCTGCAACCTGAAATGGTAGAGACGGTGGTTGTGACGGAGGTCACAAACCCCTCACGCATATTTTGCCAGCTGAAAGTTTTCGCTCAGGAGCTGATGAAATTAACAGAGCAGATCACCAAGCATTATGAGGGTAGAGTGGGAATGTGTCCACCGCCTGAAACATTGGGGTCTCCATGTGCAGCTAGAGGACCAGATGGCAAGTGGTATCGAGCAGTCTTGCAGCTGGTCATGCCATCTAGTAACATAGCAGAGGTATTGCAAGTTGATTATGGCAAGAAACACTTTACTCAAATTGACAGCATAAGGCACCTGGCAGCAGAATTCTTCCGAATGCCTGTTGTGACCTATGTGTGCTCCCTGCATGGTGTTAATGACAAAGGTGTTGGATGGACTGCTTCTCAGATTGACTATTTGAGGTCTCTGCTGTTAAACAAGACCTTGATTGCTAAATTTGAGTACCAAAGCCTGTCAGAGGGGGTTCATTATGTCACTCTTATTGGGGCTGGAAGCAGGAACCTCAATAAAGAATTTGGCACATCTGCGGAGTGTCTCTTGGAATCAGAGAAAATCCTTCAAGATTACAGCATTAACAAGAGCACATCTCACAGATTGCATCCACCTAACCATGGCGAGGAAATGGAAAGCAAGTTAAATATGCCCAAAGAAAACCTTCCAATGAACACAACACAGAAGGTTGTTGTACAGTATGTTGAAAGTCCATCAGAGTTTTGGGTTCAAACTCAGAAGTATGCAGATGAATTTGACCAGATGATGGATGAACTGACCGATTTGTACTATGATCCAGCATCTGCAGATGGATTTGTAAGAAACCCAACAATTGGTCTCTACTGTGCTGCATTGTCTAAAGATGGTTCTTACTACAGAGCTAATGTTCGGGAAGTGAACGGCAAACAGTTGTTGGTTTATTTTGTTGACTATGGAAATACAGAGATGGTGGACAGTCAAAGTGTCCGTCATTTACCTTCCAAATACCAAATGTTGCCACCTCTTGCGCTGAAATGTGCTTTAGCTGGGATCAAACCTGTGTGTGATGGATGGAGCGTAAAGGCACTGAATTTCTTCTCGGACTCAGTCATGGACAAAGTTCTTGACCTTCATGTTGCTGGCAAGATAGAGGACAAACATGTTGTTCAATTGTCTGATCCAGCATTAGATGGTGAGAAGGACCTGTGCCACCTGATGTGCAGTGCTGGATTGGCCAGGAGGGAAGAGGCAATTACCAAGCCTGTTATCAAATATGCCCACAAACTGCAGACCTTGTCTCAAGTTCCACAGGTGAGAGTCATTGATTCCTGCAAAACCAAGAGTGAAGCATTGTCAGAAAGTGGGGCAGCAATGCCTAAGGCTACCAGATCTGCTTTCAAAGAGTACTTGTTTCAAATTGGAAGCTCAGTAGAGGTTTTTGTGTCTCATATTGACAGCCCAAATGACTTTTGGTGCCAGATTGCCAGAAATATAGGGCACCTGAAGTTGCTTATGCAAGATATTCAGACTCACTATGCAGACAGTGAATACCAGGAACTTGCTGAAGCAGCATGTGTAGCCCGTCATCCTGAAAATGGAATGTGGTACAGAGCTTTGGTCATTCACAAACACCAGACACCTCATGTTGATGTACTTTTCATTGATTATGGACAAACCAGGAAAGTTGCTGTGCAGGAACTCCGTCCCATCAACCCGCCCTTTTTGAAACTGAATGGTCAAGCATTTCGATGCAGCTTGTACAACCTCATTCATCCACTATCGCATACTTCTCATGAATGGGATTCTAATGCTACACATCTGTTCAAAGAGTTTGTAAATGAAGCATCATCCATGCACATTACTCTGAAATGCACCATATATGCTGTAATGTATGACCTGCAGAAAGTGGTTTTCAATGTGGTGGACTTAGAAACGCCATTCCAGAGTGTGTGCAGTCTGCTAGTGAAGAAAGGGCTGGCTTTAAGTGCTCCTCCGAAGAAGGCTCCTGTCCCACCATTTCGTTTGGACACCTATTACTACTCAAACCACAATCTCAAAATGGGGTCTGAAGAACAAATAATAGTGACCACAGTGAAGAGTGTGACTCAGTTCTACTGCCAGCTCAGTAGGAACACTGAAGTGATTCAAGAGCTAGCAAACAAAGTCAACTTCCTTTGCCACCAGCTTGAGTCTGTGCAATGTCCAAAGACATTTGGAACTGTCTGCTTTGCGAAATACACAGATGGCGAATGGTACAGAGGGCAAATAAAATCTATCAACCCATCCATTGTGGTTAACTTTGTGGATTATGGAGACACGATAGAAGTGCAGAAGTCAGATTTGCTTCCAATCCCCATTGAAGCTGGTGAGATCATGTCTATGCCTGTTCAAGCTATTGAGTGTGGACTTTCTGATATTTGTGTGGATGTCCCAAGAGAGGTAAACACCTGGTTTGAAAAGTATGTGATTGATCATTTTCTGAAAGCAGTCATTGTGGCAAAAGAACCAAGTGGAAAGCTATTGGTTGAACTGTATGATGGAAAAACACAAATTAATCGCATTCTTAAAGAAAAGTTTGCTGCCGAGCTGCAGACAAAAAGACAGGATTCTGCCTTGGAGCAAGACGCCAGGATTCCCCAAAATCCACTGTGGAGGGACATTGCCAGGTTTGAGTCAAAAGCAGAAGTGGATTATGACTGGCGGAAGAAACACACTCAGAACACTTCCTACAGAGATATTGATATGAGAAATGGATCAAACCTAGACTCAAAATCTCAAGTAAATGAAGTCTGGCGAAAGCAATACAACTCCACACCCATCCCGTTCAACAAAGGAGATGTAGGGAAATCAACCATGTTTGAGTCAAAAACACCAGTCAGCAACACACAAGTGTCTTTTAATAGAGGTGATGGTCAAAATCTGGGTAGCACTTATTCAAGACCGCAAGCATATGTCTGCCAAGAGCGAGATCCAACACCAAAACCAAGGTCACTCGGCTCGGGAAATGAGAAAAACAAAAGTGTGACGGAACCAGCAAGAGCCTCTTTCAGTGATGTATCTGGGTCTGTGTCAGCAGAGTCCAGAGTAATGTCAACTAAACCTGCACAACACGGCATCCCTGAGGTCTGTCCTGCACGACCCATTAAAACTTCTTCTGCCGTCTCCTCGAGTGAAGACACAGCTCCACAGGTCATTCCGAAATTGTCTGATCTTCCACCAAAGTCCATCATGCCTAGAACAGAGTCAGAAATTTATGTGTCACACTGCAACGGTCCTTCAAGTTTCTTTGTCCAGCTCGTCTCAGATGAAGATGATATCTTCGATGTTGTAGAAAAGTTGAATAATGACAGCGATACTACACCCCTGTCTGTGAAAGACATCCGAAAAGGACATTTGGTTAATGCTCAATTTCCAGAGGACGAATCTTGGTATCGTGCTGTCATAAAAACACAAGTTGAAAGTGACTCTTACAATGTGGAGTTTATTGACTTCGGAAACATGGCAGTAGTGCCCTCTTCGAAAATCTGCAGGCTTGCTCAGGCCCATTTGGGCTATCCCAGGCTGAGCATTCATTGTTTCCTGAGTGGTTCCATGACCACAGGCAATGAAGGATATTCAGATGACTTCAAGAATGAAATAGATGGGATTGATGGCATTATACATTGTACGTTTATTCAAGAAAAAGAAAGTAGTTGGGAAGTGACCCTAGTGGCAAATGGCAAAAGACTCGGAGTCGACTTTCACACAAGAAACTCAACTGTAACATCTGATCTGCCAGCAGGCAAGGAAGTAAGTTTGAAACAACACAGTTCATCGTCTGAGAGTCAAGCCTTGGACGAAGTTGTAGTTTTGTACAAGAAGGTTGATTTATATGAAGGACAGTCTATAGATGTTTTTGCTTCCACCATAAATGGGCCTGAGTTCTTTTGGTGTCAGTACTCCGATGCAGACACGCTCCTGGAGATTTCTGATCTTGCTCAACATGTTGGAAATGCTCTAGAATTCAAAGCTGTTAACTTAGGATCACTCCATGTTGGGAGCGCCTGCTTGGGTCTCTTTGCTGATGATCAACAATGGTATCGAGGTGAAATCCTGTCAAATGAGGGAGACACGCTCTCCATTGTCTTTGTAGACTATGGCAATGAATCATACATCAATGTTGACAAAGTGAGAGAGCTCCCTCTGCAGCTATACAATATTCCCCCTCAAGCTTTTCTGTGTCAACTGGATGGTTTTGACTGCTCTCAGGGTTCCTGGAAAGATGATGCAGCTGACCAGTTTTTTGAGCTATTAAATGATAAACTCCTGAAAGTGACAGTTGTAAAGCCTACACAGCTTGAGGATGGAAGGGCATCATACATAGTCAAGGTTGAATATGAGGACCAAATCATCAGTGACATCATGAAAAGGTACTGGTGTCCATCCTCTGGCAGTGGTGAGGTTCCTGAAATCACAGCAGAACCAGTTTCAACTGAGCCAGTAGTTTCTCTCCAGTCTACCCTTCTTGCCTCGGAGTTGGAGACATTTGAAGCATCTAGCCAGGAAGTGCAGACTTGTAATCTGGATCGCTCATCACCGAAAGTTTTTGATGGCCCTGTAACCAGCCCAGAAGAGCAGGATAATCTACAGAACTTCTCAGCAACCATAGAAGGGGATTCTGCCATCCCTGCATTGCCTGTTGTTGAAGATCTCAATGTACACACAGAAGAGGAAAATGAACAAGTAGCTATGGCATCTTCCGGCAACCAAGAAGACTCAACTATGCTTTTGCCAGACACGGGTGATCATCTTATGAAAGATGTTGTTCAAAAAGTCATCAGTGATGTTATAGAAATGATAAGCACAAGTTCAGCACAAGCCCCTGAGGAAAATGTAGAGTTGGACCAATTTGCCAGTAGCACTGTGTTCATCTTGGAGCAGGATTTAAATGAAAGCACCCATATACTCTGCATTGATGAAAGCTATGAGTCTTCAACCTCACATGATCAGGGAGTAAATAGGCATGAGGACAGTCTGGCATGTGAAGATGTACTTGAACAGTCTATAGAGGCAACTGCTGCAAACCCTGAAACTGGAGAAGATACTCTTGAGGAGGGAAATGCCAGTGAAGTTTTTGCATCCAGTAAGTAATGAGTAAACAATAACTAACCAACATTAAACTGTTTTGTCATTTTAGATGTTATTGCTGCCTGTTATTCAAAATAGTGTTTGTAATGTGTCTGTGTCTTTCTATTTGATCCTCAAAAAAGATTTTGGCAAACTTAGAAGAGCTACAGGAAATGCCACTGTTGGAGCAGAGTGTGTTGTCTGGTCCCAAGCTAACCAGAACTGGTGCCATGCTAAAGTGTTAAGCATTTCCAAAGAAACTTTATTGGTAAGCATTTTTCTCTCCTGCCTAAAAACTATTTAGCGGTCATCAGATGTATTTTCTGGTGTACTTTGTGTAGTCACTGTCAATTTCTTGCATGCAGGTATTGTTACTGGAGCAAGATTCTCAAATGGCAGTTGATCCACAAAACCTCTTCGAAGCCATTCCAGAGGAGAAAGCCCAGGTATATCTTGTCCTCTTAACAGTATTGCATAAGGTTTTCAAAAAGAATATAGAGCCTAAAACTAAATCAATTATTTTCTAGAGTGCACCAGCAGACACAGATTCCCCCTCTTCAGATGATCTTACACAAGGTAAGTTGTTTTGTAAATATAGTTCCAAAAATTTCTCATTGAGGAATAATTGATGCTAAACTTGATGCAATCTGTTTCCAGGGAGGAGCAAAGACACTAAAGGGAAAATTGAAGTACTAGTTGATCCTCTTGAGTGTGTTTCAGATGACGAGGTAAGGATGTGCGATGGAGAACAGATTTTTATTTATGGCAGCAAAGTTTTCAATTTCAAGCTTTCAATTCTACAGCTTTGACTATAGATGTCAATTGATTTACCCAAGGTTAACCAGGTTTACCTGTCTGGGAGCAAGACCCCAAATATACAAATGCCAGAATGATTTCTAGGCCTTCATTTAAAGCAAATAATGTTCTTCATAGGGTCTGCCAGAAGATATCCCGAGTGATGAAAATGCTTCATCTGTCAATCATAGACCTGGTAGTTCTTTCTGTTATTCAGATGTAATGCTGGACATTTGATTATTTTATTTAAGTAACCCAATTTGATGGGTGGAATGTGTGTTTAATCTCTGTTTGATTTATGACAGAGGATCCCAGTTCCTTTGTGGAGGGACTTGCATCTTATGATGTACAGACAGATTGTGTGCCTTCACATCAACAGGAAGAGGTAGGTGATTGAAGTTAAATGAGATCATCCTGCTCATACTGAAATATGGTTACTGTATGTTGTACCCTATGAAAATGTAATTTACACTATATTTCAGGATCTGGTGCAAGAATGCCAGGCTGATGTGGATGTCTTGGTTGATGTGTCAGTAACAGCTGGTTAGTATTAGTTATTTTGATTCAATTCTATTATTCTGACAATTTTATTACTTTTCGGTACTAACAGATTGCTATGAGAGCGGTGAAACCACATTTGGAGGTGGTTTGAGGCAGATTACAGACAAATGTTTAAGGTGTTTACAAACATAAATTGAGGCATCTGAGGCATGAAGACGGGCTGTAACGATACACCAACCTCACGATTCGGTTTGTTTCACGATTTTTGACCCACGGATCGATATGAACTTCTTTTTTTTTTTTTTTTTTGGAGGGGGCTAGACATTTGCAATATTATATAATATATAGTAGGCTATAAAATATCTGTATTTTATATCCTGATATAAAAACATTTTACTGAATGTCTGATATTTATGACTGCAGATTAGCCTAGGCCTACTATTTTTTTTATTACAACTCCACCTCTTTAATTCAGCTGTCTGGTTGAAGCCTGGAAATATTGTAAACAAAGTAGCATAGTTGGCTAGCTTATCATAGTCTACTGATTGTACTGTTCAGTTTCCCCATGTGTGTTTAAGTTTCAAGGTAGCCTAATACTTGTTCTCCTTGGGACAGGCCCTTTTGGGAAACGTTGGTATTGAGATGATCAGTCAACTTGATTGTAAGAGTTTTAAACAAATATGTGCAGCATGCTAATGATGCTAAGCGGATTTAATAGTAATTTAGCTAGCCGTCTTCTATGCGTCCTTGCTTTCACGATTGTGACTGTTTTATTTGGATTGTGTTGGCCAAGTCGCGTGCGAAGGAGAGTGAGAGGGACAGAGAGCCGGGCAAGGAGAGGGGATTTACTTCTATACTGTTTGGTAAAGTTGAACACACAGTCTACAATGAAAGCAACGAGAGGTATGAAATTTATTTATTTAATTATTTTTGGACAACGTAGGCTACCGGTAAGTAAAGCAGGAGATGTGTGTTGTTTATGCAGCCGTGTAAGCTGCAAAGCACTGCATGAAACACTAGAAAGGGGGTGTCGGTTTCGAATCGCATATCGTTACAGCCCTAATGAAGACCCCATTATATCTTAATTTAGTAGACAAACTTTTTAACTAGCTGATGGCCTAACTAGCTTGCTTGCCACTGCTTACTGACCACTACAGCTAAACGGCTAGGTCCACACCCCCAAGGCAACATTTGGTAGGGAGAAATTCCTGAGGTGTTTCGCCGTGTAGAAACTTACCCTTAATTGGTAATGCTTCATTACATCTTTTAAATGTATTATATGATACATTGTATAGTGCAGTGTAGATACATTGACTTTTGACTTATTCAGATGTAGTGCAGTGTAGGACACAGACAGCTAGCGGTTGTTTAGGTGATGTTTGCAGTAAGTGACATAAAATGATTTAGCCTAAAAAACGTGTGGCATCGCTTAGAGAACCTTTAATAAAGAACAATTAAAATAAAAACAATTAATATCCTATTAGCATGAGTTACTAGTATAATATGAGCCTTGTACAAGCTCTTTTCGAAGGATGCAAAATATGGTCTTAATTATCATTATCAGAAATGAACATTTAGGTTTGAACAGATTGCTGTGATATTGTTGAAATCATATTTGGAGTGAGTGTTAATTTTGTCACCTATTTTTAATTTAGTCTTAGTCTTGTGACGAAATGTCCTTTTTTGTCTTCATCATATTTAGTCATTCAAATATCATTTTTGTTAGTCCAGTTTTAGTTGACTAAAAGTCTCGTCATTTTAGTCTAGTTTTAGTCGAAAGAAAACTAAAGCTATCTTAGTCTTAGTCAGTTTTAGTCAACACATTTTAGTCTTTTTTTTTTTTTATATATAACAAATTATTTCTGATTACCATTTGAGTCAAAGAGTGTTTCACAGATCTCAATTTTCCACAGGGCTACTCGTCTGTTATAATTACTCATTCTGATTTTTTGTCAGTCAGTATGTTTACATGCACAGGTAAGTCGAGCTACAGTTATAGCTCGGCTGGGATTTGACCATAGACAGTAAAAGATTTGACTGGACCACTGTCATATTCGTAGACCAGTGTTTCTCAAAGTGTGGTCCGGGGATCACTGGTGGTCCGCAAGGTATCCCAAGTAGTCCGCGAGCAGACGTGGTAAAATATAATATAGATGAGTTGTTTGCAATATTGAACCAACTTGTAAATGTATGTAAAAACAGTTCTGCAACTAAGATATGCCAGTTTAAATCATACAGTATGAATCCACACAATAACGAAGTGCAAAGACAATAAGCAAGGTGGTTCAGTAGGCCTATTGTGTAGACTAATTATAGGCTACTGTTGAAGTAGGTCTAATCTTTTTTTTTTTTTTTAGATAGGGTTAGTTAAGTGGTCCTGAAACTGAAACGGTTTGAGAAACACTGTCATAGGCCAAAGTATTAATGTTTTACTCCGCCTCGCTAGATGGCGATATGTGCCCAAACACAACACATTCCGGAAATAGACTCTCCATCTTAGCCATACCTAACTTGCTAGCGAACTTTCCATATTAGCTTACTTGCTAGCAAACTTTGCATCATCAGTCTAACTAGTTAAATAGTTGACATTACATGATGAACATTTTCGTATGGACATTCTGGGGATGTTAATTTGTATGAGAGCTTCAACTTCTGGGTATGTAGCATTGTGGCATAAAGCTTAGGTAGTTAGCTTGCTAACTCTGGCAGAAATCTCCAGTGTTCTTGTTCCATGTAGTTTCGTGTTGCAGCCACAGGGTTGCAGCAACAGCACGTAGACTAGCCTACAGGAAAGCTGCGCGATGAACTCATTCGAATATTTTGAAAACGTAACAGCTAGATATTCTGTCTTCTCATTTTGTAGGCTAAAAATGAAGAGATTTTATCTTAGTTTTTATTTCATAAAACATTTTAGTCGTCTCTTTTTCGTCAACAATAATGCATCTTAAGATAGTCTTAGTCAGTGTTTCAGGACATTACTGCCGTCTCGTCATCGTCTCGTCTTAGTCATGGAAAAAAAAGGTTGTTGACGAACATATTTCCTCTCGTCTCGTCTGACGAAATTAACACACTTGGAGATGGGTAGAGGTGCATTTCAGATGTTTAAGAAATCCAAATATTTTGATTACCCAAATAAATTACATCAATGTCCATAGACTGGGACATCAGAAGATACTGCATCTGATGATCATAGGCCTGGTAGCTGGTTGTAATTCTTTCTGTAGTTCAGATGTAGTGCTGGGCAGCTGGACTGTGTGTTTCATCTGTGTTTGAATTGTTATGACAGAGGAACCCAGTTCCATTGAGGAGGCAGTTCCGTCTTATGATGTGCCTTCACCTCAACAGAAACAGGTAGGTGAAGCAACTCTGCAATAAACATCTAAACTTGAAAGAAAGACATAGCAGCTTTTAGAAATTAATAATGTTGAAATTAGATCCTGCTCTTCCTGAAGAATGCTTAATGCATGCCTTATTGAAAATATAACTGGCACTACATTTCAGGATCTAGAGGCTACATTTGTGGTATCAGGAACAGAAGGTTAGTAGTTATTTGGATATTCTATTGTTATTATGACCCATACTACTCTTACTTAGGTACGGACAGATTGGAGGAGGTTTGAGGTGCATTTCAGATGTTTAAGACATACTTCAGTATCCAGACGTTTTTGATTACCTAAGTAAATTGCGTCAATGTCCATAAACTGGAGTATCAGATCGTAGGTCTATCGGTTGGTTATAATTTTCTCTGTAGTTCAGATGTAGTGCTCGGCAGCTGAAGTTACCTGATGGGGTCGCTGTGTGTTTAATCTATTAATCTATCTATTTAATCTATGTTTGAATTGTTATGACAGAGGAACCCAGTTCCATTGGGGAGGGACTTGAGTCTTGTGATGTGCAGATAGATTCTTTGCCTTCACCCCAACAGGAACAGGTATGTGAAGTAACTTGACAATAAACTGAAAACATCTAAACTTGAAAGAAAGACATGGTAGCCTTTAGAAATGAATAACATTGAATTTAGATCATCCTGCACCACCTGAAGAACGCTTACTGCATGTATATGAAAATAATATAACTTGCACTATATTTCAGGATCTGTTGCATAAATGCCAGGCTGATGTAGCTACAGTCGTATCAGGAACAGCAGGTTAGTAGTTATTTGTATACTAGTCTGTTGTTATGACCCATACTACCCTTAGGGATGGACAGGCAAATTGAGGTGCATTTCAGATGTCTAAGACATGTATGATCATCTGATCATAGGCATGTTGGTTGGTTGTAATTCTCTCTAGTTAAGATGTAATGCTGGGCAACTGAAGTCATCTGATGGGGGATTGTTTAATCGGTGTATAAATTGTTATGACAGAGGAACACAGTTCCATTGAGGAGGCACTTCCGTCGTATGATGTGCAGACAGATTCTGTGCCTTCACCCCAACAGGAAGAGGTATGTGAAGCAACTCGGCAATAAACTAAAAACGTATAAACTAGGGGTGGGCGATATATATCGTCTGCGATAATATCGTGATTGTTGTTTTAATGATGTGCAATTTGACATTATCGAGTATTTAAATTACTTATGGGGAAAAAAACACTCGAAATCACGCATTGAAGACTCATACATTCCCAGGAGGTGTATGCAGGAGAAGCCTGGCTGCAGCAGAGCAAGTGTCAAGTGATCACTAGTGGGTCACAACGTTGTCCTACGCACGTTTATTTTGTGCAGCGAGAGTAGCCTACTTGGGAATTTATGCGGCTACTTTTGTCAAGTATCTGTTCAAGTAGCATTGATGAGACGGTCACATTTTTTCCTACACGGTATTATATGGAGAGAAAACATTAGCCTTTGAGTATTTTAAATAGTCAGTTGTAAACAAAGAACTATTCTCAAGTAACGCTCTAAATATCTACGTTTACCAATTATGCTAACCGTTAGCATCTCTATGGGATTTCTCATATACATTAGCCATAAGGTAACGCATTAGTTTCTATTCTGTAACTTGGAATGCTAGCCTACATGAGTGCTCTTAAACAAAACATAAAAGGAAATAACCGATATGTACTCTGTTGGTCTGCTTAGTTTTACAGTGAATCCTATGTAAAGGTTTGAAAGGAACTTCAGCTTCAGACTTTCTCTTGGGAAACTGTTAGGCCTATTCATCTTCTCTAATGTAGCTGGCTAGGACCATGTCATTGCCACACACCCAAGTGGGGGCAGAATTGGAAATGTGTCATGACAATGCATTGGTTGATTTGGTTAAAAAGTCACAGGTTAGGTCATTGGTTATTATTGTAATGATGCTATTCATAAATAATGAGCTGTAAAGTAACTCAGACTTTTAAAACATTTATCGTTAACACTAATTATCGTTATCGCCAAAATCACAAAAAATATCGATATTATTTTTTGTCCATATCGCCCACCCCTAGTATAAACTTGAAAGAAAGGCATGGCAACCTTATGAAATGAATGGTTGAAATTACATCATCCTACTCCTCCTGAAGAATGCTTACTGCATGTCCTACCTTTTGAAAATATAACTTGCACTTTATTTCAGGATCTGTTGCGTAAATGCCAGGTTGATCTAGATGTTACAGTCGTCGTATCAGAACCAGTAGATTCTGTGCCTTCTCCCCAAGTGGAAGAGGTAGGTAAAGCAACTCCGGGATAAACTGAAAACATCTAAGGTTGAAGAAAGACATCCTGCTTTTCCTGAAGAACGCTTACTGCATGTCCACCCCTTTGACGGTATAATTTATGCTATATTTCAGGATCAGTTGGCCGAATGCCAGGATGATGTTGCCTTAGATGACGTATCAGGAACAGCAGGTAAGTACTTATTCGGATTCTATTCTGTTATTGTTATATTCCAAAGGATCTGGCTGATTGCTATGTGATTGTTGAGATCACATTTGGAGGTGATTTGAGGTTATGCATCAATATCAATACACTTAAACTAAATCACATCCTTGTTAATTGTAGGGGAGATTAGGCTAGCTGAGTGACATTTCACCCCCAAGTAGTTAACCTAGCAGAAATCATGCCTTCAGAAATCTTCAGTTTGTTTGTGCATGTGTGTTTCTATCAAAATATTGGCAAACAGACTGACCAGTTTGTCAATTATGTAAGTTTCGTAGCTTAGCCATGAAAGTGCATATTACATAAATATGTATTCATGTTTAAACACGCAGAACTCGATGTACAAAGACAACGCAAATAGTAAGTTTTTCTGTCCACAATAGCCTACATTGGTAGCCTGACGAGCCAGACCCACATTAAAATGTAGGGTCTGGGCACTCACCGTTCACAGTGCTCAGTCCGAGGTAGGGATAATCGGGTTGTCTTTCAAATTCCCTCTGCATAATAGGACTGGCTATGAGTCCCATGCGTTTCCACCAGGAGCTAGTTGGCTATTTCAAACTTTTGCCATTTAATAAAAGCTTAACTCGCGGTCACACTGTTAAGCCAACAGCAACATTATCTTATTCAAGCCAAACCGTTTGCAACTCTCAAACTCTCTGGCCATCAATCATTATGTTAAGCCATAATCCACGACACTATACACCCATTTGATTGGCCTGATAGAAGTTTAATTTTTTCGAGCTCACAAGCCAACGGAGTTGCTAGACTAGCCCTCCCTTTAGGGGTGCGTCTAGATTTCTAGGCTACTATATTGGAACACCAGAGTTACATAATATATGAATGAATTTCTGATATTTATGACCGCTACACTTTAACAGATTAGCCTATAGCCTAGGCTTACTATTTCTTATTACAACTCTACCCTTTTAACTAGCTGTTCGTTAACTCGAAATACAAACAAAGTAGCACAGGTTGGCTAGTTTATCATAGTTCATTGATTAGACTGTTCAGTTTCACACCATGTGTGTTTCAAGGTAATACTTGTTCTCCTTGGGACAAGCACTTTTGGGAAACATTGGTATTGGGATGATCAGTCAACTTGAATGCAAGAATTTTAAACAAATATGTGCAGCATGCTAATGAGGCTAAGCGGATTTAATAGCACTTAGCCAGTCATTTTACCGCGTCCCTGCTTTTCACTTTATTGTAGAATGTTGTATTTGGATTGAGCAGGCTGAATCGCACGTGTCCATTGGAAGGGTGTGTACTCTTTACCACTAGTTGGCAGACATCCAGAGCTTCGATTCAAGCTCAGATTTGTTTGTGAAGGTTTTTTAGGAAGTACGCGAGAAACATGTGAAGATGTGCATTTCCTCCATAACGCAGTAGTGTCCGTAATTGACATGGTATAGACAGCAGGGATTGTAAAATAGGGCTCTGAAGAACTACAAAGTCACCCGCGATAGGAACTGATTTGGCCAGGTTGCTTTCTGGATAGTAACATAGGGTTTTTGGTAGTAGTAAAAGTTTACTATTGTTGGTTTAAATGTGACGGTTTTCCTGTTCATTTGTTATGTGGGTGAAATGACAAAAAAAGAAAGTAAAACTACTCATATGTTCCAACATCTAGTATTTACTTGAAATGTGCATAATTTGAGGTGGTTGCCATCCAGTGATGTCATAATATGCCAATTAGATTAGTAAATTTACCACCTTCATAAACTCAACTCATTCATACTCAATGATTTTCACATTTACAGTAGGACTTTATCTCTGACCACTTTCAAGCCATGGCCATTTGAAATTTTGATGTGAAAATCCAATGTTGGTTTTTTAAACCCTGTCGGCTAAAGGGTTAACACTCCTCCCATGTTTCTGTGTGATACTCCCACTTTCCCCTCAACCATGTTTTGAGGTGCAAACAGCATCAGAAACAGGTGGTATTTCTTAGTACATCTGGGCCTCAGTCCATGTTGAAACATCCCAAGCATTTTCTGTAGACAGCAGTTTAGATTTTGTCTGCTTAGTTTTCAGATTGAGTAGTAGTTCTGAAATTTAAATATTGAATGAATACTTTTATTGTTTTATAGATCTGGATGAGGACCCTCATGGTGTTGCCGATGCAGTGGATCCACCTGTTGCTGAGGAACAGGTGAATTTGTGAATCATAGATAGATAGATAGATAGATAGATAGATAGATAGATAGATAGATAGATAGATAGATAGATAGATAGATATATATATATATATATATATCACACACATATATAACACATATACATATGTGTGTGTGTGTGTGTATATATATATATATATATATATATGTGTGTGTGTGTGTGTGTGTGTGTGTGTGTGTGTGTATATATATATATATATATATATATATATATATATATATATATATATATGTATATATATGTGTGTGTGTATATATATATATATATATATATATATATATATATATATATATATATATATATACACAATACATATACATACTTTATTGATATGTGTATATAAGGGGAAATTCAAGGTCTCAGTAGCATACAGACATCACACACAACATGCACTTACAAAAAAAGAAATATACATATAACAAAACCCACTGTACAATAGACAGTAGAAGATAAACATGATACTAAAATACTATATAAATATAAAATCAAATGTATCAACATGTGTGTGTGTGTGTGTGTGTGTGTGTGTGTGTGTGTGTGTGTGTGTGTGTGTGTGTGTGTGTGTGTGTGTGTGTGTGTGTGTGTGTGTGTGTGTGTGTGTGTGTGTGTGTGTGTGTGTGTGTGTGTGTGCTTAAGGATGATCAAGCATGACAGGGCAGGGACTAAGCCTGTAATTCAGTGTGCAGCTGAATGATCGCTGCCATGGTCGTGGACCGCTCCTGGATGGAGAGTCTCAAAGAAAATATTTGACGTTTTGCCAACATATTGTATGTGTGTGTGTTTTTGTCAACTTGCTGTAGATTGAGGAGTGCCTAACTGCTTTGGAAGCTCCAGGTGAAGTGGTTCCTCTTGCAGTTGAGGAGGCCCCCCTGGAAGAGTCTGAGACTGCTGGTTGGTTATTCAAGTTATGAGATATGTAGCTGTGATTTTGTTACTTTATAGATTATAGTTAACTATTCAGTGTATGTGTGTTATCAAATTTAAACTGTAGAAATTATTTGTAACTGAAAATCATTTGCACACAAAAAAAAAATATTCTGCGGGTACAGATCTATCCTAAATCTACAAAGCATTTATCCTACACTTACAGGACTCTTACAATTAAAGAAATCTTACAACATCTTACAAATCAGTATCACATACAACTCTAACCTGCAGTTACAAATCGTTTCTGGCAGGTACGACTTCTTTTTAGTCAATTTTGATGCTTGTTGAATAGCCAGTGGTAATGCTCAGGTTTAATTATCCAATTAGGAATTTAATTTCACTCTCAAAGTTTGAATATATATGGTGTGATCAAGCCTAGTTTTTATCTACTTGCCAGCAGAACAGGACCAGGAACAACATCAAGAAAATGCTTTGCATGCTAATCTCAAAGGATCTACTTCAGAGGAAGAGGTATGTGTTGAGCAACCATGCAATGTGGTTTCACCACTCAAATACTGAAACATTGGGTAACAACTTGAACTGTATTTCAAATATATCATAATTATTTGCACTCATGTGGTTTAGACCTCTTTAATATAGGCTACCTTAGTGTAATGAGTAATTCATGTTATTCAATATCTAGGGCGTGCATAAATGTTTATCAATCTTTTCTATTTGTCCAGGTGACAGAAATTATGTAATTTATTTGCTCAACATTTACAAGGCTTTAAGTAATTGTAGCACAGGCCCATGGGAAAGGCTCTTTTCCCAAGTCCAGTTACGTGGTTTCTAAGCTAGAACATTTTTTGTCACATACGGCACACACACTGTAAAAAAAACTCTGCCTATGTGGACAGCCCAGGCTACAAAAACAGCCTGGTCCAGCCTGGAACATGAAACATAAACTGTTCCAGCCAATCACCAACGAGATGCACGTTCAGGAGAGTTTCAGTTGCATGGGAGGGAGGGGGTGGGAGGGGACTAGCTAGCTCTGTTTTGTTTGAATGTCAACAGAAGTGACATTATCCAACATCACTTAGAGCACCTTTAATTAACCTAAATGTTAATGTTTCGGTATGAATGGGAAGATCAGCTACATTTTACAAGCAAAGCATTCTTGTACAGGTTTATAGCTTTAATTTATCATTTAATTTATAATTTACAGGTTAGTACCAACTTGGCAATTCAGAGCAGCTACTGATAATGAGGATGCACCCATGCAGAAGAGTGACATACTGTAAAAAACATTGTTCTCCCTTATTGCTAAAGACATGGTCACACAATTATGTACTCGGGGCCAGTACAGAAACAGGATATGTAAAAGTCAAAGTAGATGATGTAGAAGAACACAACAGGAAAACAACTGACTTGGTTGAATTCTTCAATCATAATTCTGACTGTAGGAAGCAAAACAACATAATCCACCTATCAATATAGAAAGCATTATTAAACATGTGTTCTGATTTCAATACTCTCAATTTACCCACAGGTCCTACAGCAGGAAGTCCAGTCAGAGAGTTCTTCAGCCAAAGAGACTGGAAGCATTGGTCAGCAATCACAACAGAACGTCTACTACAACTGATTATTTGTTACAGCAAAACTGTTGTTTTGTTTTGCATGGTGTCAACAGTCTGACACTGTTTGATTACAGAGCAGAGTCCAGAATTCCAAGAGAGAGCCACTGCAGTATTGGAACTTTTAGACTTTTCTTCGAATGAGAAGGTACCTGAGAGAAGATGCAATGTCCCTTCTGTTATTTTGAAATGCTCAAATGACCTGTAGTTGACCTGGGGCCTACTGGTTAGCGCTTTGGACTTGTAACCGGAGGGTTGCCGGTTCGAACCCCTACCAGTAGGCATGGAGCCTTTGAGCAAGGCACCTAACCCCTCACTGCTCCCCAAGCGCCACTGTTGTGCAGGCAGCTCACTGCGCCGGGTTTAGTGTGTGCTTCACCTCACTGTGTGTTAACTGTGTGCTGAGTGTGTTTCACTAAATCACGGATTGGGATAAATGCAGACCAAATTTCCCTCACGGGATCAAAAGAGTATATATACTTATACTTATACTCAGCCAAGCGACACATATCAGAGCAAAGTTGAAGATGTATTGTTCTCGGCAGACAACAGTCGAAAGTGATGGTCACCGTGATAATCAGACTGGGGATGCAGATGTTATCGAGAAATCAGATGGTAAGTCGGCCTGAAATGCAGACTTGTAACTGCTGATGGTGTCTTATGTCAGTTCATAGAAGGTGCTGTTCTTTTTCTTGTGGCTGAGTAAGTGGGTTGTCGTTAACATGTGCTTTCACAAAAAAAAAAAAAAAAAAAAAAAAACAGCCAACAGATAACCAGCATCCCTCCAAAGCAAATAATTTATACAGTAATGCATTAATCCAGTCCATGATTCTGTTATATAGTTACTCCATGGAAGTTGTTGGGAGTGTTCATAAGAATGACTGTTTTTAGCATTTTCTATCAGAGTAGGTAATGTTTTCTTAATGGCCTTTGTCCTGAACAGATCTTCCTGTGGAGGTGGATCTGATTGACCTGACCTCTGATACAGAAGACTCGGACACTGCTTCAGATGATACGGTAACTTCCATTTATCATCATTGTCACTTCTTTGTCATTATTTATAAGGAAACCTAAAGTAACTTATGCATGTTTAATGATATGTTTTGAGAAATACTCCATATGAAATATAAAATAAGAAATTAAAAATGTATCACAGATAACCATACTGCACATTCCCCACAGGCTCGCATATAGCCATAGCAGGGGGGAATTCAATCCACAAACAAAAAAATCTAAATATTTTCAAAATAAGTCGGTGCTGGTGTCCTTACAGGTGAAAGACCGCAGTGAAGAGTTAGAGAGGAGGAGTGCTGAAGAAGGCCAGACCTTAGGTAATACCGGTCACTTCATTTTTAGCGCCTATTGAAGTGTTTCAGTATTTAATCACAATTTGCACTGTGGTTTTATAATTGGAAATACTCAAAGAACAGTAGGTGAGTTCCCTTGACCTGAACATGGATTAAAGGGGAAATCCGGTGTAAAATTAATTTTGTATATGCTTAGCATGATAATGAGTTTGAACGTTCATTGGGAAGCAAAAACGCTAATCCAGACCTGCCAACCTGTACACATTTTGCGTAGCAACAACGCATTTTCACATCAAAATACGCCGCTACGATTTTTTACTTAAAACTACGCAAAACGAGCAGACATCCAACTTCTCCGGAAAACTTCTTGAGCATGTAAATCTCCCGCTAATATATTTCATGCGAGGATGAGATACAGAGAGAAAGTGAAGTGAGAATGAGAGGCAAAGCATAGTGGCCTCTCTTTGTTATTTTTTCTTCAGCCAACGGTGGGTTAAATGAAAGACTTGATGAGGGGAGTTTAACAAATGTTAACTCGCAAATTCCCATTCCCCTAGCTACCGTTTTGCTGTGAAACTAAAAATGTTCCACTGAGTGTGATTGTAAATTCACCTAGGCCTAAAATAGTTTGACTATGTCTTGGTTGCTCACGAGTTGTTTCAGTTAGCATATTTATAACTAAGGCGCTAATGGAGCGCAGACCTTTCCAAGGCAAAATGCAACGAGTTAACGAGTCTGCAAGTGGACCAAGGCGAAATATTTTGAGCTGCGTTAATGAGTGTTCAATTTGTTTTTTTCTTTAGAGCATATGGATCCTTCTTCTTGATTATTAGCGTGAAAACAAGTGAGAACAAAGTTATTATTGTTTGGTTTTGTTTATGTAAAGCACATTGAATGACCTCTGTGTATGAAATGCACTATATAAATAAACTTGACTTGACTTGAGTAAAGTGATAGACTACACACTGACAATAGCAGATGTCCAAGCCTCTACTGTAGCCTACATCCTAACACCTAAATGGACAACATACCCACATCAGTGCCTATCAACACGAGTGGTTTTCATAGTTCAGGATTATTAGGCTCTAAATCAGATTGTCAACATTATAGAGGTACTGTAAAAGATTCAGTTTGCACTTTCAGGAACAAATTGGATCCCATTTAGATAGATATTCAACATTAAAGATGGGTCGCTATCCAAAACGTGTCTTGCGAGTATGGCTATGTCTGTTTTTGGCTGCATGCGTGAAGGCAATTTTTCTTTTTCTCGGCTCGAGGTGCTACTCAAAAAAATTCTTCAAGGTTGGCAGTTCTGCTAATCCGATGCATTCTAAACTAGCCTGCATCTTGAGTTGTTTGCCGGTCGGCGGTATCTTGAAATTAAGTCACTACAACACAGATCTCGTGTGCATATTTCACACCAGATTTCCCCTTTAAGGTGGTTTAAAACAGTATTTCTTAACTGGTGGGTAGGGACCCAAAAGTGGGTCCCGGAACCGTTCTGGGTCGGTCGCGGAGCTTGTGGGTTTAAAAAAAAAAAGCCATTTTAAATACTGCTATATCAGATCTAATCTCAGACCTTTATTTTGATAGACTTTATTCGTATATCAGTTTTTGCCATAGACATTAACATTAATGTGACAGGTCGTGATAGACATCAGTTTAGTGGTATACGCAAGTAGGCTACGACCCTGAATATTTTAAGTGGGACATGGATTCACTTAAATTGAGGACAAAATGGGACTGAAACCCCAGTGTGTGGTGTGCAATGAATTGCTGGCACATGAGAGCATGAAACCATCAAAACAAAAATGCTGTATGGAAACTAAGTTCTCCTGTCAAAAGCAAACCTGGTGAGTACTTTGATAGATACTTTATTAGATTAGATAGATTATACTTCACAAATGTACTGCCAAACATCAGCATGTTCAAAACAAGTAGGCCTACAGGCCTGTAGATCACCATATCCATTGGCTTAAAGCTAAAAAAAAATATATGGATCGCGACTAAATGGACATAGGGAATTGTGGGTCACAAAGCCAGACCAGTTAAGAACCACTGGTTTAAACTAACATTTTTGATTTCTGATTGACAACTGGTCTTGATGCCTGTGCACACATTTTTTAATTAACAGGCTAAGATATCTAACACTCAAGTGATGGGTCTATATAGAACACCATCTCTCCTGTACCAAGAGAATACGTTTCTTGAAAATGTGCAAATGGTGGATTACAGGATTATGATTCTGTCAGATATTGTTAAAATATGCATCATAACAAACTTGTAATTTCTCTTTTGTCAGATGACATTTTAAGTGAAGTAACACATCTCAGCCTGCGAGCAGAGTCTGGTGATGACAGTGATGACAGTGTCATATTTGTGGGTGAGCTGAAGGCTCCCTTGCCATAAAGCCATCAGAGAGGTGACTGTACTGTCCAAACAGAAGTTTGATTTTTCTTTATCAGTCCTCTTAAAAAATTAATTAATGGGCCGCCTTTGGATGTGGAAGAAATCTGCAAGTTCCGCAGATAGCGTTATTTTTTTATTATTATTTTTTGTTTTACTGATGCAAATGGTGAATGTTTTTGTTTCTTTCAATATCTCAGCAATTTAGTAATATGTGTGAAGTAAGTACACATTATGTTTTGGTGGGATGTTTAAAAGGACAATAATTAGTGCTTAATTCTTAAAGAAATATGTTGACTTTGATATAGTGTGATTTACTGTACAAAGGTTTCTTGTTCTTTATCTTCTTTGATGTAAATTTTGAACCAAAGCATGACTCAGGTCTCCTACAATGCCTTGTTCTTGGTAACTTAAAGAAAATTCAGAAATGTTTAATAGAATAATAGAGTAATTTACTTTTTGAGGCTAAATAAAAATAAATAAATAAATAAGCAAGTTTATAAATTTAACTGCATTTGTGTTGCATACTTTCAAGACTTTTAAGTCGCTTGAAGCCATGTAGATAAAATTACTGTTCATAGTACTACAAAACAATAACTGTTTATAACTCAATCTACAAATGCATCCATTTGATTTGATTCTAATGATACACAAATAAATGAGTCAAGATATAATATATATTTCTATTTTAATCAACAATGGCAAAGTACAATGAAAACATATAATGAATGTCTTAAAACATTCACTTGTGATCCTTTTAATTATAGTAATCATTGAGGAAAAGGATATGGATGGCATCTGAGGTCTCATCACATGGAATTCAATTAGCTGAAAAAGTGCTACAGATGTGTTTATGTATTTATAGCACAACGCATGATTACTGATACAATACTATTAAAATAGGATTTGGCATAATGTTTATGATAATGGAAAATATGTTGGAATTAAGGTGAGGAACCAGAGTAAGGCACAGTTGTAGGTTAGTGAATACTGATCACAATCTTGGTGAAATTGATATCTTTCTAAAGACTCGTCTTGAATTTGTTTAGCTGTCTAATGAAGACTGCATCCTTTTTTAAGGAGGGCTGTCGTGAAATGTTTTTACAAAACCTTAACCCACTTCAACCCACAGAACATTTCATCCACATTCTATAAATTAATGAATTAATATGAATAATTTATTACAGCAGAAATACTAATGAGCAGAATATTCCAATGTTCTCGGCCCAGTTTATAAAGGTGTATATTGCAGTCCGTGATGGTAAACCTGCACGGCTGCAATTCAGGGCAATAAACCAAACGTTTTCCCAGCATTGGCTCAGCCTTATTGTACACAATATACATGTAAGTACACATCAAATACATACTTTTCTTCCTAGAAAAAACTTGAGTATGATTGAAAATTGTAGAAACAAAAATAGTGGTACTGATATACATGTAATTTAAAACTCATCCATGTAAAAAGCATCACACGTTATCCTGATCATAAAAATCACACATTTTGGGCTGGACCGTTAATATTCCACGGAGTAGAGTACGGGTGGATGCAGCTGGCCTTTTTTTTGCTCCCCATTAATTTCCAGTTCCACTGGGAATACGAAACAACTTTTCGAGCAAAAGGCTCTATCTCCCTCTGGAGGATACAGCTCATATAGACGACTGCGGTACAGTAATGTTGGTGCCTTGAATTAAGTTGTCATCCTTCCCATCAATCAGTGGGTCCCACTGATTAAAGTCTCTTTCAAGAGCTGCAGTTAAAAAAACAAAAAAAAAAAAAAGACTGTTCACATTTTAATTTAATAAATGATCATCTTCGATCATAACTACATAAAGCATGCAAAAACTGAACTAAGCTCCTGATTAGTAAATGATCTTGAATGTATGGCATTTTGTATTTGTTAGCAATGTGCAAAGAATGAGTCTTATAAATCAACTCACACAGGTGTCTCTGCAAGAATGCCAAAGAGGCTTTGTTGCACAGGTCCATCGCCACATTTGGGTTAATGTCCCCTTTCAACTTCAGCAGCTTGCCCAGCCAATTTCCCGTCAGGAAGGTGAAGTCAGGGAAACTTTGATGCACTGTACCCCTGTTGGAGCACAAGAGCCAGTCATGCTACATGCAGTGTTTGAAAATGCATGCGGTTACAAATATAAATGTTAGATTATTTTTCTCTTGATGTTGCATCATTTCAACACAATGATCAAATTAAACGGCAATTCCACAGCAGGCATTTGGAATTTTTGAAAGACAACACGCATCTTAAGTTTTAAAGATGTGTGGCATCATGTTTTTCTTCAAAAGAGAATTTTTGTTTCTGTGAAAAGTTTCTGTTGTCAGTTTATCCAATTAATCAGTAACATGTCTGTTGTTTTGTATGTTGATGTTTTATTTGTTATATGTAGTGTGTGGACCCCAGGAAGAGTGGCTGATGTTTTCTGCATCAGCTAATGGGGATCCAAATAAAATCATAAACATTACGCCATTTACTGATCAATACCCTCTTTTGGTGGAGCCATTTGGATGACCATTATTGATGGACCGCAGAAAATCTTTAAGCACAACCAACAGATATAGTTAGCAAACCTGATCGTAATCATTTTACGGGGAATGAATGCAGAATCCAGCTTCTTGATGCGTAAGATATTGCCGACCCACTGGAATTTCTCTGAGTTTATGAAGAAGATGGGTTGCTTGACTCGTGGGAAGATTTCCTCATCTATTGGGAACATCCACGCGTCCAGTGCAACGCCACACCTTTTAAGTCGAAGTACATATTTTCTACACTTACACTTGTTTGGCATACAGACAATTTGTTTTGCCCAGATTTCAAAGTAATATGACCCCAAAAATCCTTGATTACTGCTACGTAAGTGTCACCAACTTCAGATTCTAATAGCCACATCCTGGATACCATCACAAATTCTAAAACTGTTACTATAAATACCTGGCAAAGTTTCATAAAGTAAAGGCACAGCAACTAGAAATATAACACACATTTAGCATGCGGCTGACATGCGAGCTGCCATACTAGCATCTACCGGTGCCTGGAGTCTGGATTGAGTGCTAAGAAACTCTGATGACAGCGTCAACCATGAACAACAAACGGTCACTGTCTAGGACCACCGAGCTGATAATCGGCAGGGTCGCCCATCACAAATTTGGACTGTCTAGTCCTTCCAGTGCCCTCCAGACTGCCAGTGAATTCTCTGGGTTGGTCAGTTATAAAGAACTTTGTTGGTGTTGCATCGTGAAGACACAGCTGTGCGCGGTTTTCACGTGGGTCATCTTTGCCCTTGGACATTTTCAGCCGGTTGGAAATTGGACTAATTTTATTTTTTATTTATTTTATTTATTAATTTGTTTGTTGTATGTCTTGGTGTCATGGGTACGCTGGCGACTACGCCGCTCCGTCCGGCATCTATTGTATTTGTTAGTCTGTGTCAATGACGATGTCTTATATGTGGAGCGCTTTGGGTTGCACTCTGTGCATGTTAAATGCGCTATACAAATAAATCTGACATGACTTGACAAATGGCATGTCCCATATAATTGGGCCTGTTCAGATATCCAATTTCAAGTTCAATTTCAGTTAATGAATTTGTATGGTGCTTACTTGAATTTGCCTTCCTTACACAGACCTTCAATGACAGTGGCTCCTCCAAATGAATGGCCCATAATGGCAATCTTACATAGGTCCATACAGTTCTGTCCAGAAAGGGGCAAAGAAAGTACAAATTAAATTCAAAACACTTCGGAGGCATTACTTTTCAGAGGCATTACTTTTCAGAATAAACATACAGGACGTCCTTTGGTGACACTTGCCTCTAATGTTGAGAAGTCGAACTGCGTGCGCAGAACATTTTCCACTGGGCTACCAGAGTTGATTTCGATGAGCAGGTCCAAAGCCCGTATGCACTCATCTGCCCTTTGCTTGACCTTACAGCAGCATAATTCCACAACAGATACAAAGCTCTAAACAAGCACATATTTACAAATTTACACTGATTTACTTCATCTCATTTTCCAGCCTTGAGGGGGGACTTTCTTGGTGCTCTTTAGGCTTACCCAATACGGTCTTACAGAAAAACAAAAATACTGCAGGACCACCAGAGTCCAACTATCCTTGTATTGACATAATAGTTACAAGTCATAATACATTTCCTTTTGGTTTTGGAACAAGTACACATCCTGTAGTTGTACGGTAGATAATCACATAAAATCGCATCAGAGAAATTATCATGCAACTTTGTTTCTGATTACTGCTTGCTATTCTGTCTGTGGCCTTGGGTGAGTGTAAATGGCACCTGTTTGTTCCTGAGGGGGAACTCACTCTCCCCCGGTTTTATAGGTCTATGGTACATCCACTGCTGGTTGAGGTGCGGGGGGTTGACACTGGGCGGTTTACACGAAGCCTGCTCCTTCTGCTGCTCTGCTTCTGCGTTTTCCGTGAAATAGAATGTCGCAGATGCAGATTCGTTCCCTTTTTTTTTTACAAAAGAAAAAAAAAGATAGTTTTTCCATGGTCCAGAGAGTGGAAGACAGTAAGTAGTATCTCAGTGACTAATGCTGGTGATTAAACTATCACAAGTCCCCTTGGTGACTCCTAGACAATCAACTAAATTATGTCTGAAAAGGGTTTTTTTTCACCCAACTCTAAACAAGGAGGTAAACATACAGGCCCATGGCACAAGACATTCTTAATGCAAAAAAATCAAAAGCAAAAAAACTCTCTCCTGACCACAAGATAAAATGTAAAATGTATACATTATCTGTGCTGTGTCAAACTAAACAAACATTTAGCAAATCCAGTATAGCAATTTTCTGTTTGACCTAAAATGACCTTTCACTTTACTTTCAGGCATTGGGGCCCTTCAGAGACTAGACTAATGTGTTCTAGGCGGTCTATAGACACATATACAGTGACCACATTCCCACGCTGACCTTTATGTTTGCCAGAGAGGCTCTGTTGCCCCCCCCACCCCCTCCAATGAAAATGTGATGACCTAGTTTGTCTCATTGTGTGCAGCCTCGTCTACATATGTACAGGAACATAAACACCACAGGAAAGGGTGGGTGTTTCTCTATGCATCTGTGTGTAGTCAGGTATTCATGACAGAATGTTTTTCACTGATTGAGGGCGGAAGTGATTTTAGTGTCCGCTCCATTACATACCGTCACATCACCACTATACACACACACTCTTGTAATTGGGACAGTTTACCACACTCGATTCTTTTCCCTCAAAGATAACTTTGAAATATTACCTATGCTCCACAGCCGCAACAATGAACCCTTGGGAGGCCAGCTCGCAACATATGGCTGAGTACAAAGTCCTATGGAAATCAGAAGACTATTTATTTATTTTTTTAGATCTTTAGACTTAATTCAGTTCATCTCTGCATATCAACATATGTCTGCAAGTTAAAATACTCTGAAGTTAGAGGTTACCTAAAAGCACCCAGTCCATGTGAGAAGACAACCACTGGACACTTTCCACATGGTTTGAAAGAAGCATTCCAAAAAGCTGGGATTTTACATGCCCCTGATTAACCGGAGAAGAATCAACAAGTCATCAGTAAGAAGCTAGCTTGTAGTTCCATACATTTTTTACAAAGTTACAAGACCATAATCATTGGGGGTGTAGAAGTACACGTATTCATACCGAACTGCTTAGGTACAGGATGTTCGGTTCAATACAGATGTGTGACGAATGCCTTAATCAACAGTAGGCTTTTTCCACACAAACATTTCAGGTGGCAGTCCATATGTCAGTTTACTTAATTAACAGCAAAAAACATTTGACACCTTCTCAAAATACTATTCCAGCTCATGTGTTGAGCATAAGCAATATTGTCAGTGAATGTTGGGCTAGCTGTGGCTTACTGTACCAAAAATTAACCGAACCGTCACTTAAACATCTAGGTACGTACCAAATTGTGATTTTTGTGTACTGCTACACCTTTAATAATCATGATCATATCAACCAGTTATACCGTATCATATTCTCAAATGAATCTCATTGGATATAATCTGTAGACCGCAAAAACCTTTCTGATGGTACCAAATGTACCCACAGTACTCACCAAAGAGGTAGTTAAAGATTCTTTCACTGATGGAGCGGTTGATCTTCATGAAGTCGGCCAGGCCGTTAAAATACTCCTGACTGGGGATCCATTCTGGTCTTTCCGAGTCCTCGTGAGTATTGCATGGATAGAACAGCCTGAGGAAAGTACCCTTGGATACAGCAAACAGAACATTGTAATAATACATATTCATTGTTTTTAAAAGCATATACCATATACACCACAGCGGTCATCTTGTTGATAGAAAAGATAGAAGAAGACTTATTTAGCGTAAGTATTACAAAAGTCAAATTAAAACTTGTGATTAAACTTTTGCAACCTGGGTACATAAACCAAAAGTAACTGCTAGAACATGTATGTTGCCAAAAATGTTTAGCATTCTGAGTCGAATCAGAACCGGACTATGATTCTCACTACATCATATCACCATTCACCAGGATATGCATGAAAGTCTAAAATATGGTCAGCAAATATTGTAGACTTAAGGAAACCACCTTGCAAAACCCAGTGCAACTGCATGGGTTGGGTAAGTAGGTAGTGGTCAGAGATGGTGATGTGTTTTGTGTTGTTTTTGATCAGTTCTGTTTTGTGTTCCTATTTTTGACCAGGAAGATTTACTGTAGTACACCAACATTCAAATAAAATAATTGTCAGCTATGCGCCATGCTGAAACTCAAAGGCAAAATTAAGGAGAGCTACAGGCAAGTATTAGACAATAAGAAAGATACTTTAGCCACACCATTGACTGTCACATTTCAGGTCATACCTCAAAATAGTAATACTAATGACAGGACTCCATGGAGAGGTTCATGTTATTTTTCAGCTAGTCATTGTATTTCTCTCTCGTTTACTCACACACAATATCTTACCTCTGTGGTATGGCCCACCATGAGATCCGTGCAGCCCACCTGGTGGGGGCCATTCCCCGGGGGGATGCGCATGCTGCCGGTATGGCCACCGGTATTCCCCATGGCAAGCGCTGCCCAGCTCCACTTGTGCCTCACGCCTGATCAAACAACACATACACAGAAACGGTACATAACAATCAGCTGACTCCAGTCCCGCAGCACGACACCATTTCTGTTTCGCAGGAATCTTGGTCACTAAAATAACAAAAAAGCAGAACTGAAGTAAACCACTTCTTACCTTGACTGATTGTCATGTGAATCGATCCCTAGCGTTCTATTCTACAAAGTTTAACATATTGCTAGTCTTGTGCAGTGACGGCAGCATCGCCACACATCAAGTGGCTGATGGTACCACATTATTCTCGGTAACAATAGAGCAAAAGGGGACAACAGCGAAAACAAACTCAACAAAGTAGCACACACAGGGGCTAACAAAATGGTAATGCACATATGTACATCTACAAACGAACATCAGCTTCAGTTCAGTCAAATCAGAGACGCAATGTAGTCAACTCGTAAAGTCAACTAGTAACGTTGACGTTCACGCCAAATTAAGAAGTACCAGAGCCCTTTTACGGAGAAATTATCTACTAACGTTAACGCCTATTTGTATTGTATTTCATGGCCAAGTGAAGTGTAAACAGAAGATGGTTGCACTAAAGCAAAAGATCAAGGTCTACTACTCGGCTTCACTCCATTTACCAAAACAATGTCATCCGATAAATTAGGGTGACTAGCAATTAAAAACGGCTGTTTGACACGTCCATGCGTTGGCAGAGCTTAGGAAAAGTGTTAACTCACGGTCATTGAGCAATACTCACTGGCTGTACTGTATATTATCGTACTGCATTCGCATAACAAGCTGACAGCTAGTAGTAATTTACAGCAGTTAATCCGTGCGAACGTGCAAATCTCACACTTGACGTTACAACTCACCTGCTGTTGATTTAGACAAGTCATATATTTTTTTGACTAACGCCAGCTGTACAAATCCAGTAAAGGTGAACATTGAAGGTGTTTGGCAGTCAACGCTGACTAGCCTCAAACTAGTGTTAGCTTAGCCCCGTACACAACAGCATGACCCTGCCGACTGGTTCATCTCGGGAGTGGCTAGAACTATTACGTGCCATGTGTAGGGCAACATTCCTTACCTTCATTGTTCCAGGGTCAGTGTTTTCTCTCCTAGACAGTACAGCTGCGTAACAGACGATTTGTATATTTCAGTTGATTAACCAGCTCAAAGGATGGCATCAAATAAATATTGAGTGGGCTAGGTTAACTTAAAAAAAAAAGCTGAAAACAGAACTGTACTGAACCTCAGCTCAGTGACCAAAGTCTGAGTCACATTTTCCTGGGACACATTTCCTTTGTGTAGGCATACAACCCTGGCATGACACAACCTGCTTTCTTCTTCTGTGTTTTATGGCGGTTGGCCTATGCGATTGGTAACAACCTGTTTTCTGGAATGGCAGCCTTTTTTAAGACTCGTTTATTGTGCCCTCTAGTGACAAAGAGGGCTACTGTATGTCCATTTTCTTGCAAGTCAGTCTATGGTCTTGCCACCAACACTGGTAAGCATGCTGATGCTGTCTGTCCTAAAAAACCTTGTGCATTTCAGAAATGTGTTGTCTAACTCTTGAAGTCTAACGTTTTTCTCTGTTTGATGATGTATCTGACATGACATTCCTAGATGGATTCATCACATTTAGATATATTTAGCTAATAGTATGCTATTATAAACAAGTGCTCTAAGACTGTGTGTGTATGTGTTTGAAAGACAGGGGGAGCAAGAGGGCATGCACATGTCCCTAAGATTGTAAAACTATACACATGTCATCAATGCTTAACCACAAGGCCTCCCTGTTTTGACACGTGAGCCCATAACTGACTATCTTGATCAAAGGCTAAAGTTCTATGGGACTTGCTTACCATTTAAACCCAAATTAACTTTTGTTCGAGCCATTTGCCACTATGTCCTCTTCTAGGCTTCTCCTCATAACAGGGCTGCTCGCAGTGTCCTGCTTGCCTGCTGTGAGTTGAGTCTTATTCTCTTTTTATGGATTATTTATGTTGACAATTAGCTGTTTTTCGATGGATGTAGATGTTTATACTGATTTGTACATTCTCTTTCTGTCTGCTGTGAAGGTTCATGCAACATCTGATGTACATGGTAAGTTATGTTACAAGTTGAAAGAGAGATGACATGATTTTGACTTTTAAGTTAAGCTTTACTATGAGAATTTCCCTTACAGAGGTGGAAAGTGAGCCCAATGAGAACCCTTATCTTAACCTTGGTGAGTTATGATCTTTTGACATTTTGAAATAGTAATGTATATTTTATACTATATATATATATATAACTGACAACCGTGCTGCACCATTACATTGTTTTTGTGGCTTATGTCCATTTCAGGAGCTAAAACTCCTCTGATGGAAGGAGATATGGCCATACCAGTGAGTCTCTTTCAAAGGCACTGTTACTGTGTGTCGTTGTGTTAGTCCTGTGACTCCGCAGCATACCAATCCAAGTCCTAATCGTTATTTGTTTTATTTTTATTTATTTTTATTTATTTATTTATTTATATTTTTTTCATTCACAGCTTGGCCGTAATGCTCTCCTAAACACAACATACAGATGGACATTTCCTATCCCTTATATCTTATCTGACGACCTTGGTAAGTTTATAACTATTTTAATGCTACAAGTCATGGCTGTAATTAAGCTTTGTTATTCTCATAGCAGTTTTGTGCTGTATCAGTAATTCCAGAATAACCTTTGCAAAGTTTTAAATGCCACAAAAGTATTTTCTTAGGAGATGATTGTGGTAGATTGCACCATGACTGACAAAATTCTCTTTGGATTTATGTAAGCATTGATGATAATGATGTGTGTTGATTCATTCACATTGTCTTTTAGATCTGAATGCCAAAGGCTGCATCTTCCAGGCTTTTGAGATGTATCGCCTCAAATCCTGTGTTGACTTCAAGCCTTATGAAGGGGAAAAGAGCTATATTAAATTTGTGAAACAAGATGGGTATGGCTTGGTAGTACTCTTTTACTGCTCAGCACCTTCAGTGTTATTTATGTCATTTTGAAACTCACCTTCTGTATAGACTATAGTAATACCTACTTGTTGCTTCCTTGATAGACTTCTGTATTAGGCCACAAACCTAATCCAGTCCGGTGAATTGTTCATTTGTAAGAATTTGCCCATCATGTATCAGTCCTCTAAACAAAAATTTAAATGCAGCACATTTGTTTTCCATTTTTCGTGATTTGAAGTAAAAGATTTTTCTTCTGTACACTCAAAACGCTTATTTCTCTCAAATTATGTTCACAAATGTGTTAGTTAGCACTTCCCCATCACCAAGATAATTTATCCACCCGACACGTGTGACATGCATGTTGCATTCTGATTAAAAAGCACTGCATAGATGTTCCTTGGACTTGTCACAATAAAATGGCACTCTAGAATATGTAGTTTTATCACACAACCCAATGCCACTGATGTCAAGTCTTTAGGGACCGTGCAACTTGCATTGTCTGGTAGAATATCTACCAGAACGGTTGCTTGTCAAGTTCTCACTAGTACTGATTTTTTAATACAACTGATCCTTTACTTAAACTAATGAAAAATGGGAGAATGTTGCATTTATATGCAGTTCACATACATCAATTATGTAAAATTATAAATGTGAAATTAACAACACCTCCTTTAACAGTGAGTTATATTTTTTACAGTTGTTGGTCCATGGTTGGTGACCAGCAGGATGGTCAGTTGCTCTCTCTGGGTCCTGGTTGTGACCATAAGGCTGTGATTGAACATGAGTTGCTGCACGCTCTAGGTTTCTACCATGAGCAGTCCCGCCAGGACCGAGACGACTATATCAACATCGATCTCACCCAAGTCATTGATGGTTTGTTCAGTTTTAGAGGAGCATTTCTGCACAGACTATTAATAGGGATTTTCCTTTGTAATAACAACTAATTGTTTTACCTTACGATACAAAACAATCTGATTTGTTTTTGCACACAGGGTTACAGCATAACTTCAATAAGTACGATGACGGCTTCATCACCGACCAGAACACGGCTTACGACTATGAATCTGTCATGCACTACCGTCCCTTCTCCTTTAACAAAGACCCCAACATTCCCACAATCACCACCAAGATTCCCGATTTCTACAACGTCATTGGCCAGTACCTGGACTTCAGTAAACTGGATGTGTTACGGATGAACAGGATGTATAAATGCCGTAAGCAAAGCCTCAGTCATTATAGTTGTTTCTGCCCGGAATGTGTTCTATTACACTTGCTACTATGGAGACAGTTTACTTAGTGAGTATTTCTCATGTTCCTGAAAGTGCTTGCCAGGTCATGTTGATCCTATACAAAGGACTGGCAGTGTATGTGCTTTTAGTTAAACAATAGTACGTTTAAAGGTGTTTGTATTTTAGCTGTAACTGAACGATTGTTTTGTCTCCTGTTTTATCCTGCTTTGATCCTGAGGTATCTTAACAGCTGGTAGCAGCCGGTTATAGCAGATAGTGGTAACTGTGTATCCTACAGAGTTAAATTGTTTTACACAACATACAGTATTAGCTACTGCCGCTTTCTTCTGATTTACCCTAGTTGTGCTCTATTTGCTGTTTTCAATATACAGCATGTTAACCTTTAGTTTTCCGTGTTTGTCACTGTGACATTTCTAAGACTAACTAAAGACTGGACTTTGTCCAGACCAGTAACTTTGCATGGTGCACTTTCTCGACACCTCGTTATGCTTTTAGTGTTTTTTTCATGAGAGTGTTCTGCTGTAGCCTCCTCTCTGACACTGCTGGACCAGTGCTCCTTCGAGTACACCAACATCTGTGGGATGATCCAGAGCGCCACAGAGGAAGCAGACTGGACCCAGACGCTGAGCAGCCCGGGCTTTGAGGACCACACCCTCGCTGGACAATGCAGAGGTCAAAGTTCAAATCATTCGAAATAAGTGAAATGTTCAGATTCTAAACAAACCTGAGCACCTGTGCTGTTAGTAGACCTGAAAGTGAACTTGTTAAAAAAAGTAAGGCATTGCAGAAACAACTATAGACAAATGTTATCTTTTCAATCGGGTTTAAAATCTATAGTGAGTTTCAAGAAAGGATCTGTGGATTTCAGATGCTGGATACTTCATGCATGTGAACACCTCGATTGGAAAGGCAGAGGACTCGGCCCTGCTTCAGTCTCGTCTGCTCTACCCGAAGAGGAAGCAACAGTGCCTACAGTTCTTCTACAAGATGACCGGCAGTGTGAAGGACAGGCTGGTGGTCTGGCTTAAGATGGACGACGGTACAGGGACAGTGCGCAAGCTGAAGAAAGTGCATACAATTTATGGTAATTCTATTTTATTTCCGTGCAGTCACTTGATGATATCAAGTAGTAATTAATACTTTTGTTGTTCATCAGGTTGATCATGTTTATAATTTTTTTTGTTGGTGGGGTACAAAGAAAAAAAAAATGCATTTTTGAGTGTATGTGGCAGGGTTTCTTAAGTAGATCAACGATGAATGTGACCCATATATGACTTTCTAATCTGAGGAGCTCAGTATAAGCAACTGTAATTTTACAGTTACCAACAGTTTTTAGAGTTTTGACAATTGTGTGTATGTGTGTGCCTCTTGCAGCTGATGCTGACCATTCCTGGAAAATTGTGCACGTGCCAGTGGAAGTTGATGTCAAGTTCCGCTACGCCTTCCAGGCCGTGCGGGGCGATCCAGCAGCAGGCGGTGGTATCTTCATCGACGACATCACCCTGACCGAGACGCGGTGCCCCGCCGGCGTGTGGCGCATCCCGAACTTCTCTCAGATCATGGCGACAGCCACCACCAGCACGACCCTGGACAGTCCTCGCTTCTACAGTCCCGAGGGCTACGCATATGGCGTCCGCGTCAAGCCGTTGTCCGACTACACGGACTACACGGGCAACTACACAGGGCTCTACTTCCACCTGCTCAGCGGAGAGAACGACGTGGTGATGCAGTGGCCCGCCGTCAACCGCCAGGCCACTCTGGTGGTGATGGATCAGGACCCTGACGTGAAGCTGCGCATGTCCACGGCACGCAGCCTCACCACCGACTTGATAAAGAGTACGTGTGATTTTTTTGTCATCTAATAATTTGGCTGTTTTCAATAGCAGGCCATGTAGTAACAGAGGATCACTATGCTGCAGTATTCAGACTCTCTTGCCACTCATGCTTATATAATGCTGGTGCTGTCAATGTCTTTATCAGCGCCTGATGGCAAAGTTTGGTGGGACAACCCCTCAAAGGTGGGAACCTGGGACGCAACAAACAAGTGGTTCCGCAGTGAGTCCAGGGGTTGGCGAAACATGGTGAAACACTTTGACCTTAAACGACGGAACTATCTGAAAAACGATGACCTCATCCTCTTTGTGGACTTTGAGGGTAAGCTGCTTGGCATATAAAACAATGGCCCTTGTCCGATCTGTTTGTCTTGACCCAGAAATGCCACCACTGCAAAATATGAGTTTGAATTAATGTCTCAAATAAGACATTAATGTGAAGAAATGTGTGAAGCTGTTACATTCCTATGCCAATATGAATTCTGTGACATGCTAAGAAGGAGCTTGCCATAGTCATTTGACATTGGACATTGACATTTTTTTCTTTGTATTTCTAGATCTAACACCGTTGATTAAGACAGAGGTGCCTGTTGTACCTAATCCATAATGTTATAGGTGAGTATCAAGTTAGATGATTGATTGTATACTGTATATACAGCTCTAGAAAAAATGAAGAGACTGCTGCACATTTTTTTGATGTCATCCTATGGTTGCTGAATTTGACATTCGAATGAGTTGTTAAGAGACCACTGCAAATTTGAATATGACCGTCAACTCATTTGAATGTCAATAGAATAACGTCAGAAAAATGTGCAGTGGTCTCAATTTTTTCCAGAGCTGTAGTTCTATATATACAGTCAATGGATACATACTGTTGTTGTCCTACTCTGTTTTGCATGACAGATTTGCATTATGTCAAAACAGGAGGCAGTGCTGAAGAAGTCTGAACACCACATTTTGATGACCGTCCTAATGCACATGTTTTTATGTTGCCCATTAATGTTGTCTCCCTAAATGTTTTTTGAATGTTAATTAAAGATTTGAGAAAAATGTTTGAGTCCTTGTCGTTTGTGGTCCGTGTTTATTGGAAAGTAAAACATGCATATGATATGTCACTGTATTGTAATTAGTACTTAGTGTGCTATTCAATTTTCAATCTACAAAAAAGTGTTGGGCATAGGAAAGCCTATTTTCTGTACCCTCACAATGTCTGTTTACCCTTGCATTTCCCGAAATCTTATCTACAATCAGATAGTGTGTAAATTTCCATGATATGGTTGTGTAACAATTAGCTTTCCAGTCATAAAAAATAACTCTCTTAAATCCCTGGCTTTGGAACCATGGCTCAAAGTTCTGATCAAGGTTCTGATAAAGCACTGATAGAATAAGAAGGGTGTGGATAGAGGCTGGGAGACCAGTGTCCAGTGTGTGGTGATCTGTCTGCTCCTTCAACATGAGGCTCCTGGGCATCGTCTGCAGCCTGGCTCTTCTCAGCCTATCCTCCTCCTTCACCGTAGGGCTGCTCTTTGTCTCTCTGTCTGTTTCTGGGAGTGTCAGTCAGTGGCTTCCCCTTTGTTCTATGTTTGTTTATCATTGTCTTTCATCAAACTCTCTCTCTCTCTATGTCTGTCTGTCTGTCTCTGGGTGAGTCAATCAGTGGCATTGCCCTTGTGTCTGTGTTGGTTCATCATTGTCTTTCAGCAAACCCTCTCTCTGTCTGTCTGTTTGTCTCTTTGACTGTCTTTGTCCTCACTCTCCCTTTGTTGTCCGTGTCTGCATCCATGCAAGTCCTTTTAAGGTATTGATCAATCGATTTGATTATTAGTTCTTAATGAGGCAGTATGCAAACATTTTTGCATTCATTTGCAAACATTTTTAAGCATGTTTTTTGACAACTCATATCAGTATTTTCAGATATATTTTCCATGGCATATGGACATGCGATAATTGCTTTTGTTTTGTTTGCTGGCTAGGCTATGCGTTAGGAGACAGATTTCTAGTATTCATCCAAAATTCCATACTGTGGTGTTAAGTTTTTATTTAAAAAATGTTTCTTTCCATCACAGGCAAGGAGGCTGGACAAACAGAAATGTAAGATGAAAGAATAAATGCTTAATCTTTAATGCTGAGAAATTGTAAATATTGTGTATTAATAAATAGCATGACAACGATTACATTCATTTAGTTTATACAAAAATGAATTAAGTGAAGTGATGAATATCTCTGCTTTTATAAATCTGGTGCGGCTATGGTTTTAATGTTATGTCATCATGGATCACAGCTCATGCCATTGATGAAGATGGTCTTATCAGGAGAGATATCCCATTCATCAATAAAGGTATGCTGTACTATGTATGACTGTTCATCAGTTGTGTTCACATACAGTACATCATCACTTTGTGCAAATTAACAAAACAACTGGGGTTAATATGTGTATGCAGTAGTTCTATATGAAATCACCTTCATTAATTTACAGTACTTTAACTAGGTAAATATTGAATCCAAACAGAAATTCTAGAATTAATAAATGTTTCTCTTGTTTGGCAAAGGATTGAAAACTCCGGTTGTGCATGGGGACATTGCCCTACCTGTAAGTATACCTGCACCAAAGACACACTCAGTCATAAAGGGGAGAAAATGAAAAGCTTACTAATAGCAATTTGGAATGTAAAAAACTGAACTTTGCCTTTAGCTACTCATGGTGATTTTAATGATAAAATAACATCACTAGAACAGACAGTGATATTGATCAGATTTATTAATGGTTGTTAATGGTTACCAACTCAAAGGTCAAAGTTTTGCACTAAACTCATTCAGGGTAATAAACTATTTATATGTTTATTGTATTGAGAAAAATTCTCAAAATAATTCTCAAAATATAGGCATGGGCACCCCTCACCTACTGTACAATAAAAAATTAATTCTTGTTATTTTGATGTTAAAGTCTCAACCCACAGCGTATTAGTTGGACCTTCATTCATCTGTATGTAATACATATGCATTATGGTCCCCCCCGCATGTTATGGTGTAGGCAGGATGCTCACTCATGTAATGCTCTCACCCTATGCAACTGTGTAGAATGAATCTTACTGTCACACACACATCAGGAAATCTCAACACACATTTAGCTCTGTGCACGACCACAGTAGGCTACCTCCTTTTGACAATAATCACCAGTGTGTGAGCGCTTTGGGATGCACTCTGTGCATATAAAATACAATAAAAGTGACTTGACTTGACCACTTCTCATGTCCCAGTCATAATGCTTTGAGAGGTTGTGTAGAGTAGGCCTAGTCTACACAACCTCTCAAAGGAGTCTTTCTTTGCTAACTATCAAGCAAAGGTTGTGATTGACAATGTCCACTTCCACACCGTCTCATCATTTATTTTTCCCCTCATGGTCAAACATTTGTGTGCCCTCAACATTGTTTTTATGTTGTATCTATATACTGTATAATCTAAATGTTTATATATTAATAATTCAGGAAGTTGTGCACTTCTGGTTGCCACTTTTTGAGAGTAGCCTGTCTCAAACTCTCACATGTTTGCTGTTTTAGCCTAGTCGCAATGCACTGATTGACAAGGCCTACAGATGGACATTCCCCATACCGTACATCCTGACCGACTCCCTTGGTAAGGTTTTGAGTTCTTTCGCTATCCCAGAAAGAATACCAGCACATAACATCAGTAAGCCCAGAGCTAAGCCAAGATGGCTAAGTCAGTTGACCTTCAATGCCCTTGGTGTTTCAGATCTGAATGCTAAGGGGGTGATCCATCAGGCGTTTGAAACCTACAGACTCAAGTCCTGTGTGGACTTTAAACCTCATGAAGGAGAGGCGAGCTTCATCAAATTTGAAAAGCTGGATGGGTATGTTACCGTTTATTGGTTGTATCAAGGCCATAGTCATGATGTCAATATTGTGGGGGGGGGGGGGTTGTTTGATGTCATTATCAAACATCGAGCGCATGACGCAACAAGGTGTTCCTAGGTTTTTTAATCAGTCATGGGTGTGTTTGGGGCGTAACATCATTTAAACCAATGAGAATGACATCTGTCATTCCCTTTAGTGGCGCAAAGCACAATGTCACATAAATGCATCGGTATTTTGACATTCAACGGCGCATTTGAATGGAAGGAGGCTGCTTGCGAGACCGTATGGAATAGTCATTCCACTAAAACCATGCTTTACTAAAACCTAGGATAGCCTTCACGCATTTGCACTTCTCTATTATTTGAACTCATTGGAAAAGTGAAAATACCTTCACCATGGTGTCAGTCAACGACAAGACACTTATATGCAGTTACTTTCACCGTTGACTGACAATGGGTTACCATTGAAAACATAGGCTGGAAAAAGCAACACTTACCCTAATATTGCTCAAATGACTGAATAAAAAAACATTTATCCTGCAGAGGAGTTGCTTATATCTCGTGACAGTGTGTCTTCAGCTGTGCTCCATGCGTGTCTCTCCCCTCTCCCCTAATCACTTTTAACCGTCATTACCAATGCAAATGATGGTGAATAACTACTCATGATGAGATGTACAGTATTTCGTAATATTCAAATTCAAATTGTAATCGTGCAATTTGTAATGTTTTGCATGGACGTGCGCTGGTGTGCGTTCATGAATGATAGAAGGATGGTGCGTTGTGCACCCGCCAATATGACTGTTGACAATGCGCTCTTAAAATAACATATAAACAACTCGCCATAGACTTCTGACCAGGTGTACAAGATTTTTTTGTTTTAAATGACCCTTTAAATGATGACTTCTGGTGAGTTTTGTGGAAAGAGAAGAGAAGAGCGGAGAAGAAGCAACTTCATGCAGAGGCTTAGGCTTCAGGGTGCCCTGACTCCATTTGTCTCCAAAATGTATATTTTAAAATAAATTACAAACCTGTAGCCTATAAGATTTGTATTTGTATTTTTATTGTATTCTATTGTATTTTATTGTGCTGGCGGCTAATCACACAACTTTAACGTAGTTTGAAAGGGACAGGATTCAGGAATAGGCTACTAAGGCCCCTCTTCTGTCTGACTCACCTCACATTAACCCATGCATAGCCTGGTTTCTGACAGAAATTACGTTTTGTTTCAACATGTAGAAACACTACTACAACCTTTATTTGGTGAATGGAGGTGCAAACAAGTTGTGTGTCGTCGCCACATTTGAGTACTACGTTTTGCCTGCATGGATGTGCGATTGAGTGCGCATCTAAATGTAACCTGCAAGATGCAACAACCAGGCCTATAAACAGAAGCAGATGGGCTCCCCCTATTAAGTCAGGTTCTGCTCAAGGTTTCTTCCTGGAATATGGGAGTTTTTCCTTGCCACAGTTGCCATATGGCGTGCTTGTGGGGGGTAAGAGGGTTAAGGCTGCCAGTCTTATGACGTCATTTTCTATATTTTTGATATGTTGCTGAGTATAACATAAACAGCAAAGAAAAGTGAGCACTTTGAGCTGCATTCTGTGTATGAAAGGTGCTATACAAATAAAGCTTTATTATTATTATTATTATTATTATTATTATAAACAGGTTAATTTCTGACATTATTACTAACATATGAATACATTATTTATGTTGTAAGACATGTGAAAGAAATGAATGACACATGCATGCACAAATTTATCATTTAAACTAAAAGGGCACAAAGTTTCACTTTCTCTATCATTGCAAGAAAATAGGCTACAATGTGTTGACAAGCCTACCGCACCGCAGTAGGCCTATGGTGCAGATGGAAGCTTTTGCACGCCACTAACAAAAAATGCAAAACCACCAGGACAAACCCCTCAGGGGTTTACCCTCTGGAACCTTCACTAGGCTACTAATTTGTGTGTTATCTACGTTTGATTACATTTCAGATGGTGGTGCTTGTTGGTTTCCTGTAGTACAGCCTTTTTTCTTTCTTTTCTTTGTCCGTATATTGGGGGCAGGACATTTTGGTCATATTTGAATTTCTATGGTGACTACAGCCCTGGGTTGTGTGAGTGGTGAATACAAATATCTTGGTGTATTCACTTCAGTGTTTTGTAGACGGTACCACGTAGATAAATATTTTGAATTTCGGTATCTGAGGTCTTGTTTCGCCTTTTTTATGCATGATGGCAGCAACTGGATCTTCCTTTCATTTGTTTTCCCAGCTGCTGGTCGATGGTTGGAGATTTGAAGGAGGGCCAGCAGCTCTCCCTGGGCGAGGGTTGTGACTACAAAGGCACCATCATGCATGAACTCCTCCATGCCCTCGGCTTCTATCATGAACAGTCCCGCACTGACAGGAACGACTATGTCAACATCTGGTGGGATCAAGTCCTGCCCGGTGAGCTCTTATCATAACAGAAATGAGGGTGGCAAAGAATAGCAAAGGGATACTAGAATTCTGGTTAGGCCATAAGAGAACCTCTGTCCACAATGCAGCTTCATTCCCGCTGAGTAGGTAAAAATGATGCTTTACCATTTAATCTGGATTTCAACATTTGCAGTGTTCTGTGTCTGTCTTTGACCTTCAAAAAGAATAATTCCCAACAAGCATCAATATAATGTCCGTCAGTGTTTCTGTCCATCTGTGTTTCGTTCTGTCTGTCTTCCTAATGTATTTATGTACCTTTTGAACTGTATGTCCCTTGCAGGTATGGAGCATAACTTTGACTATTACGTCGACACCTACATAACAGACCAGAACACACCATATGACTATGAGTCCATCATGCATTACGGCCCCTACTCCTTCAATAAGGACCCAAATTACCCCACCATCACAGCCAAGGACCCTGAGATGACCAAGTTGCTCGGCCAGTACAATGACTTCAGTGATATGGACCTGCTGAGGCTGAATAGGATGTACAACTGTTGTAAGTGTTCAATGTTGATAGTAGGAAGTGATAAAGGCTTTTACCAGAGAAGGTTGAAGCAGTTAGTGATCAAGGTTCTTTGTTTTTACATTGTAATTTTGCATTTGAATTAATACATATTACAGTGCATTCTTCAGACCTTCCTGGATGGATGGATTGATGGCTGGATGGATAGAGAGATAGAGAGATAGATAGATAGATAGATAGATAGATAGATAGATAGATAGATAGATAGATAGATAGATAGATTGTAGTGTATTGTATTGTGTAGTGTTGTGTAACTGTTAAATTCACTTGTTTGACCAAATGATTGCTTGTGGACTTGACTTAACTCTGCATTCCCTCCAGCTGCTCCACTGACTCTGCTGGACCAGTGTGCTTTTGAGTCCAACAGTGTGTGTGGAATGATTCAGAATGCCAAAGACAACGCAGACTGGACCCTCACACGCAGCTCTCCAGCGGAACATGACCACACTCTGGTGGGACAGTGCAACAGTGGGTACTCCCTTAAAACTGTCAAAGTAAAGAAAAGCAAAACGAATGTGATTTCATTGCTGTTCAAGTCTGGCAGAAATTGGCCTATTTGATCTCCACTAGAAAGCACAGCAACAGTGGCGTGAATAGTGTTATGACATCACAGGATCTGATATGTAAACAATGAGTTCTTTGCCTCTGCCTCGTCCATTAATTCTGTACATCCTGACACCTCGATGCTCATTATCCCTTACATAGCCTAAAATGTACACGGCATGAAATGGATCTTATAGGTTGAATGAAATGTGACTTGCATCTTGTGTTGTATGAAACACATCATCTGTGCCATGTTGGTTTCAAGTTGCCAATAGTGAATTCTTATGTGTAATGACTGACTGGTCATACTAACAATTTGTCTTGTCAACCTTAGATGCTGGATTCTTCATGCACTTTCCCACAAACATGGGGCTTCCTGATGACTCAGCATTTTTAGAGTCCAGGATCCTGTACCCCAAAAGGAAGCTCCAATGTCTGCAGTTCTTCTACAAGATGACTGGAAGCCCGAAGGACAAACTTGTGATTTGGGCCAAGAAGGAGGACTCCAAGGGGAAGACCCTTTCCACTACAGCAGCTGCCACTTTCATCGGTGAGAAAGGGAGATTTCAGAGTTTTGAAGCTTTATTTTCTTTCTGTTTTTGTTTTCTTATTTGAATAATGCCATTTTAAATGGGTTATATTGTTTGAACGGTTGATCATATAAAATGGCAGTATAAACTGTATTACAGTGATGAAAAGAGGATGATCATAATGAATCTCACAAGGCATGGGTACAGTATTGATATTTTCAAGTCAAATAATGAAGTCTCTCATTACTTTCCTGGTTCTCAAGGTGATGATGACCACTCCTGGAAAATTGCACACGTGCCTTTCAACATGGATGGCAAATTCCGCTATGCCTTCCAGGGTCTCCGCGGAGACCCGTCTAGCTCCCGGGGTGGCATCGTGATCGACGACATCACTTTGGCTGAGACGCGGTGCCCGAGTGGCGTTTGGCGCATCGCCAACTTCAGCCAGCACATCGCCAACATGGCCCCGGGCGAGTATCTCCAGAGCCCGCGCTTCCACAGCCCAGAGGGCTACGGCTTCGGCATCCAACTCGTCCCCAACTCGGAGGTGTACTCCGGCTGGATGGGCGCCTTCCTCCACCTCACCAGCTGGGTGAACGACGGCGTGCTTCAGTGGCCAGCAGGGAACCGACAGGTCACCATAACGGTACTGGACCAGCACCCCGACGTGACACGCCGCCAATCCTTCTCCTACAGCTTCACCACACAACGCATGCAGCTCATACCTGGTAGGTCAACGAGTCCTGCTCTGAGATTTAGATTGACATCAGGACCAGACCGGAGTTAGCATAAGAATACAGTCAAGAATGTCAAGAACTTGGTTGGTTTTCTGTCTCTTCTCTATACAGGATTGTATTGTGTTGAGTATTGATGACAACGATCTGTTCTGTTGCTCCAATGGCTAGGTACCAATCTAAACTTCTGGGGCAAGCCTGAGTTAGTGGGGACGTACGACCCTTCCTGCGATTGCTACCGCGGCCCGACCTGGGGTTGGAACGGTTTCTTCTCCCATTATGAGCTGCAGCGGAGGAGCTACTTGAAAAATGATGATCTCATTCTCTTCATCGAGTTTGAAGGTGAGCACTGATGATGAGCAGCAGCAGCAAAAGTCACTTGATTTGGGGTCGGGTCAGACGATGTTACTTTGCTCGCCATCTCTGTGGTGGTAAAATTGTCATATTTGTATTTTGTGTGTGTGTGTGTGTGCGTGTGTGTGCGTGTCACATGACTGAACCTTGAGCAATTGAGCCTTGAGCACCTGTTAAATTTGTGTCCTAATATTTATTCTGAATTGTGGATAAAGAAGTAAAGTGTGTGTGTGTGTGTGTGTGTGTGTGTCTATGTGTGTGTGTGTGTGTGTGTGGGATGCAATTGGATTAGATTTTGCTCTAACAACCATGATCACATTTTGCAGATCTCACCCCTCTGGATAATCTTGTTCAGCCAAGAGCAGGCACTGTCTGAGAAGATTGAGAAGAAACTTTCACAGTAAATAATCAGTGTTTTAGGCTCTCATTACCAAATGTCTTGCACTTTTAGAAGTAAACATTCATAAATAAATAGGTGTGTAACCATGCAGTCCCACCCCAACTAAAACTAGCTTCCTGATGCAAGGGAACACTGCTCCATTCTGTAGTCACATGTTAACACCAAGAGAGCTGGCACTTTTATTACACATTAGTGGCTCTATCTCGAACACTTCCCTGGATTTGTCCTTAACACTCCATTACTGATTTTCTCCCAATCTCATGAAATGTAAGTTGAAATGTAATCACTGAATCACCTCAACTTTGTTTGTATGTTACTTGCCCCCCATTGAGAATGAACAGTTGTATAAACTACTCCCATTACTCATTAAAGTGCTATCTACTGAATGAAACATGTCATGTCTTACTTACAACCATTGTCCCACACCTACACAGCACACAAGTAAAACATTTTCTTATTAGTTAGCTGATGGCCCTAAATGACAAAATATTGAATGAAATATTGAATGAAATTTTTGAATTTATAATTAATAAAGACAAATGCAACACTGGTCATTATACAAACCCTAGGCCTACTGAACTGCTATTCTTATTTTTTGGCTTGTGTGACAATTCATAGTTCACATTTATCAACTTATAGTCCTGAGAATACCATTCGAAATATTAGTCATCTGACCCTGGTATACTGCATGGTAACGTGTTGAAGAAATCCTGCACACGATCCCTTACGCATGCAAATACTTTATTTCACACAACGTTTCGGTCACACCTTCAACACGCATCACTGGTGACCTTTACCTTTTCCGACGCACCTGTCCCAAAAAAGAGGTGTGCAAAAGCACTTTTGAACTGAATACTGCATGGTAGAGAATACATGAAATTGTGGCTTCATGTGGTAGTATTTTGATCAAGTTGTTTGAAATATGATAAATTATATTCAATGAAATGTTACAGAACTATGCAGAACTCACATGCTCTAGAAATAGTTGAGAGTGACTGAAAGATATTCATATCAGCCGGAGATCATAAACCTTCTCCTTGCAGTTGTCTTTACACCAGCATTGCCTTTGGTCATAATGTGTGGAATATAAAAAGTTTGAGCAATAAAACAAAGTGCTGACCCATTCGGGTCATTTGTGCTGCTATCTCTGTGAAGGCCGTCCATGAGCTGTCACACGTGTGAGCACGGAGAACTCCACTGTCTTGCCTCCCCCGATCAAAGTACCACCAGGTGCTCCGGCTTTATTGTAATGTTTACACCAGTCGAGTAATACATGTCAGAATTGCACAGGACTTAACATGGGCTCCTTGAATACAAGGTGGAAAATCACAATTTTAACAGCATTTCTGTTGGTTCTGAAGGTAAAGAAAATGATAATTTTCAGCTAGAATTGCTTAACTTTAATTGTTACCAACCAAGTAAATATTATGTTGAATATGGTTGAGATGTTATGTTGAATTATGGTTGTTCTGTTTCTGCACTCAATCAGGCTGAAGCAGTGCCGACATATTATAATGATGGTATATGTTTCTTTAATTTACTAAATGACCATACATATATATATTTTGATTCCAGCAGATGTATATGTGTACGACACTGATTTACACTAAAATAACTATACAATTATTTTTAACAGGGAATGATGTGGATGCAGGGGAGTTGAGAGAAGACATTCCCGAAATTAATTTAGGTAGGTGTTACCTAAGACATTTACATTTGTCTATTAGCTCCTAAATGTACTTCATATTATATGCTCTCATAAAATATTCCTAAATCTAACTCTGTTTTCAACCTTTGCAACAGTTTCATACTTTTACATTGTTTGGCACTCTTTAATCATTGACATAAGCTGTAAATAATTGCAATATACTGTTTTACAAACAGCGAGTTTTCACATTGCAAGCTCATTGCAAGTTCATTGCACAAACATATAACATATAGACCTTATGCAAGGCTGAAATTGCACTCACACATTCTCTTGTGCTTTGTCATTTTCATGTTCAATTAAAGCATTTGTTAATAAATCAGCATGCACAAAGTAAAATGGTTTGTTATATTGCAGAAGTAGTTTAGTACTGAAGTGTTTTTTTATATTGCAGAATCATCAAGAGATCTCTTTCAGGGAGATATTGCCGTAGATGTAAGTATTGCAGTCTAATCAAGAGAAATCTGTTATCTATTTTAACCAGTTCAGGGATGTCGACCTGTTCCATTTTCATCTCCGTTTTGTTTCAGCCCAGAAGAAATGCCATTCTGGACGGCAACTGGAAGTTCCCTATCCCTTACATCCTGACAGATTCTTTGGGTATTTGGGATCTTTTTCTTCTCTCAACTTAATTTACACCAGCACTGATTTACGAAGTTTACTAAACATTTGCTGTACAAAACCGAATGTCTGCTGGTTTCCAGAGCTGAATGCCAAGGGTGTGATCCTGCAGGCATTTGAGATGTATCGACTCAAGTCCTGTGTTGACTTCAAGCCTTACGAGGGCGAGAGCACTTACCTCTCTTTCGCTAAGTTGGACGGGTGAGCAAACTTGCATGATCATCGTGTGGCTGTCTGTTTGCGCAATTTTTATGACCATCTTTTATCACTGCATCAAATTACAAGGTCTCTCAAGGAGAACAGATAAAAAACAGTAATGACTGTGATGAGAGCAAGTGAACACTGGTGACAACATAATGAGGGGGATATAACAAGATCGATATGATTAGGAGGACGATCTGTTTTAAAATGTGCACTTGTTTGAGGAACAGTCACTTTATGCTGTAGTACTAGCTTGATGTCAAAATGTTGGAACGTATAGTAGTAAATGCCGTGGATATAGTATGGCAGCACCAGGCCTTGAAAGATATTTTTTTATAAATAAGTGCCAACGTTTCCCAATGTCACTTCTTTACTGTGACAATCCGACAGCCCTGTTTTTTCTTTCCTCTCGGATGCAGGTGCTGGTCTTTTGTGGGCGACTTTGGGACAGGCCAAAATCTGTCCATCGGGGCCAGGTGTGACACCAGAGCCATCGTTGAGCACGAGCTCCTCCACGCCCTCGGCTTCTACCATGAGCAGTCGCGGTCTGACCGTGACGATTACGTCAAAATCCACTGGGACCAAATCCTGGAAGGTGAGCTGCCAGCACACAGATCCAAGTCCCTTATTAGACCTCAGGTTCTCAAGCCTGCATGCCATGCAAACCCCACAAAGTCCTTATATCTATCCCTGTTCCAAACCCATATGGTTTAAGTGTATAATGTTCATGCTAAGCAAAAAGGATTTAATCAAGACCTAATTGATTAACTTAAACTTAATCAAGACTACTGGTAACAAGATTACTAGGCCTATCGTGTACAAAACAGGGTAAAAGTAACAAACATAGGGACTGCTATCATGTTGTCAGTATCTTGGAAGCATACAGCACATACTCTCAATGTAGGAATTGATTAAAATGTGGTTGATTTGTGTTCCAATATAAATTTGTCACTTAATTGAAATATACGGGTCCACAGGGAAAGAGCACAATTTTAACAAGTATGAGGATGACTTCATCACGGACTTGAACACACCGTACGACTACGAGTCCATCATGCACTACCGCCCCCTCTCCTTCAACAAGGATCCCAACATCCCCACCATCACCACGGCGATCCCTGCTTTCAACAATGTTATTGGCCAGCGGCTAGACTTCAGTGCAGTCGACCTGGAGAGACTGAACCGCAAGTATGAATGCGGTGAGTGCTATTGAACTGGACAAAGTCACAAAACTAGATGTACCGCAGAGCGGTACAAAATATGACCGCCGCCCAGTCCAGCACATTTTTTCCACAAAAATAAATCACGCTGAAAGGCCTAGATGATTCTAACTGTCTCACTAAATTGCATTATCCACACTCAATTCTCACTGGTATCTGCTAGACAACAAGTACCAAAAGATGATTAGTTCATAGATTTCACATGTAAAATTCATTTTATACAAGCACACCCCCATCTTGCCTGTTCATAATTCTGAGAAATTCTTGAATTGTGTGTGTGTGTGTGTGTGCGTGCTTGCGTGTTTGCCTGCGTATGTGTGTTTGTGCATGTGCATGCATGCGTACATATGTCTACTGTGTTAGTCTGTGTCATACGTATGATTTCTGTGAATGTATGTGTGTGCGTGTGTATCTGTTTATGCATATGTGTGCACATGTAATGGGTTAACATGACCCCTGTAGCCAAACATACGGAAAAAATTGGTCCTCCTAAACCCTTCGGTTCTCAAGATATTCACAGAAAACTGTGTCTGCCCTACCCTCCTTTCGGGGGGTGCAGTCCAGCGGGGGGGCTACAGATCAAAACGAAAAACGATGGTTCCATGCTATCCATATGGGGTTACATGCCCACCAAGTTTCGTCTACCCCGGTCTTTCAGTGTCCCGGGAATCCTTGACGGAAATTTGGACATGCGAAAAAGAAAAAACAAATCTGCAGCTTCGCTGCGCGGCGGTCATAATAAAATCAGAGTAGGCTACAGCGTCTAAATTTTTGGAATATTATGGAAAAGTCCATTGCCTGCACAGACTGAGATTAAAGGCTGCAGGTGTTTTGACATAATTGCGTGATTAGAGCTCATCTCAGGTCGACATTTCTGTATTATAAATTCTTTATTGTAATATTTTGAGATTCTGGGTTTTTCTGGGCTGTAAACCGTAACTGTATATTAGAATAATCAAGATTAAAACAAACAAAAAAAAGGCTTGAAATATTTCTCTGTATGTGTAATGAATCTAGACTATATGAAAGTTTTTACACTATTAGTAAACCATGTTTTTACACTATTAGTAAACATGCATACTCGTTTTAGTGTCTGAGTATAGGGAATTGTTTGACATGACTTCACAACTTTACCATAACATACCAAAAGCAATAGCCAACACAATTTTTTCTTCTGCGATATTTTGTATCCACACGTAACGTTTGCCTATCGCAAAAAAAATGCTTCCGGGTGCTTTTTGGAACAAGAACGCTGGCAGATTTTTTTTTAAAACTGAAAAAGTGGTCTGCATAACTTCTTTTGTCAGAAAAAAGTGTTAAGTCTGAACGTACCCTTAGTAAACATGCGTTCGTGTGCCATTCTATCCATGTATTACACTATTAGTAAACATGCGTACATGTGCCATTCTAGCCATGTGTTACACTATTAGTAAACATGCATACGTGTGCCATTCTAGCTGCTCCTCTGACCCTGCTGGACCAGTGCTCCTTTGAGCAGATCAACATCTGTGGGATGATTCAGAACGAGCAGGACAACGGGGACTGGATACAGACCCCCAGCACCACTGGCAGTAATGACCACACCCTGGGAGGCCAGTGCAGAGGTAAACAAGGACAGCAGTGCATCTATATGTTATATGTTATATACAGCAAAAGGAAAGGGGCTCATCACATACTTTGCTTTTGGAAAGGATGTCACATAACGCCAAAGGCAAAGACAATCACTGACATTTTGTCAGTGTTTTGATACTGACATTCTCTGGGGCTAGTATTTATTGTCTATGGTCTATTTGTTTATTGAATTAAATGAAACACTCATGGATAAATAAATACTCACTTTCTATTATTCCCAAATAATAGTAGAGTAACTAGATGTACCGCAGAGCGGTACAAAATATGACCGCCGCCCATTCCAGCACATTTTTTCCACAAAAAGAAATCACGCTGAAAGGCCTATATGATTCTAACTGTCTCACTAAATTGCATTATCCAACTCAATTCTCACTGGTATCTGCTAGACAACAAGTACCAAAACATGATTAGTTCATAGATTTCACATGTAAAATTAATTTTATATAACCCCACCTCCATCTTGCCTGTTTATAATTCTGAGAAATTCTTGATTGTTTGTGTTATGTTTATGTTATGTGTGTGTGTGTGTGTGTGTGTGTGTGTGTGAGTGTGTGTGTGTGTGTGTGTGTGTGTGTGAGTGTGTGTGTGTGTGTGTGTGTGAGTGTGTGTGTGTGTGTGTGTGTGTGTGTGTGTGTGTGTGCGTGCGTGCTTGTGTTTGTGCCTGCGTATGTGCCTGTGCATGCAAGCGTACATATGTCTGCTGTGTGAGTATGTGTCATACGTATGATTACTGTGAATGTATGTGTGTGTATCTGTTTGTGCACATGTGTGCACATGAAATGGGTTAACATGACCCCTGGAGGCAAACATACGGAAAAAATGGTCATCCTAGGCCCTACAGTTCTCAAGATATTCACAGAGAACTGTGTCTGCCCTACCCTCCTTTCGGGGGGTCCAGTCCAGCGGGGGGGGCTACAGATCAAAACGAAAAATGACGGTTCCATGCTATCCATGTGGGGGTACATGCCCACCAAGTTTCGTGTACCCCGGTCTTTCAGTGTCCCGGGAATCCTTGTTGGTGTACGTCACTAAATGTACACATAAATTATTTTATTGTAAGGCCCCCATGAACGAAAGTACTCAAAACTTGGCATGCATTCGGAGGGTGTCATAATGATCCTACACTTTTAATTTCGTGCAGTTTTGACCTTGTCAGCCAGAGATATTGTGATGAAAACACCAAATTTTTGACATAAAATAAGTGGTAATGGGATGGGTTGACATGCCCCCTTAAGACCAACATACATAAAAAAGATGGACCTCCTAGGCCCTACGGTTCTCGAGATATTCACAGAAAACTGTCTCCGGCCACCTACAGGCCAGTTGGTGTATAGTAACATAAATTAATTTATTGTGTGGCCCCCCCATGAACGGAATTCCACAAAACTTGGCGTGCATACAGAGGGTGTCATAATGATCATACACTTCCAATTTCGTGCAGTTTTGACTATGTTAGGTCACAGATACCTTCAATTACAACACCTCATTTTTACTTTTTTGTGTTTAACTAGGTGGCGCTATACATGAAATGGCCCCTTGAGATCAACATACAAAAAAAAAATGGTCTTCCTAAACCCCACGGTTTTCGAGATATTCACAGAAAACTGTGTCTGCCCTACCCTCCTTTCGGGGGGTCCAGTCAAGCGGGGGGGTTACAGATCAAAACGAAAAACGATGGTTCCATGCTATCCATGTGGGGTTTCATGCCCACCAAGTTTCGTGTACCCCGGTCTTTCAGTGTCCCGGGACTCATTGACGGAAATTTGGGCATGCGCGCTTCGCTGCGCGGCGGTCATAATAATAGAGTATGTTATGTTGTCATTTTAACCTGTGTGATTATAGCTTAAAAATTGAGAAAGCAGGGTTTGAACCAAAAGCTCACAAATATTTGGTTTAAAAAATGTACCTTTCCCCCCGTTCTTCTGTAATAGATGCTGGCCTATTTATGCACTTCGACACGTCAAAGTCAACAGTAGGGAACAGTGCTCTGCTGGAGTCTCGGATCCTGTATCCCCGGAGGAGCCACCAGTGCCTGCAGTTCTTCTACAGGATGACAGGGGCTGCTGGAGACCGCCTTGTCATCTGGCTGCGGATGGACGACAGCACAGGGACCCCCCGCAAAGTGATAAAAGTGCACACCATCACAGGTAGCCATTTTGTTTTGTTGTCTTCAGAGGCACTTCTGTCAAATTATATTTATATATAGTTTATTATGTAGTTTACTGTATAGTATATGTATATACATATATTTACTGTGTTCCAGATGTACTGATCTTTTGAAGGAGCAGTGCTTTTGAAAAAAAAAAAACGTTTTGTTTCACATTCCTTCGTGCCTTAGGTGATGGAAATGCTTCCTGGAAGATCGCTCATGTGCCTCTGAGCACTGGGGAGAAGTTCCGTTACTTTTTCCAGGGAATGGCGGGAGTTGAGAACCAGGCTTCAAGTGGCATCTCCATCGACGACATCACTCTGTCAGAGACGGCATGCCCCGGTGCCGTATGGCAGATCAGCGGCTTCAGCAGCATTCTCGCCTCCACGCCAGTTGGCACCGGCATCCACAGCGGCCGCTTCTACAACTCTGAGGGCTATGGGTACGGGTTCACCGTTTACCCCAAAGGCCGAGATGCAGACTCTGCTGAGTACCTTGGAGTGACCTTTCACCTTTACAGTGGTGAGAATGATGGCGTGTTGGAGTGGCCAGCCATGAACAGACAGGTCACCATCACTACCATGGACCAAGACCCAGATGCCACGTTGCGAATGTCCAACAGCCGCAGCTTCACCACTGGTGAGTGGGTTAACTCAATGTGTGCATTTATATGGAGTTTATTTTTTTTATGGAGTAGGGCCTACTATATCTCCAATCTGCTTCAAATGCCACAATGCCTTAAAAAATGCTCATCAGTCCTAACAACACTTGTAAACATCAGATTTCATACAAATTTGTCCTAAATTTGTCCTAAGGTACACTATGCAAGATGGCCAACTAATATAACCTTTACGAAGCCAATTTGATGGTAAATGAACTTGTAATACCCATACAACACCATACAAACAGCCATAGCGAGTCGCTAACGAGAGAACCAGCCATGTACTGTAACTTCAAGAATAGCGGCCCGAAGACATTTTCGCTGGAATTGTGAAACATTACCTTGTCAGTAGATATAGCTCTTTGGAGTTTTTGCCTGTTGTTAATCCTTCACCTCCACAACTAAAACATTTTCATCATGTACAGGGGGAACAAGCCATGAGAAGCAGGCTATTTACAATGGCAGAGTAAAATATAAGTATCGCGACTCTAGAGGCAGCAGTACAGTCACCAAAAATACCTGAACCAGCATAATAAACCGTTAACTTAAAATCTTTGAGTTCTCCTTACCCTACAGGATTATTTTATGATAGGTAGGTACCAACCTTTACAAAATGTAAAACTGAGATCCTGACTTGCTGTGTTAAAGGTTGCAACAACACATCAGGCATCAGGGGTTACAACCCTGGTTTTCTGCTCAAAAAATGTCTACACTCTTAAAACGAATGTGTTGTCCCTATCTGGACACAGAAATGTGTTAAAAAAACAACGCAAGTTGTGTTGTGTGTCAACCGGGTCAACACATTCGTTTTAAGAGTGTGGCAGCCTTTTGGTCAGTCAAAAACGCACAGAATGATCCTCATCATAACTGTTCTGTTCCCTGTTTCTGCTCTCCTTTCCTCTGGCTATCAGTTTAGATGCACAACAGCATTATCGTAACTCCCCCTATTTCCACCGGTCCCGTATTTCCACCGTCTTGCGTTTATGTGTCACTTAATATCCATTTCTATACAAACCAAGACAGCGGACTCCTATAGAAACGCAACCACGCACAACATAGGTGTATCTAAATTAGCTATGTACCAAAAATGACATTTTACCGTGACTCGAGGAGCTGTAAACAGTGTTGTAAGGCTGCGTGTACACAACCGCTTGGAGCTCCAGTGGAATTTTAATTTCACGACGAGAATTCTCGGTCTAACCGTCCATGTGCCGTTGAAACGGTGTAAATAGGCGACCCATCAGGCCAGCACTATAACTCCGAGCGTGGTAAACAAAATCGGATATTTCAGGCAGTAAATGCTCCAGTTAGGAACCAAACCAGATTTTGTTCAAATCTACACAACTATGGCTACTGAAAAATGTAAGGTTCATTTAGTAAATGTTATTTTGAAGTGTTAAAAAACATCGTTGTTTTAGAATTTCTGAACAAAAGTGGTGATAATTGGGGTGTTACGACAACTCCTGTGGCCCCTGGGCTTTGTTTTTGTGTTTCTTCCCTCTAGACTCCAACTACAAGTGGAACAGGCCAGTGGATGGTAACGGTACGTGGGACACAAACTGCTCCTGCTATAGGGGACCGGAGATGGGCTGGGGCACCTTCACCTCCCACCTGCAGCTGCAGAGGAGGAGCTTCCTGAAGAACGACGACCTCATCATCATGGCTGACTTTGATGGTACTTTGATTAGGAGCTACAGAAACGTTTACATGCTTTGCTCGCATGGTCTTTGTGATTGAGAAGTAAAGCATAGCAGAGGGAAATATGAAACGTAAAAAAAAAAGACAGCTTGTTTATGTTCCATGAATATTTTCTGGCCATAAAGGATCACCTCCTTGAGCTATAGATATCAGTAAAAAGCTAAATTAAATTTACATTTAAAATTTGTACGAAAATGTGGTGTTTTTGGAGAGATGTTTTCTTCCATGACACACTTCCTTCCTTTGTTGGCATCATGAAAAACAGCCATATCCAGTTGAGACTGACTAGACGTAACAATGACCAGACTGACAGGATCTGCATCCAAATTCGCAAACATAGGCTAATGTTTGCAAACAGATTTCTGTTTGCATTGAGTTTTTGGTGAACATTTGCAAAAACTCGCAGCCTGAGGAGGTAGTTTTCCCACAAACGTATGGTGGAGCTAGATGTGAGCTAGATGGGGCGTTCAAATTTAACTGATCAGGGAAAACATTTTATTTGCCACGAACGTTCACCACTGTTGGCCGAATTTGAACGCACCTCAAGTCCTGATCTGGCAAAAGAGTCAGCTGCAGTATGTAGTAGTGTCACTCCTGTGTGTCTGCAGACCTGACCCACTTGCTGAAGACCGAGGTGCCGGTGGTGGCCTCAGCCAAGGAGGAGAGACCGCTGGACAAGAAGGAGCCACTCCCGCCCAATGAGCTCGCAGCCCAAGATGCCCGACCAAGGGAGGTCCGCGCCGTCACTCAGCCCTGCTCTCCTAACCCCTGTCTAAATGGAGGAGTGTGTGTGGAGAAACAGGGCCAGGCCACATGCAGGTCAGCACGCACGCACACACACACACACACATACACACACAGACACACACACGCAATACAAATATGATGATTTTACCACCAGAGGGAGGTAAACACACTGACACAAACACACACCTATACCAGTCACACACCCATTGCTGTCATCATTAAATCATTTAATCATTATTTCATTTTATAACACCTTGTAAAATGTCTATATCAAGCTTATGCAATCATATGCAGAATATTATACTACTGTGTGGTGCTGTACTGTCTTCTACACAGCTACACATGTCATGGGTCACCGTCTGTGCTGGCCACACGTCAGCTTTATCCATAATGTTCCAAACATGGATTCCCATGGTCTCTTCCTTTTCTTTTTCCTGCCTTTCCCTTCCTGCTTTCTGTGTTTGTCCTCTCTACCTGACTTGCGTCAAGTCACATTTGCATGCAGTCAGATGTACTCTGTCAGATGTACTCTGCTTTTTGTGACACTCTCTCTTTGTTTAGTTATGGAAATAACTTGGCAGCATAAATGGAAAATATGTTCCCACTCTTTCTCCCTATCTACCCTTTCATAGGTGTGCATCTGGACGGTCCACATTCTATTCAGGTGACATGTGTGAAACTCGGCAGGTTGCAGGATCTGTTGTGGGGGTTCTGGTTGGAGGAGTAGTGGGCTCCATGGCCCTAGTTATGGCCATTCTTGCAGTTATTCGTCAGAGGACATAAAACGGAGATGTCATACGTGTTTCTTAACTTCAGTCTATCATTCACATTGAGTCACACGTTATTTCCCAACAAATTATTTCTCACAGGCAGTAAATGTTATGACTACCAACTATGCTGTGTTGCTGTTCTTCGAAGGATACATTAAAAATTATATTTATATCTCCATAATGTTTATTGTACCATTTGTATTAATCAAAGATTTTTGTGTGAAATATTTACACATTTCTAAAATTTCCATATTTACAAAAATAATTCTGATTATATAATTCCCCTGTTTTCAGAAGTAGAATATAGAAATGGATAAACCTCAAAATATTCTACAATGTTTTGTACAGAATGTTACTCCACTGCTGGGTACCATACCTCATGTAGTCATGTGAAAAAGCACATCAATAAAGTTGTCCATTAATTTATTCAAATAGAAAACACATGGAAGTACACATCAAGCTACAGTACAATAACTACATTGTGAGTAAATGATTAAATGATTAAATTTAAGTTTAAAAAGAAATTATTTCTTTAACTTGAAAAGTGTGTCTGCTGAACTTGCTAATTAAGCTGACTCAGCTCCTGCTTTGCTGTATTGCAACTGTGGAACGCCTCCGAACCTTGAGTCGAGAGAGAGAGAGGGACGTCATGGGCAGGACAGAGGAAGAGGAGGATGAGAGGATAGAAAGAACAGGAAAGAGGAAAGGAGCTATGGTAAATATCGTTGTCCCTAATAGAGCAGCATTTGATATAACTGAATTAAGAGAAAATCATAACACCTGGTCAGAACAGGGATGAATTCTTCTTGATGGATGGTGTACAATTCCTTGTGCTCTCACTTCTCTCTGGTTTCTAAAGAAAATAAGTAATATTACAACAGTGAAGCAAGTACATATTGGGTACAGGAGAGATTTGAATACTGATAATGGGAAGAACTCACCACACAACTGACACATTTCGAAACTTCATTTTGAACCTGAGGAATGAAATAAGTAGGAAATGTTACTGAGGGATTGATCTAGGACAAAAAGCTACATGACAAAACTGGAATTCTTAGGTAAAACAAAATGACCTTTATCTCCCCTAGTATTCCAGTCAGCAAAATGAAGAGCCCCTGTCAAAACATGCACATAAACACACAAAATGACCAATGAGTATGCTACTGTATTGTGACATGCAATCAGTATTTAAATGACCATAGAACACATAGCAGAAAATGTTCTCACCTGCAGTGAGGTTGTGATGGTGAACGCATAGGACACCATCTTTGGTAAAATTCCATCAGTGACATCCAACACGAACACTAAAAATCCCAGGGCCCAAGACACGCCAAAGACAGGGGTCAGAATTGCAATCACCTTGAGGATGCTTTTCGCTATCTCCCTCTCATCCACTGTGCCTGCCGAAACCTGGGGCCTCAGGTGTGTCACAATCACCTTCACCATGGTGAACAGGTTTATCAGAACGATGACTCCCACCGGTAACAGAAACGCGTGGATCGAGCCTTGAAGCACCGCGTCGTACTTCAGCCAGCATGTGTGTGGGTCATAGTAGGAGCCATCATGGGTCAGATGGTAATACATGTATGTGACTGACACAGTCACCATGGGGCAGATGTAGCCAGTGAAGATGGACACGAAGAAGAATGTCTTTCTCATCACAGGAGAGAATACGAACATCAGCTGATGGAGAAGTATCATGCTCAGGGAAAACATCCAGAAGAACATGACCAGGTAGAATAAATGCTTGGCCAACGCCAAGACAAGGCACATGGTTGGGTGCTGCTGAGTGAGATCCTGTATCAAGGAGGTCACAAGGAAGCTGACGTTGGCCAGGAGAAGGAACGTGGCTATGTTGACCAGCGCCGTGTGACGGAAAAATGCAATGTCTGTCTTGGTGACAGCCTTCCATACGAGACACTCCACAAATACGAAGATGACTAGAGAACAGATTGAGGCACCGAGCCCAGCTAAGGTGATCTCTTCAAGGCCGGGCAGCTCAATGGGGGACTTGGACATGAGCGTCGAAAGGGACATTCTCACCCTGGAGTTCTTCCCAGTCATGGTCTCCCCTCCCTTGAGGTAGCAGTCACACGTTGCATGAGAGTTATTCCGTGGCTTCCACTCACAGCCTTCTTTGTCCCACATGCTGTTCTGCCACCGCACGCAGATTATCTCATGGTTTCGTGGCTTTTTCTTCTTCAGAGGAAACTCCAGGTTGATGCCTGAGGGTTCGCTCTTGTTGCTTTGTAGAGCAACGGCCACCACTATACTACTGCTCTCGGTGTCCAGAAAACGATTGGGTAGCAGTTCACTTAGGTTCTTAATTGCCAAAATTTTGGCCTGGCTTGCTGAAGTGGACAGCCGCAGACTGATATCAAAGATGGTTCTAGGGTACTTGATGTCTTTTTGTCGAACTTGGAATTGCATGAGTGTGGTGCTGTATCCTGAGCTCTGGTTCACTTGGATGTTTTGCAGCAGTCCCTCAACAGATTGCAGGTAGTTTGCAGACAGATTCTCTTTGTATGTTTTATTGCCATCACTCCAATCCATAGACAAAACATTGGTTGCTGACTCTATAAAATCCTGAAAGAGATTGCAGTGAATTAATTTTGTTTTCTTTAAAAAAAAATGTTTTGGCCTTTTATGCCTTTATTTTGAAAGGACAGTTAAGAGAGTGACAGGAAGCAAGCACCAGTTGTGCCATAGCACCCCCCTTTTTCTTTTCTTTCATTAAAGGCCCCCTATGCAACATTTTCAATTTAATAAAACAGTTTGGAAATCATTGTGATGGTTAAATGACCTGTTGAGGCAAAAATGGCGGCTTTCCCTGCTCTGCAGAGAATTCTTGTGGGAAGTGAGAAAGAGCGAGAAACACAAAATGCTTAAAATTCTCTGGACATACACACACACCCCCTCAAGCACCAGTTAGCCATGCCGGCTAGCTATAAGAACAAGCAGCGATGGCTTCATTTTTTAGATTTTTATCATGGCAGAGCCAGCGAAAAGACCAGATGGTTGTGAAATATGCACCCTAAAGTTGCAAGGGGAGCTCAGTAGAGAAATGCAACAACAAAAGTGAGGAATTGGCAAAGAAATTACAAGAGTTACAGAGTGTGCCTTTAAGACTAATCTATTTCATTTGTACATGCTACTACAACCAACTAATGCTTTTTGTCTGATCAAAGAGAGACTATAATACAGCACCAGATTTCTGAAAATACTTACAGTCATAACTGAATCACCTATTACTTCAATGTTGGACGTTGCAGTGTTCAATGCACCCAGAGTGTTAATAAAGGCTTCCACATCCGCCAGCGTTGCTTCATATTCAAGATTGGTGACATTAGTCATAACAGAAAAAATGTTGCCAACTTCCTCAGGGGTGTTTCCATATCCCTTGGCAATGTCCTGAGTGAACACACACACACACACACACACACACACACACACACACACACAAACACAGCACATAACCACACTGGATAATGAGGATTTTGTACTCATTGAATATTCTTGATTTAGTACGTGATCAAAGACATACAGTACCATTGCTGATTTGAGCAGATTATCTACATCCTTCCTAACACAGTAGTTGAACACGCTGCCCCAGTCTTCATTTTCATCACATGTGCGGCTTTTATTCCCAACTCTTTCTGGACCACAGCTTTGAGTGGCTGTCGAACCTGCCTTTGTTTTTGGCCATCCATTCTCACTCACACAGAAACTGTCCCCAGCTTGATACATGAAAGGTTTTGTTATTGATTAAAAAATGTTGGTCTTCAATCAAGGATGAGAGGATGAAAAAAACAATGGTTGCTGAAGTGTCACTTACATTTTAAGACGGGGACTTCTAGATTTTGAGAATATGTTTCATCATAATGGGTGACATTACAGGTACATTTAAGAGAATCAAGTTTATCTTTACAGGGGATGTCCACAATCAGGGATTCCTCTGCATTTCCTGTGGGGTTCAGTAACAGAATACCACATTTTACAACCACAAATCAAAAAAAGTTGTTGTAAAATGCGAATAAAAACAGAATGTGATAATATACAAGTCTAGTAAACCCATATTTAGCAACAGAAAGGACATAGACAACATATCACATGTTGAAACTGAAAAGTTGGACTATTTAGAAAATAATATGTTCGTGTTTCAAAAAAAGTTGGGACAGGGAATGTTTACGACTGTGCAGCTTCACCTCTTCCTTTAACACATTTCTGTAAATGTTAAGGAACTGAGGAGACTCACTGGCGTAACTGTGGGAGATGCAGGGGGTGCGATCATACTCAAGCCCGAAATGATACAGATTTAAACCGCGAAGAAACTATGTTGCGTAAAGATATTAAAAATATATGTCTTTGACCGCAATGCTTCTTAACGTGTTTCTCCGGTATTCCAACATATAATGAACACTTCTCAGTCATGGTTTCACATACTGATTTTCATCATCAGCCATTAGTGACTTTCAACAAAACTATAGCCTTAAAGAATTAAATAATTTAGCTCTCAAATAGAAAATAAACACTAAATTAAATGAATATTTTCTTATTTTCTTTGGCCATACTGCGAGTGAGGTGGAGCAAAGATTTCTGGGTAATATGTTTGTTGTTGATTCCATAACTTATGTTAGTTGCGCGTGTTGGTTCCATAGACTGTATAAAGGTTGATTGTCAACGGCTGACTGAAAATCTGGCGAGTGCGAAGGGCGGTTTATGGCCTGCCGATGTCGATTTGAATGAACAACACCTTACCAACATAAAAGTGGCAGCAAAAGGCGTCAAGAGCGCAGGGAGCAGGAGGAAAGGGTGGCAGAGCTGCTGAAATTAGCGGCATTTGGCTTTATAGTAAGGGGCGCAGACGCGACTAATGTTACGGATGACACTCCGAACAGGAGCAATGAGTGTGAGCCACCAGACAACAGGTAGGCTAATCAGGACTAGAAATAACGGCAAGCTATAAGGCTATGTCAAACATGACCTTCAAATTGACAATAAATTGGGGAAATTAGTTGCAAGGTGAGCATGGATAGATTATGAACTTTCGGGCCCCAAGCTGGATGTATTAAGGGCCCCCCACTAATTGTCACATATGTGGGGTTTGGGGGTCCTCCCCCAGAAAATGTTTAATTTGTTTGATGTGATTTCCTGTATTCTGCTGCATTTAGGGATGGCCAATACTTTAATTGAATCAGATTCATAGCCTACATCCTACATGTTGATATTGAGGCAATGATTCCATGCAAAGGCTTGGGCTTCAGGGCCCCCTGACCCCTTGGGACCCTGGGCCTGGGCCCAGTAGGCCCGTGCAGTAATTCATCCCTGAGGGTGAGAGTAGTCCCAAGTCCCCCACTTTTATTTCGCATTTAGACGAGCGTCTTTGGGTGGAAATCTGCATGCACACGGTGACGCAAAAGTGTGTGAAATAGTATGCATGCCAGGTGGCTAGGTGGTACTGTGAAGCACTGCCATACAACAACACCAAGAGCGCGTGCATGCGTTGAAACTTCCTTCTACTTCTCTCCGTAGTAGTGCTTCACATCTCAGAGTTCTGTTTTCCCAAGGCGCCTGCCTGTATGTGAACCAGACGTGAACGGTAATGTTTCTTTTTAATGAACTTACAAAGTTCTCAATGCTTCAGTTTACATGTAGAGACCCTCATTATGCTACTGAAAGGACTCCTGAATGCTATCTTAATATCATAAGCAGCTAAGGCAACTTGAATGTCCGACTGATGGAAATAATCCGACGTTTGTTGTTGTTTGGCTGTACTGCACATGGATATGACGTCAACGTGTATGCGAGGATAGCCAGCGTGAGCAGCTCAGAGCACACTTTTGCGTTTTCAACCCTTTAGACGGGAACGCGACAGTGGAGCGTCTTTAAGATTTCCATTCTGGAGGGTGGGTTCATTTTGTTGCGTTTTTAAGCCCCAAAAACGCTGTCGCCGTCTAAACGAAAGGCACATCTGATAAAATATTTTGTCGGTTTCACCCGGGAGCGTTGTCGTGTAAAGCCGGCCTTAGACTCTGAACTGAACTGTAAACAAATGGAGAGACTAAATTGTCATTATTCTTGCTGTATTAGGCTACATTGTGTCATTTTTTATCGGTGGTGTGCCGCAGAATTTGTTTAATGTAAAAAATGTACTGTGGCTCAAAAAAGGTTGAAAAAAACTGGGCTAGACACTCCCGTTTTTCCCGAGTTTCTCCCTTATTTCAAGGTCATCTCCCGGCACCCTCCCGTTTTGTTATTTCTCCCGGAAAACTCCCGTAATTTGCATGCCCATGAAACATCTTCAAACTTCAAACCATTGATCCATTCATTTTTTCTGTTAGTCTGACATCTCCCAGATTGCCAGATTGTGTATGAAATACTCCCTACACATACGCAATCACTTACTTTCAATTTCAACCATTTTGTCATAGGCTAAAACCTGGCAACCCAAAACCCAAATAAGGAAGTGGGTGCCGACTGCACAGTCTCGCAAGCAAGCGGGCTAGTTGAATACTCAATAACTAGCTGTTGTCAAATTGTTGGGAATTTAATTGATTATTTTTTACTATTATTGAGTGTTGTTGATATACAATAGGCAACTCATTTGCCCCGAAAAATAAAATCTGCTAAATGTTGACAGGTATGGGCTAGATTTATTTACAATACTTTACAAAAAATCTTGAAGATGAAGTCAGTGTCCCAGGTGGCCAGACCGAAGAAGACAGTGGTCAGGACCAGATTGAAGTGACTGAGACAGTCAGTGATACAGAACAGGAGCAAGACAGGACAGGAGCAGGAAGACAGTTCCCCACACACAGGGAGAATTTTGATGGAAATGTCTTGGACGCTTCTGTAAAAGATATATTCTCACTGGCGCTTGTAAACCTAAAGATCATTTCCCTAAAAATCAGCACAATCGTTGTTTCTCTGAAGCCTTTTATCACATTACCACAAAGGCCGGTATCAAATTGCCTCGTAGCTAGCTTTGCTACTCACCAAAATTGGATTGTGCGTACTGTGAGCCATGCTGGCTATTTGGAGACCGTGGTTCGCCCCAGTATAATGATGCCTGGGTGAATGGAATTAGGGATTGCGACATTTATCCCAAAAACCTGAACGCCACAAGTCCTCTCACGCACATGTCAGAGCCTGTGTTGTGTTTGAGCAATGGACACTCAATGGCACCATCGATGCGCAGTTGGAGAGGGATTTATGCAATGAAGCACTCTTTTGGAGAAGAGTGCTGGAGCGAATAGTAAATGTTACTTTAACTCTGGCGACTTGTAACATTGCTTTCAGGGGGCATAGAGAAGTATTGGGACAGCCAAATAGTGCAAATTCCCTTGCTGTAATTGAGCTGCTGGCACGCTGTGATCCTGTGCTGCAAGATTTGATTAAACGGCCCCAGGGCTCTGTTAAATACATCATCCCCGCCATACAGAACGAGCTAATCTACATTTTGTCACAGCAAGTTCAACAGGACATCACAGCTGATATAAATGAAGCGCCGTTTTTTTCTGTCATAATGGACACTACACAAGATCTGGCCAAGTGTGATTGGCAATTTGTAAATAAAGTTCTTGACAGCATTACCAGAAATTGCCTTGAGATGTCGAAATGTCGTGGACAGGGCTATGACGGAGCAGCCAACATGAGTGGGATTTATTTGGGAATGCAGGCCAGGATTAGGGAGAAGGAGCCGCTTGTGCCCCATGTTTACTGTGCAGCGCACAACTTGAACCTGGTCCCAAACAATGCTGTAAAAAACATTTCAGAGATGAGCACATCTACACATTCTTTGGGCACAGCATTAAAAGGTGGGCCATGCTCACTGACATGATTCAGAGAACACACCCCTCCGCTCACCCAGGCGTGATTCTGCCCTACTCGCTGGTCTGATATGAATCCGTCAGTGCCATACGGTACAGGTATCTGGATGTAATGAAAGCACTGACAAAAACAAAAACAAAAACGCTGATGAGTGACTAAAGCGACAAAAACGCTGATGAGTGACTAAAAAGGATGAGTGTGATGAAGCTGGTGGGTTGAGGAAATTTAATTCTCAATTATTTGAGAAATTTAATTTCATTCTTAGTGGTTCTCCAGACTAAGGTATTAGAGAATGTGAATGTAGTGTCTAAAATACTCCAAAATACAGACACAGATTTACACAAGGAAGCACATTGCTGGACAACACTATACAGATCTTGTCTGACTACCAGCGGTGCTTTTGCAGCGCAGAATCAGATGCTCGCAAACATATGGGGGGGCTCAAACCAGTTTTGAAAATGTGAGGTTAAGGAGGGTGAAGTGTCACTTTGACGAGCTATCGGAAGATGTCCGTTTATCCAATGCAGAAACATTATTTCAGAGTGAACATTTTCAATGCCAATATTGATGTCATAATTGGCCAGCTCTCCCAAAGATTTGCAAGTATGCGGGCAACCTTTCATCTGTTTGAGGCCTTACACCCCATGACCCTTTAACTCACAGATGATGATCTCTTCGAAAAGGCTTAATGTCTGTCTGACCACTATTAGACAAGTGCTATTTCAAGAAAAAGTCCTTGTATATGGGTCTAGAGGCAGACTTTTTATCACAATTAACATGTGCTGAATCCAACTAGCCCTGTTCCCAAGCAGAATTTTATGTTTTTGACCATCTAATTAGCATAAACAAAATGGCTGCCAAAATGGCGATTTTGGGCACTTTCTTCAGACAGGCATCATTATACCATGTAAATAAATTAATATTGTTCACATCTGTGCATCTCAGAAATATCCTGTGGGCAATAAATAAAAAGTAAAGGCTATGAAAAATATAAAAATGCAAAAAAAAATATTATTATGCTAATTTGCATTATTATCACCTTATTATACTCTTGACTATGTTTACGGTCCTCTTTGGCAAGGAGTGTGGCCTGACTTCATTGGTAAACATCTTCTTCGTGGTGGGTGGACACATGTTTGGAGTTTAAAATCATTGGCGTTCCTTTGAACTAATCACGAACAACCGTAGAAATATCAGTAGAATATTGCTATGTTTAAGTATAATAAAGTGTGTACATTTATGAATATAAATAGAATACTATGGATGGGATAGGGGCAAAATGTTCGCCTCCTTGTTGTCCCTGTGAAGTTTGCCATCGACATGGACACCTCAACAGGCACAGGCAAGGAGGCACCGGGGGAGGGGGCATTGATGGAGGGGTGTGAGGAACCAGTGATGCGCTGAGCCGTTTTCACCATCCTCTGCCGTGCTTTCCAGTCGGAGGCAGAGCAGTTGCCACCATGTGCCACAGTTGGTGAGGGTGCTCTCAATGGTGCAGCGGTAGAGGTTTAGAAGTTCACCAGGATCTGAGGAGAGAGGTTGTGTTCTTTAGTCTCTTCAGGAAGAAGAGATGCTGGTGAGCCTTCTTGATCAAGGTAGAGGTGTTGAGGGTCCAAGACAGGTCCACAGAGATGTGGACACCCAGAAACATGAACTGGTGACATACTCCACCTCAGTCCTGTTGATGAGGATGGGGCTTTGTGTGCTAGCTTTTGACTTCCTGAAGTCCACAATGAGGTCTTTGGTCCTCTTGGTGTTGAGAGCCAGGTTGTTGTCGGTGCTCCGCGATGTTAGGTGCTGGACCTCCTCCCTGCAGGCTGTCTCATTATTGTTGCTGATGAGAGCAATCACTGTAGTGTTGTCTGCAAACTTGACAATGGTGTTAGAGCCATGTACAGGTATGCAGTTGTAGGTGAAGAGGGAGTAAAGGAGGGCTCAGCACACACCAGTGTTCAGGGTGAGGGTTGAGTGGGTGAGGTTATCTAATCTAACAGACTGCGGTCTGTTGGTTAGGAAGTCCAGAATCTAGTTTCAGAGGGAGGTATTGATGTCCAGTTCACTGAGTTTGGTGATCAGTTTGGAGGGGATAATGGGGTTGAATACTGAACTGAAGTCAATGAACAGCATTCTCACATAGGTGTTGCTATTGTCAAGGAGGGACAGGGCGGAGTGAATTTCCGTAAAGATGGCATCCTCTGTGCTCCTGTTCTGGCAAATTCTCTTGAAGCACTCTACTGCAAACAAAATCTACCTCTGGGTACAAATAAAGTAACTTAAACTTGAACTTGCACTAGTTATAAAGTTATTCATCTAGCTATTAATTCACAGGACATGCAATCATTTTACTAACACAAATGTTATGAAGAAATATGGGTGACACTTTATGGTAAAGGTACATGAATTATCATGAATTCATGCATTAATTAATTCAGGATTTATGCATTACTTTATTCCTTTATATCCTATGAATCATCAGGAATTTACATGAATTCATATACTCTCATTCATGATGACCTCACATATGAACAACACATCAACTAAAGCATTAGGTGTGATGGGTATATCATTATGATTTATGATTTCTTAAGCATGATCATCATGAATTTTAGGATAATTGCTCATGCATTTATCATGTCTGTGGCCCCTCAAATAAAGTACTGAATAATGACATGTGTTTAGAGAACTCCAAAGTTATGTTCAAATCAGAATTTGAGCAGTGATGACCACATTTGGCAGAAAAATAAAGTCATGATCATGGTTAATACATCATAATTCATAATGATGTGCCCACCGTACCTAATACTTTAGTAATGTGTTCATGTATGAGGTCACAACTATGAACTCAGTAAATTCCTGATGATTAATTAGATATTAATGAATGAATACATAAATCAATGTGCCCTTACCGTAAAGTGTTACCGAAATGGGTAAAGGCCTGTGTAACTTACTCCGAGACTACATACATTACCAACCCAATTCGCTTCAATTATGTAAATGTAATGTAAATCAGGTTTTATGGCCAAGTATACTTGGGTATACAAGGAATTTGGTCTCTGCATGTATCCCATCCGTGAATTAGTGAACACACAGGTCACACATTGAAGCACACATTAACCTGGAGCAGTGAGGGGTTAGGTGCCTTGCTCAAGGGCACTTTAGCCGTGGATGTGGGCATGGGAGACTAGTGCTCAACCTTTCCACCACCCACATTTTTCCTATTGGTCGGGGATCGAACCGGCAACCCTTTGGTTTCAAGCCCAAAGACCTAACCAGTAGGCCACAATTTTAAACTTTACATTTCATTACTACACATCTTTCTTGACCCTCAAAAAACATAAGTCTCATTCGTCAAATACCGTGTTTGTTTACCGTGCCTGCTCAGTTATAACATTTTAACAATTACATTTTTCAAAGGTTTTTTCAGGTAATTAACATGGGCATAATACTAGATTTTTTTCTTTTTTTTACAGCCTGTATCCTTGATCTATTGGCCAAGGAAGATTTCTGTGAACAATATGAATTAATTTACATGGTATCCGCCCAATGAAAGTGCCCAAAATCGCCATTTTGGCAACCATTTTGTTTATGCTAATTCGATGGTCATAAACTCAAAATTTAGCTTGGGAACAGGGCTAGTTGGATTCAGCACGCCTTAATTATGTTAAAAAGTCCTGTTCCCAACTTTTACTAAAAAATGCCTCTAGGAAGCACATATCTCAAAAATATCACCTGTATAGCAGGGACATTGCACCAACATACCAACATTTCCGGCACAACTCCTGTCATTCAGGTCTTGCTTTAAAGGACTAATCAAGACCTACCTAAGGAGCAGCATAGGGCAGGGTAGGCTGAGTGGGTTAGCTGTTCTATCAATCGAAAATGTCAGAGCCAGGGATTTGGACATTGAAGAAATATTGTAGAAGATTTTGCTTAACGTAAAGCTCGTAGAATGCCTCTCTAATGGTGAAAATCATAAAATTGAAGGTAGGCTAACCCCATGAGTTAGATTGCCTTGTGGTAGCTTATAGTTGTATTCGGCTATATTTTCCATGTGTATCTGATTTTTAGTATGTATTTTAGGCTATAGGCTAGGCCTAGTCATAGTCTAGTCAATGTTAACTACAATCTGCACTGATCTTCTTATTAAAGAATGTTGTAAACCTCAATGTGTTGCACATATATTAGTCAGTATTCCTGCGCTTATGAAGAAATTATATAACTCAGTGTTCACTTTAATGGTTGCATGCTGTTTATGATGGTAAGGAATGTGCACCATGAGACAATTATCGTAACAAAAACAATACTGTGTGGTTGTGTATGTTTACAGTAATCTAATAGGTTTAGGAATAGTGTCATGGAAATGACGTGGGTATAGGGCCTGTTGACACGTTGCACCCGGGCCTGGTGTTAAGTTGTTACACCACGACCAGTTGCTAGAGTTTTGAGAATGAAATGTTGCCCCATTACTGTCCGATATAGGATTTCAGTTGCTCAACAGTATGGGGTATTCTTAGTCATGTTTTTTATTCTATGATGCATTTAGCACTTTAGCACCTGGACTTTTCCTCTATGGAGAAATACTGTTTAAATATGAGCAGAATTAATTTTGCATGGATTCCCTGAATGTTTTCATAATATTATGTCCTGTAGATGATGAACTCCCCAAATACTTCACAATTTCATGTTAAGAAGCATTAAAATTACAACCTTTTCTGGTTTGGGGTTGTACAAGGAATTCTTTAAATAGCCTACAGTATATTAAACATTTAGCAGCAGCATGTAGATCTACTTACCCGTTTTAACATCATTATCAGGACAGGATAAAGTAAAGTTGAAATCATTTGCCATTTTACAACTGACATTGATGCTCTCTAGGCCTTCTGTGCAGTCTGCAGTCTGTGGTTTACTTTTCATGATGATAACAGGGGGCTCTGGTATGTTCAATTTTACAGAGGCCTTATGTGAAATTGAGTCACTGGTTAAACGGCAAGTGTACCAACCTACAGAAAAAGACTGCCATTACTTCCATGTTACAGTAGACATTTCAAATCCTATCACACCATGTCAAGTCTTGCTATTGTAATCATTTCAGCAGCAAAAAAAAAAAAAAGAAAAGAAAACAAAAAAAAAACAACACTCTCAGCCAATGGCCACAATATTTGACTTAAGGAATTTAGGATTCTTGTACTTCATCGTAAGCCATTCAGATATGCCATGCAGTCATTTCTGTGTCTGAATTTTTTGGGCAGAAATGTGACCGTACCTGCCCTAGCATTTTTTTCCAGCACCAGCATGGTGTTGTAGCATGGAGAGGGACATCTGATTTCGGTTTCGGCTCCCTCCCCAACAACTATTTCCTTATTGTCTTTATTCTTCAATGACCAGCTGCACACTTTCATTTCGTCCTCTAGATCACAGCTCAATTCATATTGTTCTTTCTCAGATAGTTTTATTTCAACAATTCCTGTCCAATAATATTCAAAATCCTTTTTATTATAAATAATTTTATAATAAATAATTAGCAATACAGCAATAATCACAGATTAAATAATGCTGACATTCTCAAATGTGTCTACAACTGGTAACAGTGCATATGGAAAATGTTCTTATCCTAAACACTCTACAAATCTCAAAAGATCTGTGCCATGCTTTTGAGTTGGAGCCTCACCTTCTGATTCAACCGTTATGTCGGCAGTCAATTTGACCTGCAGGTCATTGATCAGCTTTTGAAGTTGAGCAGTCTGAAACACTGCATTGAGTGTCACACTGAATACAGCACTCAGACTGTCAGAGCTTCCATCATCATGAATATTTATGTAAAAAAAATAGAAAATATTGAAATTCCATTACGGGCCATTACCTTTGAAGATTTGAGTCAAATAATTAGTTACAGTGATGGATGTCATGGTAGTGGTTATCTCTTACCTCACATTTACGGACACATCACCACCATATCCACTCATTTTTTGAAAGGTGCTATTTAGCTAAAATTAAAATATAAAATAGAGCAGACCACTCTACAGTTAATCAGCTTAACAAGCATTGCACAAAAAAAATTGTACACCATTTGAACCAAAGTTGTACTTGGAATTTTGGTGAAGGAACTTGGGCTTACCATGTTTTCAAGGCTGCTGTCTAATCCCCAAATTGCGCTCTTTTTGGATTTGGATTTGGATTTTATGTCCCCTGTCAGTTCAACTGTGTCACAAAATATGGTAAAAATCACAGTTTGACTTTTTTGCTTTTTCAAGGTGAAACAGTCTGTGGCTGGGTCAGTGGAGCAAGGATGCTTACCGTTTACTTTGGGGAGGCACAAAGGTGTGTAGTTCGAGACGTCTGCCTGGCACTCGGCATTGTTACAGCATTGTGGGTGGTCTGCACACACAGTGCTATTCCAGATATGATCGGACTTGCACCCACATTTGGTTTCATTCCCGCTGCCCATGCATTCTATGGACATACAGGTGCATATCAAAAAATTAGAGTGTCATGGAAAAGTAATTTTTTTTCCTATTTTTGTTTCAAAAAGTGAAACTTTCATATACTCTAGATTCATTACACCCAAAGTGAAATATTTCAAGCCTTATTTTTTTGTTTTAATCTTATTTATTCTAATCTTTATTATTACAGTTTACAAATCAAGGTAATTGTGGAAATCAAAAATCCAGTATAGAAATGTCGACTTGAGAAGAGCTCTAATCCGTTAATTAGGTAAAAATAGTGGCAAAGATTTCCTGAGCCTTTAATCTGTCCGTCTGGGCAGGGCAATGTACTTTTCCACGACAGTCCAATTCTTTGAGATGTACCTATACCTTTGCATGGTGACAAGGTGACTTTGAAATGGATTTGGATTTGCAACAGGTCACCTTCTGAATTCACATCATGATTGGGCTCACCCTAGTTTTAACTATACAACATAAGTATCACTTCGCATCAAAACTATATATCTAGCATAATTTCTAAACATGTATTAGTTTTAGGTTTCAGGTTACCAGAAGAGTTCCATAAAGAAAGATTCCCTTAACTATAGAATAGGGTGGAGGTCAGCATTATAAAATAAAGTTTGGGTATTTGGTCCCGGTATCAAACATTTATAACATACTGGCCCCATCTTGGCAATCTAAAACACATAGTCACTGGCGAATAGCTTAAATTTAGGGGTTTGTCCAGTCCACAATGGGGGTGGTTTTGTTATCAAATGTCGGGTGCCTGGCGCAAAAAGGCGGTTCTTATGTTTTTTAATCAGCCATGGGTGTGTTTTGGGTGTAACATCCTTTAAACCAATGAGAGTGACTTTGTTTTCACTTACGCATCTAGACCTAGTGGAAGAGGAGGTGGACTAGCCACCCTTTTTAGATCCACCTTCCATTGTAAACAATCTTCTTTCGATGGATTCTCCTCTTTCGAATATCTTGGTATCGTCATCAAGGGGCCCTCCTCACATCCTACTACTGACTATTTATAGACCCCCAAGCAGTCAATTCGCATCTTCTTGGATGAACTCAGTGATATCCTATCAGTCATCTGCACTGAATATGATTGTATCATTATAACTGGTGACTTTAATCTCCACTTTGACTTCCCGAGCAAAAACAATTACACCAAAGACTTCATTACCTTACTTGACACTTTTGCTCTAACCCAGCATGTTACACAGCCGACACATACCCATGGCCATACTCTTGACCTAGTAATAACAAAAGGTCTTAATGTTTCAACAATTGTTCAAGGTTGGCTGTTTCTATCCTCCCACCCCTCCAAATAGGCGCATGGTGACCAAGAGGCGCATGATTAACGGCAGTACCATCACCCAATTTGAGCAGGCCCTCATATCTTCCCCTGCACTACTCCCACCCACCACCAAAGTCATCCTGTACAGCAGATGACCTACTTGACCATTTCAATGCTAAAGTGGCCTGCATTATGGATGACATTGCTCCCCTAAAGACTAAGGCGCCCACCAACAAAAACAGGTCTCCCTGGCTACTTAACCCCTCTGTTAAAGTCCTTAAGCAGGACTGTAGAAAGAAAGAGAGAAAATGGCATAAACACAAACTTCCATCTGACTACACTGATTATTAAGAAATAATCCTCCTCCTAATTCTAGAGGAGGCTAACATATAAATGAAAATGCTGTGAGCTATAAAAATGCAAATCAGGGTAGCAGGGGGAGCTTTACCCCAGGTGATATTTTTCTAAAAGGTATTAACTTCATTTTAAGAAAAACTCTGGTATAAATAGATCAGGCTCAGTATAGCCTAATTATAGACTCATTACATTTTAGCTTGAATTGATTTATTTAATAAAAAGTATGACTGTGACCTTTTCTTTGGTCTTGCTTAAATGCACAGTGGATCTGTTAACCACACAACTCCCAGCAATGCGCTCAACAGGCAGAAATGATGCTGCGTATGACATGTCTGTTCCCTGCAAGCTCCAATGATGTAACCAGACGTTCGGATTTCCCCCTCACACCAATGAGAATTTCAGAGGCAAATATATAGTGCCAGTTCTCCGGGCTAGGAGAAGGGACATCAGCCGTCGGGAAATCAGCGTGGTAGCCGATCAGCCCATCAGCTGTCTAGACCGTAAACAAACTTAACTCCGCCACCTGCTGATACTCTTCCCACCAAATTTTTTAAAAATCTGTCCTCCCCTCTTGCGTCAGATCTGCTCACAATTATAAATTCATCCTTGCAGTCTGGAGTATTCCCTTAGTCCCTATAAACCGCACTAGTAAAGCCCATATTAAAAAAGAGAACCCTTGATTCCTCCGCTTATAACAATTATAGGCCAATCTCAAACCTGCCTTTTCCTGGCAAAATCATTGAGAAAATAGTCTTCGCCCAGCTTCTTAACTTCTTAACATCCCATCATTGTCTTCACTGTCTCCAGTCAGGCTTCTGGGCTCATCACAGTACTGAGACGGCACTGAAACAAGTTTTAAATGATATATGCCTCAACCTGGATGCAGGCAAGGCATCAGTCCTAGTCCTTCTGGACCTCAGTGCTGCATTTGATACGGTAGACCATACCATACTTTTATATAGATTAGAGCACTGGGTTGGGTTCTCAGGCACTGTACTTAGCTGGCTCAGCTCCTACCTCAAAGACAGAAATTCTTTTGTCTCTATATTCAACCTCCATATGCTCCCCCTTGGAAAGGTCATACAAAAACATCAGATCTCATACCATAGCTACGCTGATGACACCCAGCTCTATCTTGCTCTCTCACCTACAAGGCATTAGCCCGCTTGAAACATTGCTTAGCTGTGTTATTGATCTTAACAACTGGATGTTCTGGATGCAGAATTTTCTCCAGCTGAATAAGGACAAAACTGAAGTGATTGTCTTTGGGAATAAAGACATGAGGCATAACATCTCCTCACTTCTCAACACCAAAGGTTTTCAAGTAAAAACAACGGTAAAAAACCTAGGCGTCCAAATCGACAGCGATCTCTCCTTCAGCAGTCACATTAAAACGGTTACTAAATCAGGTTTCTATCACTTAAAAAACATATTCAAGCTTAGGGACCTACAGTAATGACCCAAACAGACCTTGAGAAACTCATTCAAGCCTTTATATCGAGCAGACTGGACTACTGTAATAGTCTCTTTACAGGCCTTCCCAAGAAAACAATCAAGCAACTCCAATTAATCCAGAATGCGGCAGCAAGGATTCTGATCACATCACACCACTACTCAAACGTTTACACTGGCTCCCTGTGAGTCACAGAATTGATTTTAAAACACTGCTTCTTGTTTTTAAAACTTTGAATGGCAGTGGCCCCATCTATCTAAAAGACTTGCTCCACCAATACACACCCCAAAGGTCACTCAGGTCACTCAGAGACTACTCCTGGTTCCAGCAACTACTAGAACTAAATGTGGTGAAGCCGCCTTTAGCTCATATGCAGTCAAACCCTGGAATCAGCTTCCTGAACACATAAAGACTGCACCCTCAACAGATTTGTTGAGATTTTGTTTTAAAACCAAGTTAAAGACCTTTTCTCTCTTGCTTATAAATAATATAATAATAATTTTATTTTATCTAATTTTTAATTTCCTTATTTTCATATGCTTATTTATTTGTTTTTATATTATAATTATCTCGATGTATATTATGGAATGTTTTTTGTGCCAAAATTAAATAACTAAATGAAATATGAAATCAATAAATGAAATATGAAATAAATAATTAAAAGTTGAAATAAATAAATAAAAGATTAAATAAATAAATAAATAAAATATGAAATAAATAGTTAAATAAATAAAAGATTAAATGTAAAAACCATATATACATTGACATTTACATTCCATATGCACGGTTTTTATGGAATGTTTTTTGTGACAAAATGAAATACATAAATAAAATACAATATGAAATAAATACATAAAATAATAAATAAATAAATAAATAAATAAATAAAATATTAAGTATAAATACTTTATATTGACATTGACATCCCATACAAACTTGCAATGCGCCATGAAATAAATAAATACGTCAGTCACCCATCAAGGCGGGACCTAGCCGCTGATTTGTTGCTGCCTGAAAAACATCAAACTTGGTAGGCATGATGGGCGGTTGCTATGATTGGAAAATACATATAAAGTATACATTGACAGAAGCGAAAAGCTAGTGCTAACAGCGAGAACCTAGACGTTTTCATTCAGAAAGATTCTGTTGCTTACTCTCAGTTGTAAGATGTTGGGACGTAAAAGCTAGTGCTGTCGAAAACCCTTGTCAGCTGCTGAGTTATACCCTCATATTAAGAACTAAAAAGTCTCTGGAAAGTTGTGGATACAAGCTGGCACTGACACTCACATTATAAGAGTTCATGGGCATCCCAAGCTTTATTGTTTATGTATCATATAACAAATGAGGTGAATTCAGCTCAGTGAAGTTAACTGGGACATCTGGGCACCCAACCATAAACAGAAGCCATAACAACTACAGCAAAGTTGTTTGGCATAGATAGAAGTTTACGCTAACGCTTGTGCCTATCAACCCTTAGGGATTCACAGCAAACAGACCTATCAAATGACAGAATATTTTCACGCCTGATATCTACCCAAATGTATGAATTTAGAATGAAATCTTTGGTGTTGTATGTCTGACCTGTGTCCTTAGTCCGTCCAGTGAGGTTCACAGATAGTCAGTAGGCGCTGGAACACTTCCAGAGCTATGTGTTTTTTAGGCAGCAACCAATCAGCTGCTAGGTCTCACCTAGGTCCCGCCTTGATGGGTGACTGGCGTATTTCTTGGCGCATTGCAAGACCGTGCATATGGAATGTCAATGCCAATGTCAATGTCAATGTGGTATTACATATAATGTTTTATTGATTTATTTCACTTTTTATTTATTTATTTAACTTTTTATGTATTTATTTAATATTTTATTTATTTATTCCATATTTTATTTATGTATTAAATATTTTCTTTCTTTCTTTCATATTTCATTTATTTATCTAATTTTGTCAAACAAAACATTCCATAAGTTCTATCCAAAGCAACTTATTTGTATTATATTGCAGGAGCCATTGTCCCTGGAGCAACTTGGGGTTAAGTACTTTGCTCAAGGGCACATCAGTGGAAGCCAGGAATTGAACCCACAACTTTTGTGAATACTACATGCTAGCCCAGCTCCTTAACTACTATGCTACCATTACCCTATCAATGTGCCTAGATATTGAAAATCATTTTCAGACAAGATTCTATGCATACAACTAAAGAGCAGGTAGGTGCATTTTGAGATCCAGGAACTTCTTTATTTCATTTGTACTCACCTGCCACTTCCACCACACCTGTAATTTTTCCAGTTGGCTCCATTAAATGATACAAATACATGTTTAGCAAATTTTGCAGATCTGCATTGGATGTAATATTCTCAATTTTAAACTCTCCACTAACAACGGCTGATCCTGAAAATCAGAAAAAAAAATATTTCACAACATGCACTCTTAAAACGAATGTGTTGAAAACAACACAACTTGCATTGTTTTTAACACGTATCTATGTCCAGATAGCTTCCAACACATTGCGTTTGTTATCCGTTTGTGTAAATAGGCCTACAGTAGTATGCGTTGAAAACAATACAACTTGTGTTGTTTCCAACAGGTTCATTTTAAGAGTGTGGTAAGGTTATCGTCCTACAACAATCGTACAATCATAACAGTGATGAACACAACATTTTGTAAGGTATGCATAAAGACTAAAGACAAAAATGATACCTACCATTGACTGCTAGGATGCAACATCGGTAGTCCTGACACACCTGTCCACTCCAGACACCCCCACTCTCCTTGCATTGGCATGTTGATTTATTTTCAAATGTCTCACACTCTGTATTTTAAAAAGATGTTGGATATAGTACATTTAGCAAAGATTAGTGGGTGATGGTAGCCTGGGTGTTCCCATGCTACCTTGCACACGATTTGATTCACGCTGCTAAGGCAGCCTGGAGACCATGGAGCAAATTTTCGCCTGATATAGGGAACCAATCACAGAACAGGGGGGAACGCAAGACGATGATGAGCTATGCACAGACGCATTTGATAGACATCCGTGGCACCCAATAAACGGATCTGGGCATTTTTTTCAAATACGAGAAAATGAACGTTTGGTTCCCAGACCACGTCTCATTGAGAAGTGGTGGCGCTAGCCAGGCTAGGGTGATGGTTAAGGGCCATGATGATTTTGTTTCCAAGAATAACACATTATCACCTTGTGACCTGGTGTGACAGATTATTATGTCAGCATAAAGTCACATCTCCCCATCTTCATGTCAAATTATTTACCATTGTTATACCAATGTTATACCAATGTTCATCATTGACAAGTTGACAACTGGTTTGGTGATAGTGATAGCAGGCGACAAGTGACAGTACTGGTCTGTTTGCTTTCAGAAACCTGGTTTTGGTTGTCCTCACCTGCAAGAAGTACTGCTTCCTTAATTTCAGTTCCATTGTCATATGCGTCCTCTATGTTTTGTAAAGTTATATTCAGTTCAAATGTACCCTCAGCAATGAAGCCTCCAATATAAATGTCAGTTGACCCTGAAAATCACATTCAAGTTGATATTCAGCACTTACAAATACAGTCATTATTACAAATATTGTATTATTGTTGTTGTTGTTATTAAAGGAGAATTCCGGTGTGATATTGACCTAAAGTGTGTTGAAACCTGATACCGAGTGTGAACGTATGTCTCATAGCTTACCTCGGCTTGTCTCCTGCACTCAGAAATCTGGCGGTACATACTCGGTATCATGTTTCAACACACTTTAGGTCAAAATCACACCGGAATTCTCCTTTAAGTAGAAATAAATAAGTAGTTTTTGGTTAGTCCGCTCAGACAACCAGAAATTTAATGATAGGCACCACTATCCATAACAAATGGAAAACAACTGCATCAGTTCCAACAGCAGGTTGTGTGACTTACCAAACACTGTTGCCTGCAAAAGAGGGATAAATTAGTCTACTGATGAAGATCAACTGATGAAGGTCAAATTAATCTACTAATGAAGGTCAACAACATTTTAATTAAAGGTTCAGAAATTTGGCATGTTCCTTACTTGTACATGGAAGAAGAGCAGACAGTAGAACATTGGGGCAAACGTTGAGGACATTATGATCCTGCTGGAGAGATAAAGTACAACTAGTCTCAATATACATCTAGATTACACAACTGTGGATACCTAAGGGCCAAGTACAACCCCAAAACAGAAAAAGTTGGGACGTTGTGTAAAATGCAAATAAAAACAGAATGTGATATTATACAAGTCTTGTAAACCCATATTTAGCAGCAAAAATTACATAGACAACATATCAAATGTTGAAAATGAAAATATGTTAATTTTGAATATGATGCCAGCAACATGTTTTAAAAAAAGGTTGGGACAGGGAATGTTTACCACTGTACTGCTTCACCTCTTCATTTAACAAAATTCTGTAAATGTTTAGGAACTGAGAGACCATTTGCTAGAGTTTTGAGAATGAAATGTTGTCCCATTACTCCCGGATACAGGATTTAATTTGTTCAACAGGTCATGTTTTTCATTCCATTATGCACCTAATTTGACAAATCTGGACTGTAGACAGGCCATGTTAGCACCTGGACTCTTCCTCAATGGAGAAATACTATTTAAATATGTGCAGAATTAATTTTGGCATTTTTCCTGAAATATTCAAGGTCTTCCCTGGAATAGACATAGCCTATTTTGCAGTATACTGTATGTTGCTCAAAACCTGTATACATCATCCAGAATTGATTGTGCTTTGCCAAATGTGCAAGATGCCCATGCTGTAGGCACTAATGCACATCCACACCATCATAGATGTTGGGTTTGGAACTGAGCACTAAAACAAGTTGGAAAGGTTGGATACTTGGATAGACCCTCTCCTCTTAGCCAAGATGAGTCCATGATTTCCAAAAAGAATGGCACATTTTGATTGTTCTAACCACAGGACCTTTTTCCATGTTACCTCAGTCCATTTTTAAACGAGCTCAGGCCCAGATAAGACGGTGGTATTTTCTGTATCATGTCTCAATACAATTTTGGCTGTTTTGGATGTTTTGTATTTTCTGTATCATGTCTCAATACAATTTTGGCTGCAGTTTTTGAATTGGGTATCAAACTGTGCACATAGACAATATCAGAGGTTTTCCTGAGCCCATACAATGACAGGTCTGGAAACTGGTCTGGTGTTTATGCAGTGCCATCTGAGGTCCAAAAGACCACGGCCATCCAATGTGTTTTTCAGCTCTTTCCCTTGTTTGGAAAGATTTCTGGATTCTCTGAATGTTTTAATATTATTATGTCCTGTATTTAAGGTTTATTTAGACATGGACAGTGCACATTAATGAACATAAAAATGTAAATGCACCAATTAGTCAAAATGGCTAATTTGCATCTGTTGTCCATGGGCTGATGTTAACAGGCCAGATGTGCCTAAAAGAAACTCTACACACATCATTGCAGACCTAAAATATAATGAAGATGATGATGAACTCCCCTACATCTTATATACATATATTCTGAGAGACCCTGCATCTCTGGGACACTCTTTTTTATACCCAATTGTAGTGCCAGTTGCCCTAATTAGTTGTCAAACATTCCTCCTTTTGTTTTCTTTATCATTACACAACTTTTCCAGCATTTTGTTACCCCTGTCCCAACTTTTTTGAAACATGTTGCTAGTATCAAATTCAAAATCAACATATATTTTCCATGAAAGTAAAACAAATGTTTTTATTCACATTTTACAGAATGTCTCAACTTTTTCTGTTTTGGGGTTGTAATATACTCTACACAGAAATACAAAATATATATCTTTGAACTGGAAAGAAACATTATGTATTGTTTGTGAGAAGCTAATATCACAACATATGATCTCATACTCATCATAGCCCAGTAATACATCATTTTGTGAGCAATGAGCAGGAACATCAGGACTCTTGACTTGCCTGAACAAAACTTGATTACTTGCTTTTATAGCAGTTATAAAGGAGGGCTACATTGCTAGTCCTTCCTCCCGGAAGTCTGATTGCATGGAAAATTACAGAAAATAGGCTTTTTATTTGGTGGTTGTTTTTTGCAATTGTTCACACAGCCTTTTGTTTTTACATAATTAATGCAAACCATGGCTATCTAAATCAAAAATTTTAGAATGCCGACTGAGCTATCTCTGCCCCAATCCTAAGGTCTAAGGTCAATGGAGATACACTAAAAGCTTACTCTACACCAGAGGTTCTCAAACTTTTCAGGCTCAGGGCACCCCATATGTATTTCACTGTTAGCTGCCTGCCTGCTTGTGTACTGAGATTGTTACAATAGATTCAGAATGCTGCAGCATGCCTGGTCTTTAATCAGCCATAGAGGATACATAACTTCTCTTAGTTACTCTTCATTGGCTTCATATAGTGGCCAGCATCAAATTTATCTCTCTAATAATATCTCACCTTGGCCTATAGGACACTTAGGATCTATAGGATAGGATCTGCTATTTCGATTCTATGATCCAGCTCTACATTCCCAACTGCCCACTGCGGTCTTCTGATGAGCGTCTGTTGTGTCGACCAGCCATAAACGCCATGTCAAATTCAAGACTCTCAGTGGTTTCTCGTTGATGGAATGAGTTACCCAGAGCTCTGCATTCCTGCGATAGTTTTGGGACTTTCAAGAGGGGTCTAAAGATGCATCTGTTCTGCTTACACTTAATTAAGTGGTTCTTATGAGTTGTGGTTTGTAAATGGTATTTGTTTATTTTGATATTGCATATTGAGACATTGATATTGCATTTACATTATTGATGTTATTGCTATATTCCTTAATGTAGTCTTACCAACTTTTTAAAACTGTTTACTGTTCAGTTTTAACTATTGTATTGTTTTATTTTGTAAGTCACTTTGGACAAAATCGTCTGCTAAATTTCATAACCATAACATATTTTGGTTTATCCACGGCACCCCCAAGTTAAATTCTTCCTTTTCACTCTCAGCATCTTATTTATCTACCATCTTTTACAATACTATGACATTTAGCAGAATGTGAGCTTATTTTCTCATAGTCCTAGTGGTATTATCAGGACATGGCCATGTTAACTTAAACTAAACATAAAACAAAAGGAAATCACTCTCTTTCAGTTAAAACCAATTGACTTGACATTAAAACTGATATAAAATTATTTTTTTAAAGTGATACTGGTTAATTCAAAAGATAATCGAATACTTCCGTGGCACCTCTGAACTGCACCCTAGGGTGCTGCGGCAATCCTGCTGTACACAAATATTTTGACTAGTGGACGTGCACAGCATAAAGTATTTCAAATGATACTGCATTTTACTGATATGGAATTTTGCATTCTTTCTGTACAGATAACAAAACATGCAAAATAACCAGGACACATATTGCAGCCTAGTGTTAGGACTTGCAGGCAAGGACCCAAATGCAGACCAGAAACTTGCGTAGTTCAGTTTTAATGTTGCAGCCAGACAGCAACAGAGCAAAGCACAAGAGATACAGTCCAAACACGAAAAGTTCCAAAAAGGGCAAAGCACAAAAGATCCAGGATGAGTATCCAAAACGCAGGCAAAAACACAAAAGTTCAGGCAAAGTATTCACAGAAGACCAGCAATACATCTCTGGCAGACACAGCATTATACTCACCAAAATCAGTTACAACCAGACAAAGAACAGAAAATAAACTGAACTTTAAATACTAGGCAGTCTAAACAAAGGAGACAGATCATTGGGTGAGGACAAACAAGGGACAGGAGAAATAAATACAGATAATAAGCAGACTGATGAACAGCACAGGTGTGGGCAGAAAGTAGCAGGAAAAAACAGGGAGTGGCAAGTTGGAGGTGGGATTCAGGCCACAACAAAGGCACATGGCATCAAAACATAAGATTGTCCGACAATACACAACCAGTCCAGCAGGGCGGCCAGAGTCCCTCAGTACTAAGTACTGACACCTTCTGTATATCAGATCTATTTGACAGAAGGCCTAGAGTTTTGATGAGTTTTATACTCCATACATTAACCATTTAACCTGAGAGATAATATAATTGTTACATATTTTCTTATTTTTTCTTCACATTATCTTCTTTTCCAAAGATGGCTCAATGCAAATTAGTCATCAGTGAAATACGAATATTGAGGCATGTACTGTAAATATCAGAATGTTATGCAGTAACTACTTGTACAAATGCATTTTCAGCTTTGAACAAAACCATTCAGGAATTATTATAGCAAAAGTGGGACGTGCGTAATGTTTCATTCGTCCCTCCTGGTCGGGACAGTTGAAACACCATAAGGGGACGAATGAAACATAGAGTTTAAGCCATATAAACTTCCCACAACTTCAAAATTTTACTACATATCATGAATGGTACTCCCAAAAGGTGTTATTTTAGATAGATTGTTGCAGGGCTATACGTCGTGCATGTCTGTTAACAACTCATTGCCATCATTGTTCAAGCGTGTATGAAGCGGCTTTTGAAATATCATACCCTGTGGATGATTCCTATTTATACTTTCCTGTTTATATCATGTTTCTATTGTTGAAAATGTCGTTTCAGGTTTTTAGGCCACTGCACATCCCAATAAGTACCCTTAACGACCCACAGGCCGACAGTCTCCATAGGATAATATGGGAAAACTCGACCCCTGGTAGGCCCAAATATATTTTCATCTTCCTAAAACTGTTTTTCCATGTCTCACCTCCATAAATGATTGTTTAAACACAGATATTTGTGCATTTACTTAAAATACATGGAGTTGCAGCCTGGTCAGGACGATTGAAACACTTGTTTCAATCGTCCCGACAAATACATATGTCACTATAGCTGGTTTTGCTTTCCATTTAAACAAGCATGCAATATGAAAGTCTGGGATTGTGGAGAACACTAAATGGTCTACTGAATAAGCATTAAGTCGAATCTTTAAATGAAAAACACTCATGTAACACAATGTAACTAATGAAGTTTACTTTTGACAATCAAAACTCGTTTATCGCCTGTAACTCAGTGATAAAAGGACATAGCAGGAAGATATTTGGCTAATAGAATTAACATGCTCTATGTTTTGACCAAAGGATGTCTGTCTATCATCATTACACTCGGAGAAAACTGTTAACTACTGTTAACTACCCTAGTTACTGTATCATGGTGATTTTTTCTCGAGAAAAGTGGTTTATTTGCAGTTCACAATCCAGTTGTTAAGCATACTGGTAAATAATGCCATCCTCCATGTTGAATGTTCTAGGATTTGTTAACCTGAAATAATGCAGTATATTTTTTTTTTATTAAATACCTCTGCCCCTAAATGAATCTGTCTTTGTTAAAATATTAGTGAACTTTAAATAATGTTACATATTGAACTTAGAAGTCAGTTCACCACTGTTAAGAGATCATTAAGAGATTCATATTATGAAATATGTGGTGTTAGAAATTATTGATGACTTATTCAATCTTATTCGATCACAAGAAGTCAGTTCTGAATACAAGTGTAAACAATCTCCAAGATGCATTGTGATCCAATCACTCAAACCACTTGCCTTGTTTAAGACACATTTGAACATATCTTTTGTAGTGTAAACGCACTAATGACTGTAAAGTTAGCAGTAACTAAATCTAAACAAAAGTCAGCAACATCTCAAGCTGTACCCATTGGATACATGTGTAAACTGTGATGTGTCTTGGCTGACCACTTGTGATCCAATCACCCAAGACACATTCTAAAAACAAATGTAAACAGGCTCATAGCACTCTTGAACAGGGTATTGAAAATAAGACTAAAATGTAAACAAATGTAATAAATCCATGCAAAAGCCCAACTCACCACATTATGATCATATATGACGTATTTCTAGAGAATAGCCTTATCCGCTGGCTTGATGAATTCAATGGGCTTTGTGAGTATTGAAGGTGCTGTTTAAAGGATGGAGAGGGACACAAGTTTAATGGTTGGTCCACATAATGGCATGTTTGTTTCCTCTATGGTAATCATCTGTGGTATTCAAATTTTATTGCAAGTGAGTTCCTGTGAATGTGTGTGTGTGTGTGTGTGTGCGTGTGTGTGTGTGTGTGTGTGTGTGTGTTTTTGTGTGTGTGTGTGTGTGAGAGAGAGAAAGAGAAAGACTCATTACTGACAGTAACAGACAACTCATTGTTACTGTAAAGGAACTAATGGAACTCTAGCCTGCTGCATATCAGTCTATGGGCCTAAACCTGATATCAGGTATCAAGTCTAAACAGCCAGCAAGAGAACTCCTGTCCTTACCGATTTCTGTCTCCTTCGGCAGAAGCTAACAAAGTGTCATAACCTTTGTGTTCATCTAGCCTGGTTAACCAGACTCACTCACTTAATTTAAGTTTAAGTATATATACTTATAAGTATATATATATACTTAAACTTAAATGCAGAGACCAAATTTCCCTCACGGGATCAAAAGAGTCCTCTTTTGATCCCGTGAGGGAAATTTGGTCGCTGCATTTATCCCAATCTGTGAATTAGTGAAACACACTCAGCACACAGTGAGGTGAAGCACACACTAATCCCGGCGCAGTGAGCTGCCTGCTACAACAGCAGCGCTCGGGGAGCAGTGAGGGGTTAGGTGCCTTGCTCAAGGGCACTTCAGCCGTGCCTACTGGTCGGGGTTCGAACCGGCAACCCTCCGGTTACAAGCCCGAAGCGCTAACCAGTAGGCCACGGCTACCCCCATTTCACAATGGTCATTCACCATAAAAAGAAAACAGACACAACTTTGATTCCGAACCGGGAGACTAAAAATATCTCAAGGCTTCTCATGTTTGGACCTAATCCTCCCCTGTAGCTGACCTAGTATCAACCACAATGTGTTTTCATCCACGATCAGGGATGTAGTGGAGGCTACGCAAGTAAACACAGTTTATTCGCCTCTGAAATGTCAGTAATAGAGTTTATCTACCTCTTAGAGTGTATTCACCTCTCAAAAGAGTTTATTCACCAATTGCAACTTTTAACATTCAAAAATCACACTGTATTATCCACATTCACAATATGTACACTCATCAACACTTTCATTCAACAATCACTTTCATTTCATTCACCATTTACTGTAACACCCCTGGTATTGTTATAAACATTGCAATGTTTATTTTTCACAAATAGCACCCTGTATAGTGCTATTTGAGAACAATAACCTCCACCATCAAACATGTCTGGGTGCCCACATGGCGCAGTCCACCTCACCAAGATCACACCCACCTCTTATTTTACCACTACATCCCTGTCCAAGATGAAGTTCATTGTGAGCTTCATAATGAGTTTAAGAGAACAGCTAGATTTCACAGCTTTAGGTTTTCTTTCAATGCAGATGTCGCACTCCACATCCCCAGGCCCCACCATAGATATAAACATTTTCTTATGTAAAGCACTTTGGTTAACTAACCTTGTTTTTAAGTGTGCACTTATATACAGGGTGCTATTTGTGAAAAGAAAAAACCCAACCATTCAAAGGGTTGCGTTGTTAATATTCCCAATGTCAGGTTTATAGCCTAGTAATTTCACACCTAACAAGCCTAAATTAATTTCGCCACCTTTGTAACATTTACCTTTAGTTTAGTTTACCGTTGTGTATGACTTTAAACAGCGAGTGCTTTAACATCAGTGAGCATTATGCTTCATGCGGCAGACTATGATGATAATCCAGCTCCTCTAATGCTGACATTTTGACAAGCATATCAATTTACCTTGTTCTTGCCCATCTGAAATGATTCCTCGACCTTTGCTGCCTCCATCCTTTCTGTTTTTGTTGTTTAATGTTTTTTGTATATGATGGCCTTGAGTCTTGAGTTAGTAAATTGGCTTACATTGTTTGCTGGTAACCAAATAGCCTACAAGTTCTAAAATCACTGTGTGTGCGCATTTTCTCTCCCTGAAGTTATGATAGGGCAACTTGGAGTTTTATGTAAGTAATTACGAACCAGAACATTACGATAACATATGAGCCATGAAGCCTCTATTTCTTGCAGCTGTTAAAACACCCTTTAGACAGTTTAAATAATGATGATTTCTGGCAAGTTTTGTGGAAAGAAACGGACAGATAGAGATTTACAAATATAACATAACCATCAACAAATTTAAGCCATCTTGCTATGAAAAAAGATGGCAATTACAAAGCTTGATTATCATACAGTAGTTATTTGACTGAGGGGCTTATTCAAGTATCAGGGGTGAATAACATAACCCATGTTATTTGACTGAGGGGCCCAATTCAGATATCAGGGGTGGAGAACATACAGTAGTGTGAAAAAGTGTTTGCCCCTTCCTGATTTCTTATTTTTTTTGCATGTTTGTCACACCTAAATGTTTCAGATCATCAAACAAATTTACAGTTAAGAACAAAATTATTCATATACCCATGGCAAATATTGATGTCATCAATGTCCTTTACTTCTTTCTCTTTTCGGCACCAGAGGGATACGTCCTTTTTTGTGACTTGCCTTAACATTACCGTGTCTTCCGACTTTTGAACTTGATGCGCATGAATTGTCTATGCACGCAAGGTGTCTTTATTCGCATGACTCAAACGCCGGCAGATACAGTAGTAGTAGGCAGGTATTTATAGTATAAGTATATATATACTCTTTTGATCCCGTGAGGGAAATTTGATCTCTGCATGTGTGAATTAGTGAAACACACAGTGAACACACAGTGAGGTGAAGCACACACTAATCCCGACGCAGTGAGCTGCCTGCTACAGTGGCGCTCTGGGAGCAGTGAGGGGTTAGGTGTGAAGGGTTAGGTGCCTTGCTCAAAGGCACTTCAGCCGTTCCTGGTCGGGGTTCGAACCCTCTGGTTACAAGTCCGAAACGCTAACCAGTAGGCCACGGCTGCCCTGATCATGAAGTCAGAATTTTCTTGTCTTGAATTATTCATTCATTCAGTCATTCATTTATGTCACTTGTTTATGTCATTTAATATGTAAAAAAAAACAAAAAAAAAACTCGATTGGGGGCCCCAAGAAGCCGCTTAGGTCGCTTATGCCTCGGGCCGGCCCTGAACACAAAAGCGCAATATTGAAACAGCTAGTTTGAGCACATAGTTGATGTTTTGTTTACATAGATAGATAGATAGATAGATAGATAGATAGATAGATAGATAGATAGATACTGTATTGATCCCCAGGGGAAATTCAAGTATAACATGAAATACGTTCAATGGAAGTCAATGACCAAGGACGCATTAGGCCACCAATGTATCTCAATCCATATTCCACTAGGAAAAGGGGAAGCTAAATCTTATATTAAGACAGAAATCATGAATAGGTGGCAGGATGAATGGGAGTCAGACCCAAAGGGCAGGAAATACTTTAATGTGCAACAGCAGGTTGGGGGGAGAAGAATGACATCAGTGGGGCTTGGAAGAAGGGAGTAAATTGTATACACAAGGCTGAGATTAGGGCACGCTGGCATCAATGCCACATTACATGTGTTGGGCAAAACTGATGGGCTTTGCACTGAATGCCAAAGTCAAAGAAGATGTAGAGCACATCCTTTTTTTTTACTGCAGGAACACTGGAGAGAACAGAGAGGAGATGATGATATCCAAAACATTGAAGGAAGAGGGAATGCAGGGCAATAGAATTAAAGGTCTTATGAGGTACTTAAATAATGCAGAATTGATGAGCAGAATATAGGCTGTTTCACATTTATTTATTTATTATTAATATATTTTTTTTCTTGACATGCCACGACTTGACCTGATCACATCACACACTCCTGTGCAGTAGGTGGCGATATACAATCCTATATTGTGAACCGCCATTAGCCAAAAGAAGAAGAAGAAGAAGAAGAAGAAGGAAGTCAATGGGAGCCGCAAATCGGTAAATAGCGATGACCCGCGATGACCAAAGAATATTTCTCCGGATAGCGTGACAGCGGTGCGCCACTGAAATTATTTGGCCCAGCCAAATTATTCTGGAACTCCAATTTTTTAAAATATTTTAAATATTAAATCGATATTTTTAAATATCGATTTACATATAGCCTAGGCTATTCAGTCAGACTGCGAGTGGGTGCTTAAACAAATATGAGAAAGAACAGAACGCACTGGGCCATGCACTGAGTCCTCTGCCAGCGCTTCAATATTGCGCTTTTGTGCTTCTGTTTGGAGCAGACAGGCCAAGTGGCTTGTTTGATTGTTGATTTCTGTCGCCATATAACGTTATATTTCGTTCCATAGCTCTGTCAACATTGAACAATGAAAATAAGGGAGATTTCCCAGGTTTCTCACGTAGGCTAAAATACGGAAAATGTCAACATTCGTCCCCTTTAACGTTGGAAGGGTTGGAGCAACAAAGTAGCCTACTTTATTCACGCCTATATCCATTTGGTCAACTTTATCCAGCCCTAAAAAAGCTAAATTTAACTTTGGTTTACTTGTAGTTTACCGTGTAGCCTAACTTTAAACAGTGTGCATGCTTAACATAAAGCATTCTTGTGCTTCATTCATCCACACATCCAGCTCGTAATAGCCTGACGAGCCAGACCTACATTAAAATGTAGGGTCTGGGCACTCACCGTTCGCAGTGCTCAGTCCGAGGGGCGGGATAATCAGTTGTCTTTCAAATTCCCTCTGCACGCAATAGGACAGCAGCAGCGCTATGAGTCCCATGCGTTTCCCACCAGCGGAGCTAGTTGGCTAGTTCAAACGTTTGCCAACTTAATAAAAGCTTGTCACAAACTCGTGTCACACTGTTCGCCAACAGCAACATCCATCTTATTTGTTTTCAAGTAGCAGGGAATTCAAGCCAAACCATTGCAACTCTGCCATCAATCATTAGGCCTATTTAAAGCCCACCTAACGACTCTATACACGATTTCATTGGCCTGATTGAGTTTCGATTTCTGGAGCTCACAAGCCAACGGAGAGTTGCTAGACCTGGCTGCCGCTAGGGGCGTGTCTAGATTTCTAGGCTAAGCTCCTAACGTTTTGACAAGCATTTTTACCAATTGACCCTGTTCCTGCCCATCTAGCTTTGCTGTCCCCATCCTTTCTGTTTTTGTTGTTTGCAAAAAAATATATAGTAGGCCCTATTTATTGGTAACCAGCAACAAGTGCAATTTGTTAATCACTGTCATTCTCTCTCCTGCCAACAAAAATGTGTTACGTTATAAGTAGCAGTGCGTAATTCTGCTTCATACAGTTGAACAAATACATTGGTCATATAAGTAGCCAGTTTATGGTCTACAGTGTAGAGTTGGTAAGTTGTGGTAGGCCAACTTGGAGTGAATATACAGGGGGAATTCTTTGTCTACTCGTAGCTGAGTAGCCTGGCAGGTGCACACGTAGACATAGCCTACGGCCGAACACTGCAAGCGCCAATGAATCGTGCTCTCACCACAACCACGTCGTTAACTTAAATAGGCCTAGGTTAACATATAGCGCTCTAGAATCTTGGTTAACATCACTTCGCATTCAAGCAAGCAAAATGATGATTTGAATACTGTTTCACTGGAAGGGCAAGGGGTAACAACAGGACAACACAGAGACAGGCCAGAATGCAGGACTAATGTTATGAGAGTATTACAGTAATATGGGATATTCTACGGGAAAATATTAAAACGGCAAGACAGCGGGGAAAAGTTAAAATGATAAACCCGGAAAAAGTTGGCATGTTGGCAGATTGGCAGGTAGTTGGCAGGTATTTTTCGGCCCCTGTGATTATTTGTGAAATTGTGCAAACGGCCTTTTCAAGTCATTTGAGAAGGAAGGAGTGTAGCAAGCTCCCAAATTGACGCTCGTCTGAGAAATTGAGTTTGAGCTTCGGCAGCTTTACAATGACTGAGGAAGCCTAGAGACTAGAGTCCATAGCAACAAGTTCATGTGTTGAATTTGTTATTACCCAGTGTGCTTTGTTGAATGGTCTCAGTGTTTTATTGTTTTATTTCATGTGAATAGCCTACTTACTAGAGGAGTAACTTATTTCAAGTAGGCTATAATGTAGTTGCAGGTGCAAGTGTGCATTTAGTTTCCATGCTTATTGTGTTTCCACAACAATGTTAGTGAGTAAATCTACTAAAATGCCACCATCTTGGTGAAGTGTGATGTGTAAGATCAGAAAACAGAGGTTGATTTTAGAACGGTAACTTTAGTCGATGTGTTTTATAGCGCTTAAAAGCGTGGGCGGAAGGTATCGACAATTGGCCGGGGAGGGTCATATCTTTTTTGAAAATGCCGATGGAGGGTCGTTGAAAATTTTCTACCAGGCAGGGGAGGATCATGCAACTTTTGATAGAAGCACTCAAAATCCCTCCGGTGGCCCTGTTTATAAACTAGATGTACCGCATAGCGGTACAAAATATGACCGCCGCTCAGTCCTGTACATCCGTTCCGCGAAAATAAATCACACTTCAATTTGTCTCCATATTTTACTCCATCCCCCACTCTTGAAACTTTTGTGTATGCTTGTTTGGCATGCCTGAGTGTGTGTGTGCGGCTGCACAGAAAGTAGCCTACTGGTGCTGAAAAGGTGAATAGATTGTAGAATAACCAAAGAAGATGTAGCATTGTTGTAAAACCTTTAAAATCTCTGAACAATCACAAGTAGGGCAGTTCATCACAGTTCATCCATTGCAACTGGATTGATGAAAGGTCACTTACACCTGTAGGCTACATTGTATTTGGGAAAAGCAAAAGGTATCAGCATAATGTTATTTATTTATTTTTTATGTATTTATAAACAAAAACATCTCTGTCAGTTCCATGCCGTTTTCAACAGCTATCAAAAACAAAAGGTCATTTTTGGATGAATGGATTTTTTGTGAATGTTTCTTCTTCTACATAAGATTTGTGTCATCTTTAGTTCATGTAATACTTTATTGTCAATGCACAAATTAAGTAACAGTAGTCTGAAACGTTATTGTTAATGCACAAATTAAGTAACAGTAGCCTAGTCTGAAACGAAATGCTGTTTTACATCTAACCAGTGGTGCAAGTAACTGACATGTCCAAATGGGCCTTGATGAAATGCGTCGCTAGACTGTTCATACACATTTTAACGGGCCAAAGTTGAAGAGCTTTTGTCCGTTATTGTTCGTGCAAATATAGGCTGATTCATGTTCCCTTGCATTGTTTAACTGAGGTCCATGGCTAGTCTGGCTTTCATCAGACCAAGCTCAATCTTTTAAGAAATCAAAAAAATAAATAGCGGGCCCGATCAGGCTGGGTTCACCCAGCCTAGTCCATAGGCACCCGATATTGTTTTATTTTTCAGATTGAGATATACACGCTCTGGCTATTCTAAATGCAAAAATGCATTAGGGAGTTATGACAAAACTGTAACTAACAAACTAGATCCTAATAGAAAGCTGTTAGCTTCCCTAAGCTACAGGTAGGATTATAAGGTAGGCCTATTTACAACATAAATTGTCAATAGGCTATGCTGGCGACACAAATAAAATCTCCTTTGGAAACCAATGGCTTACGCCTTACAGTATCAAGCGGACTTAAACTGCCATATCGCGGGCGAAAAGTTTTAATAACATTCACGCAGCTCCATGAGTCAAGGAAAGCGCGAATGAAGTAGCCACTTCTAAATGGGACCCACTACACAGTAGCTAGTAGGTGGTATGTTGCTAAAAGCAGCCATAATGAAATGAAGGTGTCATTGTTTGGATACTTCACACACACGTGCTTTTTAATTTCACAGACTACAACTACCAAGCTGGAATCAAAGCACATCGATTCCCCTCTCACACCCTGCACGCACTTAAAACAAAATAAACAGGCGTCTCAGTCTCACGATGTATAGGCAAAACTATCAGACCCGGTGTAACGTTGGTAAATCTTCCATTGCACAGAATGATTTTGTAGCACGTGCAATAAATAACAGTCGAAAAGATACAAACAGTGCTGCTATCAATTTGCTTGGTATAACCGCATTTATAGTTTTCTACAAATGCAATCAATCAAATGGGCCTCCATCACTCAACCAACGCTTAACGGTAACATTACCTAGGTCCTTATTGATATTACAAGATTAACGCATTACCTGCAGTAAAACCAAGCATGTCCGATAAACATCCTCAGATTTATTTCGCTTCAAGAAGAAATGGGAATTACACTTCATGTGAACATCGCCCTATCCTTATTAGATGTTCGCTGCGGTAAATTACAGTCCTTGTATGAAGCGTCCATTGTTTTTCCAACCCACTTTTAACTTCCAACAAAATTACGCCTCACTGCAACGATCGCCATCTAGTGGACAAACGACTACTTTCGCCAATACTGAAAATGCAGCCATGATGATGATGATGAATATTTATTTTGGCTTTCTTTCAATCCTACTGATTTTCATTTTTTACCGGGGCAAATCACAAATGAGTGATTATGAGCCAGGTTGATGTGGGCCCTTGAGACCAACATACCATAAAAGATTCACAGAGAACTGTGTCTGCCCTACCCTCCTTTCGGGGTCCAGTCCAGCGGGGGCTGCAGATGAAAACGAAAAATGACGGTTCCATGCTATCCATGTGGGGGTACATGCTCACCAAGTTTTGTGTACCCGGTCTTTCAGTGTCCGGGAATCCTTGTTGGTGTAACGCGTCACTAAATGTACACATAAATTATTTTTATTGTAAGGCCCCCATGAACAAAAGTACACAAAACTTGGCATGCATTCAGAGGGTGTCATAATGATCCTACACTTTTAATTTCGTGCAGTTTTGACCTTGTCAGCCAGAGATATTGAGATGAAAACACCTAATTTTTTTTTTTTTATTTTTTAACTAGGTGGCGCTATACATGAAATAAGTGGTAATGGGATGGGTTGACATGCCCCCTTAAGACCAACATACAAAAAAGGTGGACCTCCTAGGCCCTACGGTTCTCGAGATATTCACAGAAAACTGTCTCCGGCCACCTACAGGCCAGTTGGTGTATAGTAACATAAATTAATTTATTGTGTGGCCCCCCATGAACGGAATTCCACAAAACTTGGCGTGCATACAGAGGGTGTCATAATGATCCTACACTTCCAATTTCGTGCAGTTTTGACTATGTTAGGTCACAGATACCTTCAATTACACCACCTCATTTTTACTTTTTTGTGTTTAACTAGGTGGCGCTATACATGAAATGAGTGGTTATGGAATGGGTTGACATGGCCCCTTGAGATCAACATAAAAAAAAAATGGTCCTCCTAAACCCTACGGTTTTCGAGATATTCACAGAAAACTGTGTCTGCCCTACCCTCCTTCGGGGGTCCAATTCAGCGGGGGCTACAGATCAAAACGAAAAACGATGGTTCCATGCTATCCATGTGGGGTTACATGTCCACCAAGTTTCGGTGTACCCGGTCTTTCAGTGTCCCGGAATCATTGACGGAAATTTGGGCACGCCGAAAAAAAAAAAAAAAAAAAAAAAAAAAATCTGACTAAACCTATATGACCGCCGCTTCGCTGCGCGGCGGTCATAATAACGAACAGTCCCCTTAAATTAAATATTTCATGGCGCTATTGCGCTGCACGGCCACCAGATAACGCCATTTCACTGCTTGCTTTTACATCCAAAAAAGTGCGGGCCCGAAGTGCAGTGAAATGCCCCCATCTGTGGCCTGAAATATGTAATGTAGCCCATTAGGAGTTTGCACCGACGTCATGTTCTGGCCGGTAACTATGGTAACCCAGCACGCGCGGCCATATTGGCTATAGTCAGTTAATGAAGTACAATGTAGTATTATGCACTTTGGATATCTTACGTGATTGTAGCGTGTTTAAACAACGGAAAAGCTCATCAAAATGCGTCTAAGATGCAAAGGCATATAGGGCAGGACTTGGACCACAAGAAAAGGCGCGATATTTCGAGAAATTACGGATTATTGGCAGCGCAGATCCATATGAGTTGGGTGAGGGAGACGAAGTACCAAGTTCAACCACAAGCGCCCCCTTCCTCTGATAACTTCTGGCATTATTGTCCCTTCTCCCTGTTTTTTTTAATATCTTTTTGGAAGTCGATACCTACACCAGATGTTTTTCTCAGTCTGACCTATTGGTACAACCTAAAACACGGCAATAATTAACCATTTTCCTTGACGATGATTTACTTCTGCCTAATGCTTTCTAATGAGGCGAGTATCTCCAATATGGCGATGTCCAGATCTGATGACACGCCCGTGCGACCGTCGAATCTTGTACATCCTTGTCAATTATTCGTGTAATCGATCTAATATATTGTGTTTTTCTTTTTAAACTTCGTTCCTTTATAAATTGTTGAGTATCATTAAGTCCGCTTGATACTGTAAGCCATTGGTTCCCAAAGGAGATTTTATTTGGGTCGCCAGCATAGCCTAGTGACCATTTATGTTGTGTAATAGGCCTAGCATAGAGCCTACCTTATATAGTTTAACAGTCACGGTGTTGTCATAACTCCTCTATGCATTTTTGCATTTAGAATAGCTCTGAAACCGGGGGGCGAACACATTGCAGGGGGGGCAATCGCAAAATTAAACAATATTTCTATCGGGTGTCTACCATGGACTATAGGCTGGGTGAAGTCAGCCTGATCTGCCGGCAATTTCTTTTTCGAGATCTTAAAAGATTGAGTTTGGTCTGGCGAAAGCCAGACTAACCATGGACCTCATAGTTGCAAAATGCAAGGGAACATGAATCTGCCTATTATTTGCACGAACGGTAGCTCTTCAACTTGGCCCGTTAAAATGTGTATGAACAGTCTAGCAACGCATTTCATGAAGGCCCTTTTGGACATGTCAGTTATTTGCACCACTGGGTAAAACTACATTTTGTTTTAGACTACTGGTATTTAATTTGTGCATTGACAATAAAGCTGAATCATATGAACTAGATGACTAAACTTATGCATATGTAGAAGAGACAAAAATCCATGACCTCTTCTTGATAGCTGTTGAAAAACTGCATGGAACTGACAGGGATTGTTTTGTTTAATAATAAATACATTATGCTGCTACCTTCTGCTTTTCCCAAATACAATGTAGCCTACAGGTGTACCCTTCATCTGTCCAGTTGCAATGGATGGACTGATGAACTGCCCTACTTGTGATTGTTTAGAGCTTTTAAAAGTTTTATAACAATACTACAAATTTTTTGGCAAGTGCTACAAATCTATTCACCTTTGCAGCTCCAATAGGCGACTTTGTGGCCTGCACACACACAGTCCAAACAGTAGAAACAAAGACTTCCACTTGGATTGTGTTAAAACTTGATCTCCATTATTGTGCTCATATCAGCAATATGGCAGTAGAATTTTAAACTTCCAGTTCTGGCTAAATCAAGACAAATCTTCAGCAAAACCACTCATGACAAGCAGCTTGAATAAATGATCTGACAACTTAAATTTCAAATACACTTTTTAATACACGCATTAAATGACACACATTGGAATAAAGAGACTGAGGAGTTGGAAAATAAAAGGTTTGGAGTAGGGCATCTACTGTTTTAGGGTGCAGTTGAAAAAGATACTGAGTACCTGTAATAAGTGGTTCATTGTTTTTGAAGTTGGGGAGCTGTAGAAGGTGCTTCTGTAGTTGGAGCAGTAGTAGTTTGAGGGATTCTTCACTGACCTTAAGGATGCCCCCAGTGGCCCCTAGGAGCATGGCCTCTAGACCCAGGTGCAACAGTAGTTTGAGGGGAATCTTGACAGGCATTCCAGGGTAGTACCAAAAGAGGGGATGCATCCACTGTTGATTCTGTGGAGGAAGCTCAGCTTGACAGGCTGTGGCCTCCAAAGGGGCTTCTGTAGTTGGTGCAACAGTAGTTTGAGGGGGGGGAATATTCAAACAGGCATTTCAGGGTAGTAGCCTCCAAAGAGGGGATGCATCCACTCCAAAGAGGGGTTGATTCTGTGGAGGAAGCTCAGCCGCTGTGGTAGGTGCTTCTGTAGTTGGTGCAACAGTAGTTTGAGGGGGAATCTTGACAGGCATTCCAGGGTAGTAGCCTCCAAAGAGGGGATGCATCCACTGTTGATTCTGTGGAGGAAGCTCAGCCGCTGTGGTAGGTGCTTCTGTAGTTGGTGCAACAGTAGTTTGAGGGGGAATCTTGACAGGCATTCCAGGGTAGTAGCCTCCAAAGAGGGGATGCATCCACGGATTCTGTGGAGGAAGCTTTGCCGCTGTGGTAGGTGCTTCTGTAGTTGGTGCAACAGTAGTTTGAGGGGGAATATTCTCAGGCATTACAGGGTAGTAGCCTCCAAAGAGGGGATGCATCCACTGTTGATTCTGTGGAGGAAGCTCAGCCGCTGTGGTAGGTGCTTCTGTAGTTGGTGCAACAGTAGTTTGAGGGGGAATATTCTCAGGCATTACAGGGTAGTAGCCTCCAAAGAGGGGATGCATCCACTGTTGATTCTGTGGAGGAAGCTCAGCAGCTGTAGAAGGTGCCTTGGTAGTTGGAGCAGGAGTAGTGGATACAACTAGAGAGGCTTGGTCTGAGCTTGATGCAGGGCAGGAGAGGGTTACTGGATTGCCGTGCCACAACATCTGCAGCAAGTGGCTATTGCCCTGGAGGAAGATATAAAATAATGCAGTCATACAACTAGCTCAAAACTGAAACATGTCCCACATGAATTTAGGAACACTTCACATAGGAGTGGCCATACCGGTTGTATATGTAAGGCTCTTGAACCGCCTTTACATATACAACCAGTATGGCCACTCCTATGCTCACATAACGGTTTGCAAGGGACCAAATGGTATTCAAATTGTATGTAATTGTTACCATGTTCACAATTAGCCTCCATTCCTCTGGGGAGTTGATGGGACGTCACCCAGGAAACCTTAACTGTAATTTCAAGCTACTGATTGAATGAAGCTACAATTCATGAAATGTACGCCAACAGAAAAGCCTGAAGAGGATAACAGACCCATACTTAAACAGGACACATCAAGAGACTGTTAAATGAGCTTGCTCCATGCAGACCATGCCAAAACCTCCTGCTATAGCAATAGAAACTTTATTCAACAATACCTTCTGTTAAAATAGATCATAAACAAGCAAACTACAGATTATTTTAACAGGCCTGCTTTCACAAATTTGTCACGTTCAAGTGGCTGAGACATTTCTTTATTTCATTTAAACTTTGCATTGCAACTTTGCATTCACTTGGTTTTGTTGTTGATTCACTATGAAATGTAATGTCAGAAGTAAGGCATTAATAAGGTGTGAATATGGGGTTTTGTTTTTGTAGTGATTGATGGCATCAATCTATGGGCTAATAATGTTACTCCTACTCTGAATTAAAAATTAATATAAAAACAAAAAATTCTGATGTGACAGGAAAACCATAGCCTACCTGTTTTATAACATCACAACCATCAAAAGTGGCGAGAAGCACGAGGCCCACCGCAGTCCTTTTCACAGAGTAGCCACACTCTCGACGTAGCTGGCGTAGTGAGAGAGGTGTGCCACCTGTTGAATAGAAAAAAGAAAAGAATGTCTGGTCTCAAGCTATTGATGCAAACACTGCAAGTGAAAGGGCTGCAAGGAATCGGCTGAATTAGGCCACTAATGTCAACAGCGAGTTATTGTGTACACTGTAAAACAAAAACAAGTTATCCAATACTTTTCTTACCGCTGTCTAACTGGAGTGAAGAACAGCCAGGGCCTTGTGCAGAGAACTTCATGAGGTCATTAGTACATAATAACTTGGGTCGCATACGATCCCAGGCCCTAAAGTCATGAGTGCCGCTTTGTCCACCCACCAGGCCTGGATCGTCGGCTTGAACGTTAACGGAGCCATCGTCTGTAGTGTTTTCTCCAACATATCGTCTCTCATATTCCAGATTTCGACCCAGTGAAATATTCCCTGTGCCGAAAGTAATTGTCCCAGTTTGAATATTTTCAGACCTTTCCTCATGATGTGTCTCGTCTTCTTGCACTATTTCAAGGCTTATACCACATGTTTGGCCAATGTAAAGGCATAAGAGACACAAAAATAAAACACCCTGGTTTGGTTTAAGCCTCATATCTATAAAAGTGGTAGCCTACAACCAGGGAGCTGTACTAGCCTTGCACTCACAACTCTTTCAGTACCCTATATATAGGCCTACTCAATTAACACTAATTGAAATGAGACCAGCGACCAAGCCTCTGATCAGGCTGTAATTGATGATGCAGCTGAACACCTAAATAGTCTAGGCCTATAGGGCTCTGGGCCTACTCTTTAATTTCATTAACAGTTGAACAGATACAGCTGGCCTAATGGTTTTAGGAAGGCTGTCTCAGTAAATTTTTTGTGAAGGAGTATAGGCTAAATTTTGATATGGTTTGATCAGGCTGTGTAACTATGAATGGGTATAGGCGCCTTATATGGCCTCTCAATGGTCAATCCGGGCTTACTTCATGCAGAGTTGTTTGTGTGTGAGTGCATGTATGTGTGCATGTTCTTGTGCATATGTGTGTGTACACGTACTTGTGTGCCAGTATGTGTGTCTGTGTGAATATCTGTTTCTGTGTTTAGGCATCTGTATGTGTGAGTGTGTGTGTGTGTAGATGTAACAAGTCTGCATACTAGAAGCTAAGAAGTCCTATTCATTTCAAAGAGTTTGAGTAGGAGGCTACTGGTCTTCAAATCTTACTGGATCTAACATGAAATACATGAAACTACCAACAGAGGGCTCTTTACATCCATTTGCAACTGACAACAGAATTTCTAAAAAGCAGGCTAAGTATTAGGGCTGTCAATGTTGTTGAAAACATGTAATTGAATTAATTATATACTCTGTGATTAATTCATCTAAATTAATCGCATATATATTTTTTGCTGTGAAAGTATTTTAAATATTTACATTCAAATGAATCATTGAATAATCAGCATTAGTGACACTAAAGTTCAAAAGCTCTTTTATTATTATTTTCACTGTTCAAATAATGGCCATAATAATCTATGACAGGGGTCTCAAACTCAAATGAGCTGGGGGCCACTTCGGCCAACGTCATCTGATTGGAGGGCCACGTCAGTCTTAAAGAATAATACAAAAAAGAACGGCTATTTCTGAAAATGCAATGTTTTTTTTTAAATACTACACAAAACTGCAAAGAGAAAGTGCAAATCTTTTTATCTCTTTTTAGACACCTGTGCTAACAACCTTAGCTTATAAATAAAATAATGATAAGATATTAATACAAATGATAAAAAAACAAAAAGCATAAAAACAGGTATGTGTGTGTTTCACTCCAAATAAAAATATTTTCTTCTCCTATCTTATTTAAACCTGCATGGCAAACTTTAGGCACCATGGTTAAGAAAACAACACCATTGGATTTTGACATCAAAATTTCAAAAGGCTTGAAAGTGGTCTTTGTAAGGCTTGAAAGTCCTACTGTGAATCTTTGAGTATAAAAAAAAGTTTATGAAGGGGTAAATGTATCTAATTTGCCACTGGATGGCAAGCACCTCAAATTATGCACCTTTCAGTAAATACTGGATGCTGAACATATTTGAGCAGGTTTACAGGTTTTGTCATATTACCCATATATCAAATTAACAGGAAAACAGTAGGCCTAAGATGTAAACCAACAATAGTAAACTATTACTAGCCTATAACCACAAACCGTTATTATAGGCCTACAAAAAAGTAACCTGGTCAAATCGGTTCCTATCGTGGGTGACTTTGTTCTTCAGAGCCCTATTTTTACTACCCCTGCTGTCTGTACCACGTCCATCACGGACACTATAATCACGATTACCACTGCCACCTCCAGCTATGTTGGGCAGAGGGTCGAAATAAGCAATGGTAGGGCCTATGCTTAGTGGACACTGTCGTATACACGCAAACACTCACCTCCATTCACAGACACACTGTGACTATCACTGTCAATAGACGATCGATCATAATCTCCAAAAGGCAGATATTCTCCTTCAAAATCAGAATCTAGGAGAATAACATAGCCTACCCAAGATTTAGCCTAGACCAACATTTGGTGTAGGTCTATTTCTGCTTCAATTTGTGCAAAACTATGGCCTGCATCGCTTCCGCGTCATTACAAACAAATGCACGTTTTCATGTTTCACGCATGTAATACAAGTAGGCCTATTTCCTGAAAACCTTGTGCAGCAAATTTGGGCTTGAATCGAAGCTCTGGATGTCTAGCAACTGGTGGAGAAGAGTACAAATGGGATTTGTCACCGTACTTGGATCTATCGTCTATTTTAATCAGTGTTGTTGTGTTGTATAAAATTATCACTATGGTTTGTAGACATCATGATGAGAGAACGAGTTTGAAACTGTAAAGCATGTATTCATATAACCTCAATCATAATCAAGTAATACACTGAAGTTATTCCTAGCTAACATACTTTTATAACATTTTAAATATCAAGTTTAACTATTACTAATAACATAACGAAGCCATCCTACCAGAATGTGCACTCTGTATCCCGATGTCTCTTTTTGCTGCCCTGTGTCTCATTTTGCTGCACTGTGTCTCATGCTGCCTTAGCCTAGGCCTTTTGAAGAAACCAAAGTCGGCCTTGAAGCTGCAAGATAATAACGCATTACACAGGGCGAGCTCTACTCATAACAACCAGTAGGAGAGTACAGGGGGCTTAACGATATTTAACCCATGCACAATGTATGACCTGTGATCACTCTATACTGTACACCCCTGAACTTTCCGTAAACTTAAGGTGAAAAGTTTGTACGCTTGGCAGCTATATTGCTGACTTGCGAAGATAAGAGCGAACAACGATCCTTTCATAACGCCATCTGTGGGTTCGGGGTAGTGTTGTGTCAGCATTTTGGAGAGGTATAAGTAAGAGAGTTCTACCTTTGTTCGGGAGTGCGATCGTGCGATCCACTCAGGCTTTGCGCTATGTAGTCATTAAAGGAATTTTTGCACGGAACTCTGCCGGACTTTTGCGCCTTCTTTTTGGCTTCAACATTTATAATAGTGTATTTTTGTTACGTTGTAGGCAAGATGTTTGGACTTAATTTCTGGCCCGAGTCTGAATATCTGCCACTTTACAGTTGTTTGTCGCAATTAAAAATACCCTCAAGGGCCGAATTACATTATTATTTTGACATTAGGCCGCGGGCTGGAATTGGGCCGGGCACGGGCCGGATTTGGCCCGCGGGCCAGAGTTTGAGACCCCTGATCTATGATATGACCTAATATGTACCTATTATTCAAATTCATTCAATGCTTCGGGAAGAAGTTTTTTTCACATACAAGGCATTTCAGGCCACAGATATAACCTAGGGGACACAATAAAAATAAATTAACACTCCCCTCAATGTCAACACTATTTCTTTGCATTGATGTGTGACTTCAGAGTTGATGAACTCCGGTGATATGCAATTTCCTTGCTGCAGACTTTGCAGAGGACTTTATTTTAATCAATACTTTATTGTTATCAACACCATCAGGCCGTTTTTTAAAAGTAAATGTTCCAATCAGTGATCTAGGCAGCACATTCTTCTCTCTCCTTCGTTTTACAGTCTAATGGTTACTGACTAGAACGGCTCGGGGTCAATTTTTTTTCTCAAATTAATTAATCAAAATGAATCAGTTATTTTGACAGCCCTACTAAGTATACTAGTAAAAGAACAATGCCACTTTTTGCCATAAAGTAACGAGGGGCATGACACAAAGACACAGGCGCATCTGGTTGTATCTAATTTATCCTGTAGAAAACAAATAGCATTATTTTTGCTGTGTGCAAAGTCAACACTATTCATGTCTTCATGGTGTATTTCAGAGAACACTGGAAAACCTACAGTACATGTAATTACATATAATACACTAATTACATATGTGATGTTTTACAGTGTGGCTATATTTCACATTGATGCAGTTTTTCCTAAATAACTACCTGAACCGTGGCACGAGGGATGAAGACATTTTTATGGTATGTTGGTCTCAAGGGCCCAAACAACCTGGCCCATAATCATTTGTGATTTGCACCCCCCCGGTAAAAATGAAAATGCAATATCATTCTGCTTTAATCGCCCCTCTCTTCAGTTAAGATGTTCAGAACTGCACCAAATTTTATGTGTATGATTAACCTGGCATTCTCTGGGGGTATGCCAAGTTTCGTAGAATTTCATCCATGGGGGGGTCTAAAAAAATGTAAGTTATGTGTACATTTAGTGACTGTACACTCATTAGCCTGTAGATGGTGGTGCACACTGCGCACAACACACACGATTGCAGGCACGCACATACCTATCTGTATCGGCAATTAGAACGGCCGATACATAATTACAAATTCAGTAGGATTAAAGGAAAACCAAATATTCATCATCATCATGGCTGCATTTCCAGTATTGGCGATACGTAGTCGTTTGTCCACTAGATGGCGCATCGTTGCAGTGAGACATAATTTTGTTGGAAGTTAATCTAAAGTGGGTTGGAAAAACAATGGACGCTTCCTACAAGGACTGTAGTTTACCGCAGAGAACGTCTAATAAGGATAGGACGATTTTCACATGAAATGTAATTCCCATTTCTTCTTGAAGCCGAAATAAATCTGAGAATGTTTATCGGACATGCTTGTTTTTTACTGCAGGTACGTTAATCTTATAATGTCAATAGCTATAGGACCTAGGTACAATAATGTTACTGTTAGCATTGGTTGAGTGATGGAGGCCAATTTGATTGCATTTGTAGAAAACTATGCGGTTATACCAAGCAAATTGATAGCAGCACTAATTGTATCTTTTTAGCAGCACTAATTGTATCTGCCTTGCCTTTTGAGAAGGTGCGCCTCTGGGACACTGTCATGTAGGGGCAGTATAGGGCACTCCATAACAGCACACATAGGGAATGCCAAGTATAGACCATTTTAAGGGACACCTTTTAGGTTGTTGCATTTAATTGACACCCCTAGAAGGGCACTCATTAAGACACATTCTTCAAATGTATTATTTGAAGTGGCACTATGGACCCTTTCAAGAGAGTTCCATTATCAGCATCATAGTTGGCCCCACAAGACTTCCGCTTCAACATTCCATATGTTATCTTAATGCAGAGGAAGTAGATTGGGGCCCAAATAGAACGTTCAAGCATTGTTTTTGTTTTTATTGTTGAAAGGGTCTATAGAGGGCACTGAAACATTTTGTACAACAAAAATCAATAGGATACTTTTGAGGGCACTTCAGCACTGAATCTTTTTCATTTTCTTTCATTTGTCCAACTAGCTTTTCCACTGAAACGAGCCATTTATGATTGGTTACAGAGCCGGAAATATCGTGCTGTCAGGGCCAACCAGTCATCACGCAGAAGCCTCTGTGTCAGCACTGCGAGCGCTGAGAGTTACCCAGTATTTGTGTTTCCAGTGTTTCCCATACATTGATTTATTTGTGGCGGCCCACCACAATATCAACATTAACCACCACACAGTGATTTTTCAGGTTGTACTAAATTGCGCTTAAAGCTGATTAGAATCATAACCACGCTGCACTAATTTGTTAAAAACTGTTGCATTCAAGTTAATTCTGCAAACCTACCACCACAAATAGAATTAAATTTAGTGGGAAACACTGGTTTCTGATGTCAGATAATTATTATGACCGCCGCTAGCGAAGCGGTCATATAGGGAATTTTTTTTTTTTTTTTTTCCTGATCTGCCCGCTATTTATTTTTTGATTTCTTAAAAGATTGAGGTTGGTCTGGTGAAAGCCAGACTAGCCATGGACCTCAGTTACACAATGCAAGGGAACATGAATCAGCCTATATTTGCACAAACAATAACGGACAACAGCTCTTCAACTTTGGCCCATTAAAATGTGTATGAACAGTCTAGCGACGCATTTCATCAAGGCCCATTTGGACATGTCAGTTATTTGCACCACTAGATGTAAAACAGCATTTCGTTTCAGACTACTGTTACTTAATTTGTGCATTAACAATAACGTTTCAGACTACTGTTACTTAATTTGTGCATTGACAATAAAGTATTACATGAACTAAAGATGACTAAAATCTTATGTAGAAGAAGAAACATTCACAAAAAATCCATCCATCCAAAAATGACCTTTGTTTTTGATAGCTGTTGAAAACGGCACGGAACTGACAGAGATGTTTTTGTTTATAAATAAATAAATAAATAAATAAATAAATAACATTATGCTGATACCTTTTGCTTTTCCCAAATACAATGTAGCCTACAGGTGTAAGTGACCTTTCATCAATCCAGTTGCAATGGATGAACTGTGATGAACTGCCCTATTTGTGATTGTTTAGAGATGTTAAAGGTTTTATAACAATGCTACATCTTCTTTGGCTATTCTACAATCTATTCACCTTTTCAGCACCAGTAGGCTACTCTCTGTGCAGCCGCACACACACACTCAGGCATGCCAAACAAGCATACACAAAAGTTTCAAGAGTGGGGGATGGAGTGAAATATGGAGACAAATTGAAGTGTGATTTATTTTCGCGGAACGGATGTACAGGACTGAGCGGCGGTCATATTTTGTACTGCTATGCGGTACATCTAGTTTACTAGACTGTTCTCATGTTGCAGCGCTTTACTTAGATGAAGCATTAATCAATGTTACTTCAAGACCAAGAAGAAGGAGGGAAATTCCCACGCCCTACACACACAAAAATTCCTCCCTGCTAATAGGCCAGTGGTGGGTAGAGTACTGAAAATCTATACTCAAGTACAAGTATATTTACTTCCTTCAACATCTACTTGAGTAAAAGTAAATATTCCAATTGGACAAACCTACTCGAGTAAAAGTAAAAAAGTACTTTGTTATGAAACTACTCAAATTACAAGTTACTTTTCATTTTTGTATTGATGTGCTTGGATCAGTGAAAAAGACATAACAGGCCCTATTTTGGTGATCTAAAACACATGGTCACTTGCGGATAGCTTAAATACATTTAGGGGTTTGTCCAGTCCACACTCGGGGTGGTTTTGTTATCAAACGTCAGGTACCTGGTGCAAAAACCAGACACCTGGTGCTTAAACCAATCAGAATGACACCTGTCATTCCCTTTAGAAGCAAGCACTGCAACTTCAAACAGCACATCTGTATTTTGATAGTCAGTGGCGCATTTCAAGGAATCAAATTGAAACACAACTACCAAAGTAGGGAGAGAGAGAGAGGGAGAATGGTAGAGGGAGATGATAGCTGGAACAAGTTACCAACTATTACATTTTGGTTAAGCAATCTACAAAATCCCATACAATAATTGCTGCATATAATCAGCAAGTTACTTTGTGTTGTCAACCCTTCCTGAAGCATACATTCTACTAGTTATACCAGGGTCTCCAACCTTTTTGGGATTCAGGGCTACCTGAAGGATCCAAAATCATAGGGCTACTCATTTGAAACACAGACCCTCACTCCTTTTTTGCGAGGGTGATCCTCCTAAATAATAGACCTATGTGATTTTTACATTTAAGTTATCAATATTATGTAGGCCTATGAGCCTTTATATATTAAGCAACTGTATTTTCATCTGATTCTTCAATTCATCAATATCAATATGCAACACTGACCGTTTTTGTTCAGTTAGTTCAATTCAAAGTTTCCATGAGGAGTCTGATTTAATTTTTTAAACGAAAAAAGCCATCTTTAATGCAATTAATAATGTAGATTACAAATAGCATGCCCACCATTCATAATTCAGAGGTTGTTTAAGTTCTGATTTCAGTGAACAATTCGGTTGTAACATTCAATAGCAATCACCAACACCATTCTAACTTAGGAAGACGCCTTATTGCACATCTGAAATCTCTCCATGATCTGACAGTCCTATTGGTATGCCACAAGATTTTCAACGCTATTGCTACACCAGTAGGCTACGGAGGAGAAAGGGCCCGTGACCTAAAGCAATTGTTTTTCAGTCCTTGAACAATCATGCACGAACCGTACGGACACGGAATAGCCACAGAACTTTTGCAGAGATATGCTTGCATTGGCTACACCAGATGAGCAAGCTAATATAGCCAATATTACAGATGCATGGCCTACAATTAAATATCCACAATGGAGGATGTTTTAGAGCGTGATCTGCAGGCGACTTGTTGGCTATTTTTAGAAAGTGCGCTGTGGGCGCCGTAAAGGCATCCCGCAGGCTATCCCGCGGGCACCATTTTTGGAGACCCCTGAGTTATGTCAAGAAATAGCCTTTGTTTCAGTCGAATACAGCTAGTACTAGCTCGCTAAGTAGCACTACGAGAACCACTGATAGAAAATAATACCTCAACATTTTGAAGGCTGATATTGTTATGCTTAGGCTGACACATTCCTTTCATTATACGGTTGTCTCCCTTCCTTCGCATGGGACGGAACAGTGTTGCAGATGTGGCCAGACGTTGACCATGGGAGTGGGGGCTGCTTTTGGTAGTAGGCTACTAACGTTCATCTCTGCATCCATGGCGTTTCTAGTCCTCAGTACCAACGTAACGGCCGACTCGCTTCTCTGCTGTGTAACAATGTTGCAACCTAGGGAGGGTGCGTCACTAACTTGTATGCTTGTGTTCCAGTCAACGAAGATATGTGTAGCCTACTTCTATCGAAATACTCATTTTAATGAAGGCCCAATGGGAAATGTAATTGAGTAAAGAGTACAATTCTAGTTCAAATATTTACTCGAGTAAGAGTAAAATTACAGCCTTAAAAAAGGAACGTGGAAAGTATTCGTTACCGAAAAAAGTACTTTTTTTACTCATTTGCGTTACTTGTAACACGTTACTACCCACCACTGTAATAGGCCTATATAATTAAGCAACGTCCTAAGACATCATCGTTGTCCCTGACCCTCGAATTGAAAAGCGCATTGAGTCATTCATTTTATGGAAACATTCTGCAACTCGCGTTTTAAAAGTGACAAAGCAAATGTGGGCCATCACGAATGACTTACACCTGACTTAACGTAGTTGCCCATTCTTCCTGGCTTGGTATTCCAGAAATGTGTTGACCTTGAATGCTCAGACAGGTCAAGCCTCGCTTTATCTCTTATGTTGGATTTTCATAATTCTACTTTTTTGAAATGGACCTCTGGTTTTCTCTTCAATAAACCTGCTGCCATGTTTACAGCACCAGAGAGAGGCATTGGCATGGTAGTCAGAGCACATAGTCATCCTGCCACTATGGTCACAGAACGCTCACAAGGAAATTATACATTCTGTATATAATCCTATTTTCAATGTCCAGAAGACTACAATACAAAAACCAAGCGGTTGTTCATTTTATATAATAAAATATTTTATTTGTTTTGGTTTTCAAAACAGGAAGTCTGTTGGATTGTTGAGGGGATGGCGATAAGGCTATTTGGTTCTGCAGGGAGAGAGAGAGAATGATGAGAACAAAACAGCACCAAAGTAAAATCGTCAGAGGCTGCATTAATAATTTAAAAACAACATCCTTACCTGCTCAAATGTTAAATGGTAAAAATAGACCTAGTCCATCTCTTTTCTGCCAAAACATGCAAAGCATCCAAAACACTTAAACCACGATTTCTAAAACAGACAAATAAAATCCTTTCAGTGACCTCACATCAACATTTAGAGATGAATTATGACGCTATGATGCAAAATGTTGTAGATGCAAACCTTCTTGGAAGATTTCTTCTTGATCTTGGTCTGAGTATTTGCTCGATCCTTCTCTTCAACCATTGACTGCTGGGGGTTTGCAGGGATCACAGCAGCATTTAACTGCTGCCTCATCCCTGGATCCAAAGTTGGCAGACGTTGTTCAAGCCTTTCTTCACGAGTAGACCGAGGGATCGTTGCATCAAAGGAAACTGTGTTCGTCATGGTGAAGCGTGAGTTTAGTGTAGCAGCAGTGGAGGGCATCTGGTAGAACCTCTCTGCATCACCATGAAAGGACCGTTCATCCCATTGACCACCGCACACATTCCCAACCATTCCTTCTCCATTCGTCTCCCTCAGGATGTTCATCCAGTCTGTTACACGATTAATCAGAGAAATCGTGTCTGGGTACTCGGACTGCAACTCGAGCAACATTTGACAGAAGCGAGCAGCGTGTGTCAGCCCTTTAGATGCTGTGGGGTGAGAGGGAGGAGGAGAAACAGCGGAAGACAACAGATGTAACTGAAATTAAAACATTTGAGAGAAAACATATTTCTAGATCAATGCTGTATTTTTTTGTTTGTTTTTTTGTTTGATTTGTATAGGTAGGATGTACCAAAAGTTTCTCCCATCTTCGCAACAGTCTCCTGGCGACATCCAAATGAGGCGTGAAAACCATGGCAAGGTGGAGATGTCAAAACCATGGCAAGGTGAAGACGCCAGTCTCCCATGCTCTCGTTGCCACAGGCCTTTAAGAATCCATACACCAAAACCTCAGTTTTGAAGGTTTGAAACCTCAGGTCATCAAGATCTGAATCACTTCACTTTATGTACAATTCAATAATAATATTCAAGGATAACAAATAGAAATACATAGTAAAACTAATTAAAAATGGGTAAAACAAATATGAAAAGTTCAAATTATTGGTAAACCAAATGTATATATAACCCTCTGAAAATCTCAATCATTGCAGTATGCACAGTGAATAACAGCAGTCCTACAGTAACAGTGTTTAGTGTGCTCCAAGTCCATGAGTAAGTTCATATCACCACTCACAGTGGCCACAGACGGGATCTCTCCCAACCGGACTTGATAGTACGTCTTCAGGGGATCCGCATTCTCAACACTATCAAAGAATCTGGAAAAGGAACCATAAATGATACAGCATTTATTAACACAAAAAAAACAACAACAAAGGGAACATTAAGGTGAGGTACAGTAATGTCTTTTGATTGTGTTTTGATCAGTTTTATGCTGTGGAAGTGTTCTTACTTTTTCACCCAAAGGGATGGTTGTTTTCCAATAAAGCTCCTGAGAATGAAGGCATGGTGCATTAAGCCTCGGCTCATAGCTAGATCCAGAGCTTCCTATAAAACGGGTAATGGTTTACTTTGACAACTTATACAATATGGACAGTAGACAGGCATGATATCTGCTCTGTCTCAAATATTCAATACTTAAATTCATAACATAAAAAACTATATGTCTGAGCTTGATGTGTATACATATGGTCTGTGATATGTATATTTATGATATAGAGGACTAGGGGCATACTTCAGCCTTGCCAGCAATAAGGGCCATAGCAATGGTGGTGGTGTCTGCCGTGGCTCTGGAAGCCGCCTTGTCAAAGGTTTTCATTTTCTGCAGCAGCAACTCGGCAATGACTCTGCCACTGACCACCTGGAATAATATGCATTTTTAACAAAATTATCAAATTCTTTAAATGATCTTCTTACAAATGTTCTCTTTTGTGTACTGTTGAATGTGAAAAGATATTGTGGGGAAATATGATCTATTTGAATAAAGTAATGGAATTGCTGTGATTGAATAAGTATATAAGTATGGCATTGCATATTTTCCTTAGTCACACCCTTCCATATCCACACACACACACACACACACAATGACATGAAAGACTGAATGCATTTCTGGAGAAGCAGACTTACTCCGCCCATCTTGCAGACTAAAGCAAGGAGCCCCCAGTTCAGTCCAGGCCCATCCCTCTCTGGAACCCTCTCCGTCAGGAGACAACGCCTCCACTCCAAGATGGCCACGTAATACACCTCCATCACGACAGGGTTGCAGCTGCAATAGCATTTGGGTAAAACACCACTGATAGAACTAAGTGAGGATATGACAAAACAAGACCATAACAAAGGGGTTTCACAACTCACGGCACAAAAGTTCCAGGGACGTCCACAACCATGCTCTCTTCACTGGCCTGCTGCTCATAGTCCCGATGAATGAAAAAAAAACCTTTACTTTACTTATAAGCTTTGAACAACCTTATACAAATGACTTTCCCATACCCTTTCTTGTTTTAACTGGTGTTATTGTTACTGACTGAAAGAAATCTTCTCTTTTACGAAAATATATCCAATGAAGACAACCAGTGTGAAAATGAATCAAACTGAGATTGTTAAAAATGTGCAATCCGGTGATCCTCTCAGCACTCACCGACTCATCCTCCACCTCGTCACTATCACTGTCATCCGAGAGATCATTTGATGATTCCGATTCCAGGTCACCCCACTGAAAGATCCACAGGACAGTAATGTCACTCTCAACAGCTGTGTAGGTTGTCAATGTTAACGTCCTTGGGCCCTATTTTGGTGATCTAAAACGCATGGTCACTGGCGAATAGATTAAATACATTTAGGAGTTTGTCCAGTCCACATTCGGGGTGGTTTTGTTATCAAACGTTGGGCGCTTGGCACAAAAAGGTGGTTCTTATAACATCCTTTAACATCAACGTAACATCCTTTAAACCAATGAAAATTACATCTGTCATTCCCTTTAAGAGCAAGCAGCACAACTTCAAACATCGGTATTTTGGGAACATTTGAAGGAATCTGCTTGCACGCGAGACCATATGGAAGAGGTATTCCACTAAACCATGCTTTACTAAAACCTAGCAGAGTATAGTTTACATCTACACTAGTCTATTATTTTAACTCATAGGAAATTGAAACTAACTTCACCGTGGTGTCATAGTCAACCACAAAACAGTTATATACAGTTAGTTACTTTCACTATTGACTGACAAGGGGTTACCATTGAAAACATAGACTGAAAAAAGCAACACAATAATGAATGACTGAATAAAAAACCTAAGGACATTCTGCAGAGGAGTTGCTGCTTACATCTCATGACAGTGCGTCTTCAGCTGTGCTTCATTCACCTTTCCCTATAGACCAAGTTTTTCTTGGTCAGTTGTGTAATGCTTTTTAGATGGTGTAAGATTTAGATCAGGGGTCTCAAACTCCCGGCCCGCGACGTATGTCAAAATAATAATGTAATCCGGCCCTTGAGGATATTTTTAATTGCGACAAACAACGATACTGATTAAAATAGACGATAGATCCAAGTACGGTGACAAATCCCATTTGTACTCTCCTCCACTATTTGCTAGACATCCAGAGCTTGATTCAAACCCAAAATCGCTGCACAAAGTTTTCAGGAAATGCTTGAATTACACGCGAGAAACACAAAGACGTGCATTTGTAATGACGCGGAAGCGATGCAGGCCATAGTTTTGCACAAATTGAAGCATAAATAGGCCTACACCAAATGTTGAAAAACGTTCACGTGTGATGAAGTCTTAGGTAGCTATGTTATTCACCTATTCTGATTCTGAAGGAGAATATCCTTTTGGAGATTATGATCGATCGTCTATTGACAGTGATAGTCACGGTGCGTCTGTGAATGGAGGTGCGTCTTTGTGTGTATACGACAGTGTCCACTAAGCATACCATGCTTATTTCGACCCTCTGCCCAACATAGCTTGGAGGTTGCAGTGGTAATCGTGATGATAGTGTCCGTAATGGACGTGGTACAGACAGCAGGGCTAGTAGAAATAGGGCTCTGAAGAACTACAAGTCACCCGCGATAGGAACTGATTTGACCAGGATACTTTATTGTAGGCCTTGTGGTTATAGGCTAGGCTAGTAATAATTTACTATTGTATTACTATTTACTATTTACTTGTTAATTTGTTATGTGGGTAATGTGACAAAAAAAGTAAACCTGCCCAAATATGTTCATCCAGTATTTACTTAAAGGTGCATAATCTGAGGTGCTTGCCATCCAGTGGCAAATTAGATGGGTAAATTTACCCCCTTCATAAACTTTTGTTTATACTCAAAGATTTTTACATTTACAATAGGACTTTATCTCTGACCACTTTCAAGCCATGGCCTTTTGAAATTTTGATATAAAAATCCAATGGTATTGCTTTCTTAAACCTGACGCCTAGTTTGTCAGGTTTTATCATTTGTATTAATATTTACTTTATCATTATTTTATTTATAAGCTAAGGTTGCTAGCACAGGTGTCTAAAAATAGATAAAAAAGACTTGCACTTTCTGTTTGTAGTTTTGTGTTTGAAAATAAAGTATTTGAAAAAAACATTTTAAGGAAAATTTTAGGAAGTAGCCGTTGTTTTTTTGTATTATTCTTTAACACTGACGTGGCCCTCCAATCAGTTGACATTGGCAGAAGTGGCCCCGCTCATTTGAGTTTGAGACCCCTGATTTAGATAGTGCGCCAGGCTCTGGCATGCTCCTGCGTCACATTTGCGCGTGTCCAAGACGTGCGTCATTTTTGCCGTGGACGTGAAGCATACTCCCAATTTCTGCTGTCCTGAATGCGCGTTAAATTGTTAAGGTTAGCGCCTGCGCACTACGGATTAACTGTGATACTCTGCCCCACCAACTGGGGGCGGTACGTCGAGCCTGAAAGTAGGACACAACCACCAAAGAAGCCTGAAACGCCTGAAGAAAAGAAGAACTTGGGATGTGAGTTCCGTGGAGCTAGCGACAGTAAGCGACAGTACGCGACAATAGCGGGCAATATGGCGGCGAAAAGCGTCAAAATAAAGGTACAGACGAACGATCAGATAAAGTAGGTTAAAGTAGGTTTTCAGAGTATTTTACACGAAATGTAAACATGTTGCTGAAACTTAGCCTATGTAAATGCATGTGCAAATAATTGTAGCAGAATTGTCTTGCTAACATCCTTGAAATTGAACGGAAGTGATCTCACGCAACACCTTTCTCCACCTTACACCAAATGCAAGGCAAGACAAACCAGAGCCCGTCTAAGGACATTCTCTGGACAAACGTCTCCATCTCCTGATGTAGGCTACTATTAAAAGAGAGGGGAACAAAAACAAACATAGAAAAAGGGGATAATAATGTACTATACATCGATTTAAAGTTAATGTTTTATAATAATGTACTATACATCGATTTAAAGTTAATGTTTTTATACAATTATACTTTGCATTAATATAATTGTGGAAGGATTACCTTTTTCATTAACAAGACCTAAAATAACACTATTATCAAATAACACTTAGTTCAAACTTAGGGTGGTAGGCTAAAATGGACTCCTTGTACTTTCAGAATAGATATTTATGCCAAATTCGTCTTTATAGGTATATGCCATACTAACTCTATACGGACTCATATAGCCTACCCTAGGCCTGTCATACTATACACAATACTATTGAACTTTAAATTGTGTGGCTATGGAAACAATAAGTTGTGCATATTTAAAAGGGGGTAAAATGGACTCCTTATAACATATACTTTCAGAATATATAAAGATATCTATACCAAATTAAGCCTTTGTAGGTACAAGGCCATACTAACTCTGTATCAAGTCATATACTATGTCTGCCATTGACATACACTGTTGAACTTCAAATTGTGTGGCTGTGAAAACAATAAGTTGTGCATATGTAAAAGTGGGGTGAAATGAAATCATTATAACATGTACTTTCAGAATACATATAGATATTTATACCAAAGTTAAGCCTTTGTAGGTACCAGACCATACTAACTCTGTACCGAGTCATATACTTTAGGCCTGTCATTGACATACACTGTTGAACTTCAAATTGTGTGGCTGTGAAAACAATAAGTTGTGCATATGTAAAAGTTGGGTGAAATGAAATCATTATAACATGTACTTTCAGAATACATATAGATGTTTATACCAAATTTGCCTTTGTGAGTACCAGACCATACTACCTCTGTACCAAGTCATATACTATGTCTACCATTGACATACACTGTTGAATTCAAATTGTGTGGCTGTGAAAACAATAAGTTGTGCATATGTAAAAGGGGGGTGAAATGGAATCCTTATAACATGTACTTTCAGAATATATATAGATATTTATACCAAGTTAAGCCTTTGTAGGTACCAGGCCATACTAACTCTGTACCGAAGTCATATACTTTAGGCCTGTCATTGACATACACTGTTGAACTTCAAATTGTGTGGCTGTGAAAACAATAAGTTGTGCATATGTAAAAGTGGGGTCAAATGAAATCATTATAACATGTACTTTCAGAATACATATAGATATTTATACCAAGTTCGCCTTTGTAGGTACCAGACCATACTAACTCTGTACCGAGTCATATACTTTAGGCCTGTCATTGGCACACTGTTGAACTTCAAATTGTGTGGCTGTGAAAACAATAAGTTGTGCATATGTAAAAGTGGGGTCAAATGAAATCATTATAACATGTACTTTCAGAATACATATAGATATTTATACCAAGTTAAGCCTTTGTAGGTACCAGACCATACTAACTCTGTACCGAGTCATATACTTTAGGCCTGTCATTGGCACACTGTTGAACTTCAAATTGTGTGGCTGTGAAAACAATAAGTTGTGCATATGTAAAAGTGGGGTGAAATGGAATCCTTATAACATGTACTTTCAGAATATATATAGATATGTATACCAAGTTCGCCTTTGTAGGTACCAGGCCATACAAACTCTGTACCGAGTCATATACTATGTCTACCATTGACATACACTGTTGAACTTCAAATTGTGTGGCTGTGAAAGCAAATTGCCACAGTTTGGATATTGCACATTGTCCGACATCAAATATTGCACACTTCTCCAATAAATATTATGAATAAGTATAAGTTATATATTATAATTACAGTAATACATATTCATCAATAAATAAATACATAAATAAATAAATACAAACCCCAATATATCCAGGAAAAATATTACAGTATCACCTGGTGACTTAATTCATACTCTAAAATCCTCCGCATATTGCTACTGCAAAATTTGTTTAAATTTGTTTGAAAAAGGAAAGATTTAACAAAAAAACAAACATACACTCCACAGTTTATGCTATCAGACTGTTTTATAAATGTTGGGCATTTATGATAAAATTCATATCTAAATACAAGATTCACCAGCTTCCCATGGATCGCTAGATACTGTAACAATAGATATCTCTGCAATGTTGGTATTATTTTTATCATTTCATAATCAAATGTTTTGATTGAGTCAAAGACTTTTGCTGTTACAGTTATTTCATTATTTTGGGGGTGTTGTTCCATCAGCTCCAAAACCATAACAGCCCAATGCATGTTGTTAAAATTTACTGGAATAACTACTGTGTGGTAGCGCCACCAATTATTTTCAGGCTTATATATTTTTGGTAATACATTGATGTCAGGGCAAAATACACTTTTTAAACACTGACTTATAAATGTTGATGGGACCATTACAATGTCATTTGTTGTCAGTTTTGCTTGGAGCATTTTCATATAAATGTCTATTATTTTATAATCTAGCCATTCACTACTTCTAATCACGTTCATATCCTTCTCTGTCATATTTGGAGGCAAGTTGACATCTCCTTGAGGAATCCATTCTTGAATTTCAAATGGTTCATGATTACCACACTGTTTATTACATTTGTGTTGTTCCTCATATAAACGGCATATATTAATCTGTTCAGTGGTCTCCACACAGTATTCAACTAAAAAAGAATATGGGATTAAGTTGTATTAAGTTGGCAATTTCTGTTTGTTTGTCTGAAACACAATCAAAACTTAACAACTGTATAAAAGGTTTTTCTGAGAGAGATACCAAAAGGGATGCCAGTGAATACTTGTAAATGCCAAAAACTGTGTCGAGTGTAAGATGTAATGGGAGGCTTTTGGGGTTATCTGCTAATATGAGAAGTGACTGTGGCAAATGAATCAGCAAAGTTTCTGACACAGTATTCTCTCCACATGATTTGCAATTGTCTGTTTCATTTCTATTTTTTTTATTTAAAGCTTGATTAGTTAAAAAGTGTTTTATTGCCTCTTCTGAAATATCTAAAGGTAATGAGATTAGAATTTTGTTTGTGCGGTTTCTTCTCTCATTTTCTGCACACCTGATACAATTAAATAATGACAAGCAGTGAGCATACAGCAAATCATTGGCTAAAAAGTTTGCCTGCAGGTATTTATCTACAAATGTTTTAATTAACACTACAGCTTCATTTTTAGTAAATTGGCTTTCAAGTTCATAATGTTCACATAAAGAGATGTCTTCAATTGCTTTCTGTGAAACTTGAAAGTCAGGGCTCGTTCTTTTATAGGCGGAGGAAAGTCTTTTTTTGACACTGCTTCACCGGCTCTTGTTTGTTTAAAAGAATTGCAGTATTGGTGTGCTCCCACTACCTTTAGCTATTTCTGGCATACCCCGGTTGCCTACTATTTTTATTAATGCTGAATAACTTTGTGCTCTCTTTTGGGGGTTTTGAAATGTATTCTGAAGGTGCTTGGGTGCAGCTTTTTTTCTTGTTCCATGATTCCTCGGGTTCCTGTATGTCTCTTAATCTTTTCATCCTTTTCAGTTTAATTTTTCAGCAGAAGTCTCTCTCCGTGCTTTATATAATTTATATAGTTCCTGGATGCATTCATCAGTTCTAAGTTTTTTGTTATTCAAAAAAATGTTTTAGTATTTTTAAATGTGACTTCTGAAATCAAAGTGGTTTTATCTAGATTTTTATTGTGGAACCTTTCCATCTTTGATAAATTAACCTGAACCATATCTGACCAAATTGGAATTACCGGTAGAAAATTATTAAATAATTTCTCGAGTAACATAGGGCCAAAGTAAGGGTTTTTTTCTGTGCTTTTTATAGAGGTCGGCTGTTTCCGCGCTTCGTTGCGTATTTGATTAAAATAACGAAGAAATGGGGATTGATGTGTGACTATCTCAAAAATGTCCCCTGATAGGCTGTCATCTTTTCCCTCAAAATCTTCAGACCCTAAGCTCTTAACTTTATCCTCTAAATTGGCTGTACTTTTCTCTACCACGTCTGAGTACACTCTGCTCTCCAAGACCATACAGATATCAAAAATTAAGTTTTTTGCTTCAGCAAGCGATTTAGCATTTATTAAAAGACTAAACATATACATACCAATCCTATATCTTTTGTCTTTCCCATTATATTGCTTTTTGCAGATCTCACTGGCTTGACGCATTAAATTACTTTTACAAGACCATTATGGACGCAAAAAAATCTAAATCAATTTCCTTTTGGGTTCCGTTAAGAATGTGCCAGCAGCGATTTAAATATGTTGACATTGTGTCCTTATTAAATACATTCATAGCAGCTTGCAAAAGTACCAGTGACCTGTCGCTATTGATTTGAATCGGTGTATTATTACAACCAAACAACTTCATCTCAAAATGTCTAACTGTGTTTAAAAGTTGTTCTGCTGAACTCTGCGTATGGTCATCTGTTATCATAAAGGCAATTGGAGCAGACGCATGAGGAGTTGATGACGAACTAATGGTTATTTCGTAATATAAAATGCGCTTTTTATTTATTTCTGAGTTAATCATGCTCCCTGTGGCATCCCAGAATGCTGGGGACGACTCTGTTATCTCGTGCCAGAGTCTTATCTCAGAGTGTATGTCAATGGCAGACATAGTATTTGACTCGGTACACACTTAGTATGGGCTGGCACTCACAAAGGCGAACTTGGTATAAATATCTATATATATTCTGAAAATACATGTTATAAGGATTCCATTTCACCCCACTTATAGATATGCACAACTTATTGTTTTCACAGCCACACAATTTGAAGTTCAACAGTGTATGTCAATGGCAGACATAGTATATGACTCGGTACACACTTAGTATGGCCTGGTACCTACAAAGGCGAACTTGGTATAAATATCTATATATATTCTGAAAGTACATGTTATAACGATTTCATTTCACCCCACTTTTACATATGCACAACTTATTGTTTTCACAGCCACACAATTTGAAGTTCAACAGTGTGCCAATGACAGGCCTAAAGTATATGACTCGGTCCACACTTAGTATGGCCTGGTACCTACAAAGGCGAATTTGGTATAAATATCTATATATATTCTGAAAGTACATGTTATAAGGATTCCATTTCACCCCACTTATAGATATGCACAACTTATTGTTTTCACAGCCACACAATTTTAAGTTCAACAGTGTGCCGATGACAGGCCTATAGTATATGACTCGGTACACACTTAGTATGGCCTGGTACCTACAAAGGCGAATTTGGTATAAACATCTATATATATTCTGAAAGTAAATGTTATAATGATTTCATTTCACCCCCCTTTTACATATGCACAACTTATTGTTTTCACAGCCACACAATTTGAAGTTCAACAGTGTATGTCAATGGCAGACATAGTATTTGACTCGGTACACACTTAGTATGGGCTGGTACTCACAAAGGCGAACTTGGTATAAATATCTATATATATTCTGAAAATACATGTTATAAGGATTCCATTTCACCCCACTTATAGATATGCACAACTTATTGTTTTCACAGCCACACAATTTGAAGTTCAACAGTGTATGTCAATGGCAGATATAGTATATGACTCGGTACACACTTAGTATGGCCTGGTACCTACAAAGGCGAACTTGGTATAAATATCTATATATATTCTGAAAGTACATGTTATAATGATTTCATTTCACCCCACTTTTACATATGCACAACTTATTGTTTTTACAGCCACACAATTTGAAGTTCAACAGTGTGCCAATGACAGGCCTAAAGTATATGACTCGGTACACACTTAGTATGGCCTGGTACCTACAAAGGCGAATTTGGTATAAATATCTATATATATTCTGAAAGTACATGTTATAAGGATTCCATTTCACCCCACTTATAGATATGCACAACTTATTGTTTTCACAGCCACACAATTTTAAGTTCAACAGTGTGCCGATGACAGGCCTATAGTATATGACTCGGTACACACTTAGTATGGCCTGGTACCTACAAAGGCGAATTTGGTATAAACATCTATATATATTCTGAAAGTAAATGTTATAATGATTTCATTTCACCCCCCTTTTACATATGCACAACTTATTGTTTTCACAGCCACACAATTTGAAGTTCAACAGTGTATGTCAATGGCAGACATAGTATTTGACTCGGTACACACTTAGTATGGGCTGGTACTCACAAAGGCGAACTTGGTATAAATATCTATATGGCAGATATGCACAACTTATTGGGCTTTTCACAAAGGCGAACTTGGTATAAATATCTATATATATTCTGAAAATACATGTTATAAGGATTCCATTTCACCCCACTTATAGATATGCACAACTTATTGTTTTCACAGCCACACAATTTGAAGTTCAACAGTGTATGTCAATGGCAGATATAGTATATGACTCGGTACACACTTAGTATGGCCTGGTACCTACAAAGGCGAACTTGGTATAAATATCTATATATATTCTGAAAGTACATGTTATAATGATTTCATTTCACCCCACTTTTACATATGCACAACTTATTGTTTTTACAGCCACACAATTTGAAGTTCAACAGTGTGCCAATGACAGGCCTAAAGTATATGACTCGGTACACACTTAGTATGGCCTGGTACCTACAAAGGCGAATTTGGTATAAATATCTATATATATTCTGAAAGTACATGTTATAAGGATTCCATTTCACCCCACTTATAGATATGCACAACTTATTGTTTTCACAGCCACACAATTTGAAGTTCAACAGTGTGCCGATGACAGGCCTATAGTATATGACTCAGTACACACTTAGTATGGCCTGGTACCTACAAAGGCGAATTTGGTATAAACATCTATATATATTCTGAAAGTAAATGTTATAATGATTTCATTTCACCCCCCTTTTACATATGCACAACTTATTGTTTTCACAGCCACACAATTTGAAGTTCAACAGTGTATGTCAATGGTAGACATGGTATATGACTCGGTACAGAGTTTGTATGGCCTGGTACCTACAAAGGCGAACTTGGTATACATATCTATGTATATTCTGAAAGTACATGTTATAAGGATTCCATTTCACCCCACTTATAGATATGCACAACTTATTGTTTTCACAGCCACACAATTTTAAGTTCAACAGTGTGCCGATGACAGGCCTATAGTATATGACTCGGTACACACTTAGTATGGCCTGGTACCTACAAAGGCGAATTTGGTATAAACATCTATATATATTCTGAAAGTACATGTTATAAGGATTCCATTTCACCCCCCTTTTACATATGCACAACTTATTGTTTTCACATCCACACAGTTTAATTATATTGACGTTGAAAAAATATAGCATTCTAATGTGTATTTTCGATTTAAATGTCTTATTTAATTATTTTCTAAATTTACTTTCCCTTTGGTAACACAATACAGTTTTAAATTAATAATTTTTAAACATATTCATTACTTTTTCATTGAAAAAGTAATGACTATGTTCTGACTTTTATTTTGAATGATTCGCGAATGGCGGCCATATTGGAATTTTCTTTACTGTCGCTAGTTTCACACTACTTGGGATGTGCGAGCACTAAACGAAGGAAGAGCTGATGAAGGAAAAAGCACCACGAGTACGTTCGCCTGTCTGCTGGGAAGTTTGATAAGCTGGCCCATCGCATCGCTCCATTTATCATCCACCAGAACACACACTGCACACCTGTTGGTATAGCTGAGAGACTAGCTTAGCCTACTTGCTTATTAGGCTACTCATGTAGCTAAGTGACTCGGTGCTGCGAGGGCAGCAATATTGGTGCGATACAAAGTAAAGACATTTTTTCTGAACACATGCAGCAGTGTCATGGTAAGAAAGATTTGTGCGTACAGATGTCCTCAATTAAATTTGTATTGAGTCGTCACACCTGCCTCATACCAAAAAGTATGAACCAAAAACCTGTAAATATGACGTGTCAATAAAAGTTTTGAAGTAACTATTTGTGTTCATAATGTATGTCTCACTGTGATAATGGGTGTATTTAGAGCGAGCGGTAGCCTAGGTTATTCCTTCAATTATTATTATGATAACATTATCCGGTGTTGACAGGCGAGTTTCGAGATTGAGTTCAGCATTGTTCAGGACTAGGCTAGGTAATAATGATTGCACCTGGGAGAGGCTCTGGGTTTTGCGATTTGATTTCAGCATACGCTCATTTTTAAAAGATGCATTTAATCCGAAGTCATGTCAGCTCTCTATGCAGGGAGTAGGGCTGTCACTTTTATTCGAACATGACGTGAAATATCCGTAGTCGAACTATAAATAAACTATTCGGTTTTTAGTGCTGTGTAGCGCATTTCCCGGTGTTGACAGGCGAGTTTCGAGATTTGAATTCAGCATTGTTCAGGAGTAGGCTAGGTGATAATGATTGCACCTGGGAGAGGTAGGCTACATTCCCTTTATTATTATAATCACTATTGATAACGTATTATATAAGGAACAGGCGAGAATGCATCTCGATCAGCAAGTGTTACATGGGTTTCGCCTGAGCGTTGTAGAAAGATACCTTTAATTGGCTCTGGGTTTTGCGATTTGATTTCAGCATACGCTCATTTTTAAAAGATGCATTTAATCCGAAGTCATGTCAGCTCTCCATGCATGGAGTAAAGGCTGTCACTGTCTATGATTAGTTTTATTTTATTGTTTACCATCTCATTCAGTGCTATATGATCCAGGGCTCATGGCCAAATCAAGCCAATGTAACAGCCAGTAGCCACAATGAGCCCATGCAGCCACCCTGTTTCGACAATCAAAGGTAACGCACAGAACGGCCAGCAGACAGATAATTACGTCCCCAACTCATCTAAAATGTGGTGTCTTGAAATACTTTGGGTTCTACACCATAGATGGTAAAGTGACCGTTAAATATAATGTTAAAGAATGTATCTGTGGATTGTGGCTTTACATCGGTCGAAGTTGACTCCATGTCGTGGTGTCTCACATAACTCAAAGCCAGGCAAGCTGAGGACAGGCGCTCTGTTCCATCGTCGTTATGGTAACCAAACAAGTCTTCTTCTGTCTAGGTTTGTTTCTACGTTTAAGTGTTGTTCTTCTATGTGGTCCACCTACTGGAGGGGAGTGTTTACAGCAGTTCCGTTTCACACATGCGCAGTCTACGCGTCACTTTGACGCGCGGTCTTAAATTTCGGTCGACTCAAAGACGCGACGCATGCTGTAAAAATGACGCAATTCTCGTCACGCGCTCACCAGTGCCGCGTGCGCGGGACGCAGACGCGGGACCATACTTTAGGCTTTAGGCTTTAGGAGGTGTTAATTGCCACACCCCTGGGCGCATTGTTTAATAAAAGAAAAGCGCATGGCGAAACATTTGAGTGAAAGATAGGAATAAACTTCGCGTCTTAATAAGAATATGCTATGCGCTGCGTTTCTGTTCGTCAAAATAGGGCAAGATAATCAGCATAGCTAGGAAGGGAGCCTAACCTCAAGAGACTGGACAGCAAAGTAGTCATCCTTAAAGAGATATCCATACTTATTTTGGTACCAGTCCCACCACTTGGCATGATCCCTTTCAATTGGAAGAGAAAGCAGCGATTAAAACTAATTTAGTGGTGCATGTTTATCACATAATGAACACACTGACAAGTTTGTGAAACTTTAAATCCTTACCCAATGGAAAGATTCTCAGATCTAGTCGGATTCGAGGATTCATTTACAGTCTGTATCCCCAGTGCGGACACTTGTTTCTTTTCCAAACCCTCACATGTGGCATCTGATGAAGATGCCCTTACAAAGATTTCCGTTAGGGATGCAGGCTCTCGCTCCTCAGGCAGGCCTACCCTCACCTCTTCGGACGGGGTCGTTGTTTCCTCGTGGGATTGGGAGGTGTTTTCTTCCTGTTCCTCCGGGGACGACAGGGGTAGGGTAGCACTGGGTTTACAGTGCCGGTCATCCCTATTGGGATAATCCATAACCTAGGTTATAACCAATACCCTGGTAGGTTATATTTTTTGTTTGGCAACGAAAAACGGGCTACCCCTTTTGAGATTGGCGACAATGAGTAGCCTAGTAAATGCAGGAAACCTTTTAGCCTATATTTAACCTTGTAGCCTATAGCCTACACACGAAACGTCACAATACAACAGATATCAACCGAATCAAACGTCACAATTTAGCAAATCTCTGTTAGCCTACTATTAATCAAAGGTGTTAGAGCAGAGCATTCTAGAATCCTTCAGTTGTAGCCTAAACATACAAATCCGGTTGCACAAAACACCTTAAATTAAGGTTTTCCCTTAAAACCTGTTTTAAACCCCCCCCAATTAAATCGGTTGCTTAAAATCCCTTAAACCGTTACACAAGCAAGGCCTAGTAGCTTTGCCTTAGCCTTTAACTCTACCATAACCATATATTGTTGGCTTACAGGCAGAGTTGTAGAAATCCGGTGTTCTGTCGAGTTTAAGTTTAACTGAAGTTTAGCCTAGGCCAGCGGTTCCCAAACTTTCCCCCCCACGTACCACCACCTACATCCTGACTTGGCTTGCGTACCCGCACCATCCGACACATAATTAAACGTAACACATTCTACTGACATATTCCAGGCATCATGTTTAATTAGCCACCCTACATGATAACAAATAACAAAATCAAAACGTGAAACTGGTCTATAAGCTCTCACACTAAAACAGTGTGGAAAACAACATTATGAAACTCAAAGAGCAAAGAGAACATAGGCTTTTAAGCCTATAAGAATAAAAATAAAATAATTTTCAACACCTTTCAGACATTGCCCTTTTCATCTCGCGTACCCCCTAATGTAAACTCACGTACCACAGTTTGGGAATCCCTGCCATAGAGTAACACAGAGGGGCATGACACAAAAACACAGGCGCATTTGGTTGTATCCATTATTTTTGCTGTGTGCAAAGTCAGCACTATCCATGTCTTTATGGTGTATCTCAGAGATCACTGGAAAACCTACAGTATGTTCAGGTATGGCTAATTACATATGTGATGTTTTACAGTGTGGCTATATTTCACATTGTGGTGAGGCTTGCAGCTGCCTGTTCTTTATCAAGGGCCCGGCACACGAAGGCAGAGTGAGCTATTTTAAGTATTTTGTCAGACCTCTCCCCATGCAACTACATTAAGCACATGGATCTGTTTAACAAATATATTGATAATGGGAACTGGGAAATGGGAACCCTGACATCCAACCGATAATACCACAGAGCAGACCTCTCAAGTCTCACGCATTGAGTGTGAGACACACGCATTTCAATGACTTCACACGCTCACACGCCACACATGGCATTTCTCACTCCGAGAAATTATTAACTTGCCCGCACAGAAATTTCTAAGGGCTATATTTTACAAACGTGTCATACAACGTTGCTGTCTGTGCGCTCATTCAGCTCAGAGAGCTGCTGTTCAGTTACTAACCTATCGGCCAATCAGAAAATAGGATTTCTCAACCAATCAGGAAATAGTTTTGTTTTGATGTGGGTCCGCAACGTGGAGACTGCTGGTCCGCGAAGTCGTGGAGTGAAATTAGGCCCGGTGCTTCGTCTGATAATTTGCTGCGCAGTTGATCAAGATACCGCGGACCGACAAAAAAAAGAAAACAAACGTTTCTGCTATCGATGTCATTAAACATGGAGCCATACAATAAAGTGGTGGTATGAGCGTTCATTCAATGCAGGCGTCTGCGCGAGAGAAACTGAAACTAATCGATTTAACGTTGGTATCAAAGCTCCGCTTCAACCTGTTGAATGCTATTTAATTGCTCAACGACACTTAATTGACCCTTTCAACAATAAAAACAAAAACAATGCTTGAACGTTCTATTTGGTTCCCAATCTACTTCCTCTGCATTAAGATGACATATGGAATGTTAAAAAGGAAGTCTTGTGGGGCCAACTATGATGCTGATGATGAAACTCTCTTGAAAGGGTCTATAGAACAATGTTGATTTTTAGAACTTCCATAGAAACAGAGCAGAGACTGTATAATACACTGTATAGCACTGAGTATTGTATAGTCAAATTTGAATATAACGTGGCCAAAAGTTATTGTAGCCTTCTTTCTATCTGTTAAAGATCAACAAATCAGTGATTTACGCCTATCTGCTCGCCAAAAAAGCTGGTATTGTGTTTCCTGAATCCTTACATTCAGGCATTCAAATTAAACTTCATTAAAAAACATGTATTTTTTTCTCCATTTCCTACCAATGTATGATGCTTGCATGAGGGAAACATCCCAAAACAATAGCACTCATAAAATTGTTGATGTTTTGAGTATTCTTCTTATGCAAGCATCATGCAACCATGCAAAAGCAATGAAACTAATGATATCTTACATTAGTAAAGCAGCCCTCTGATGTGCATGTCAAAACATTTAAGTGAAAGTGCATGTATATAGGCATAATGATTGTGATAATGATAATGACAATTTGATTTGGAGGGAGTGGGGTTGGGTACGTGTAGATGAGCCCTATGACCCCAAAGTCTGCCATGACTGGGCCTCAGGTCAAAGAAGTTTGAGAAAGGCTGGTCTACATAACCTGCATCAGATTGAGGTTTGCAGTGATGCATTATTATTATTTACTATAGGGTTCTAGAATAAATAAAACAGTGTGTTTGAAATAATGGAATTTGTGCTCTCTCATGAAGCTGGGTTGATGGGACATGGGTGGGTCTGTTGATCGGGGGGAGGGGGCGTGGCGCCACGAGTAGTTCAAGCAGACTACTCTGCTTACTACTTCGATCAGGGGCAGGGGGCGTGGCACTGTAACAATGCCACGCCCACGCCCCAAACAAAGTCTCACTCCTTGCAAACTTCAAAACTTGAGAGCCCTGCCACAGAGGTATATCCCTGAGGGGTCTGAGGGATTGGTGATCAGCGATAGTTGTTGGTACACTTCACCCATGCCTACTTAAGGCCCAAGGACATCCAGCAGCCTTATTGCATTCTGTGGGGAGTATGCTTAAACTCTCTATAGAGTATCCCTTAACCCCCAAACTGACCTAAGACACTCAAAAAGTCTCCTACTTCCAGGATTTATTAATTTTATTTTTTGTCATTTTGTGTGTCAACGATTTCCAGGACACCGAAAGACCGGACATCACAAAATTTAGTGGGCAGATAACCTCAAGGATGACACGGAATCATTGATTTTTGTTTAGACTGATAGACCACTGATAATCTTTCAGAATTATTTAGATGTTTCCTTCTTGCTTTTATTCCAACACACACTGACGAAGGCCATCAGGCCGAAACGTTTGTTTGTTGACCCCTGTTGCTAAATGGAATAAAAGCAAGAAAGAAAGATTTTTGGAGTGAGACCATTCTGTGAACAAATCGGGTCTGAACAAACGGGAGAGTGCGGTGTTTGCAAAGAAAATAATAATTTAGATGAAAACTGTATTTGCTTATCAACGTGTTGCCAAATTCCATTAATACCAGTTTTTTTAACCATTGTTTGCATTTTAGTCTTTTCCTAGCCTGGGAACACCCAGACCTTACAATTGGGAGGGAGCCTGGGAACACCCAGACCTTACAATTGGGAGGGAGCCTGGGAAAAGGTTCATTGACTTACATTATCCAGCAGGGGCGTAATTAGCAGAGAAATTAAAATTGGTATATTAAACTCTTAGCAAATCGTTTCAAACGTGCAGCATTAGCAATCTTGTAGACAAATGCAGTCGTTTACTCCATTCCAATGAAATACACAGCCATGCCGGATTAGTGACTGTATTTGCATGCCCGTGTTTGAGACATTGGAAATGGGCTTCAATGGCATCCTGGCCAGATTGACCTGCAGAGCAAATCCCAAATTTGCTGAAAGGTATTCCTAGACTAGTCTTTCCCAGCAAAACATGGCAATTTCCAGAACGCAAAAATCCTACCAAAGCCATTTGCCTGCATATAGGTGATGCTAGTCCTCATTTTCTGGCCTTGCATTAATCCATATAAAGTTTGATGAATTGACTAGTTTCCTAAATAATTGTCAAAAAATGTATGTAGCCTATGGAAGTTCAACCACATAGGACACAAAGGAGTTAGGATTCTTTCTTTAAGTTTATTCACCAGTGTGTAGGTAGCAGCTAGTAACCAGAAATAGTCTCTGGCATTTAACCAAAATACGTTAGCATGAATTGGTAATGTTGAAGCTTTGTTCTCTCTAACTAAAATACGGCAGTGGGCTTACAGTACTTTCTAAAACCAAACAAACATACACACAGTCTTAGAAATGGATAACCACACTTAACATGTCTAATATCAAAATAAAAAGTAGTTTCAAGATCTCACTTACATCTTCAGCAGTTACAGCAAATTATAGTAGTTACAGCAAATGTGGACGAATAATCCTCAAACTTCATTAGCACCTATAGCACAAACATATCACGTTTCTAACAGCATATTAAACACTCACTTTAACTCACTCAACTACTGTGTGGAAAAGCTATTTACCAGGAAATGTTCTTAATATACACAACAGCTTAACGTGCTTCCTCTCGTAGCCTCCTCGGGTAAAAAAGAGCGGTTCCAACTCACTTGAGGAAAGTACTAATGAAGTAGGCTAACTATATACAATTCGGCCAGAAGAATTGGTAACCACCGCTTCCCCCTACTGGGTATACATATTACTCTAGATATTGCATCCAACTACAAATAGTAGACAACCATTTTTTTTGGTTTAGTGTATGACAATGTGAACCTTTGATCTCAATAGAAAACAATAAAAAAAAAACAAAGGAAAAATCTCACAATATAAAATATGAACCATAAATGTAGTAATTTAATCCCTTCTTTTTACCACCTGGTTACATTCTCCCCTGCATATGTCAACGTCCTCGATGACAAATTATTCTATGAAGAATTCATTACTTCTTGCAATGCTTTCTCAAATACAACTGCACCAATACTTGATAAAACCTATGAAACCATCTCTGTGCTTACTGCTACTGCATTACATGCTGACTTAGGAAGATTAAAAGGGTTTGTATGTATTGTGTGTATGTATTGTATGTATGTAGAACAGTAGTTCTTGAACTCCGCCGCTGAGGAGGAGGTAAGCTGGTTCCCTGATCTGGTGAACTTGGTCTCTCTCCCCTTAGTGTTTCCACATACTCATCACATACATTATCACCAGTCACCGGTAACTGCTCATCATTATGTACTGGCTCAGGTATGAGAACATCATCTGTACTGTCCGCGGTTTACCTGTGCACTAGGCTCAGCATAGCTTTGGGGAG